>NC_073228.2:53542115-53847500 GCF_029281585.2 Gorilla gorilla gorilla | reverse complement strand
AACCTGAGGTCAGGAGTTCAAGACCAGCCTGGCCAACATGGTGAAACCCCATCTCTACAAAAACACAAAAATTAGCCGGGCATGATGGTGGGTGACCGTAATCCCAGCTACTTGGGAGGCTGAGGCAGGAGAATCACTTGAACTCGGGAGACAGAGGTTGCAGTGAGCCAAGATCACGCCACTGCACTCCAGCCTGCGCAACAGAGCAAGACTCGGTCTCAAAAAAAAAAAAAAGAGAATAAAAAAGCAAGCCAGACTGGGAAAGAATATTTGCAAGCATATATGGATAAAGGACTTTTATCCAGGATATATAAAGAACTCTAAAATCCCAATAATAAGAAAACAAACAACCCAATATTTAAAATGGGCACACGGAGGCAGGGGCAATGGCTCACGCCTGTAATCCCAGCACTTGGGGAAGCCAAGGCAGGTGGATCACCCGAGGTCAGGAGTTTAAGACTAGTCTGGTCAACATGGCGACACCCCGTCTCTACTAAAAATACAAAAATTAGCTGGGCGTGGTGGTGTGCGCCTGTAGTCCTAGACACTCTGGAGGCTGAGGCAGGAGAATCGCTTGAACCCGGGAGGCAGAGGTTGCCGAGATCGTGCCACTGCACTCCAGCCTGGGTGACACAGTGAGACTCCTTCTCAAACAAATAAATAAATAAATAAATAAAATGGGCACAAGAGCCGGGCACGGTACTCGCACCTGTAATCCCAGCATTTTGGGAAGCCAAGGCAGAAGGATTGCTTGAGCCCAGAAGTTAGAGACCAGCCTAAGCAACATAATGAAACCCTGTCTCTACAAAAAATGTTTAAGCTGGGCACGGTGGCTCATGCTTGTAATACTAGCACTTTGGGAGGCTGAGGCAGGTGGATCACCTGAGGTCAGGAGTTCGAGACCAGCCTGGTCAATATGGTGAAACCCCGTCTCTACTAAAAAAAAATACAAAAAGCCGGACATGGTGGCAAGCGCCTATAATCCCAGCTACTGGGGAGGCTGAGGCAGGAGAATTGCTTGAACCCGGGAGGCGGAGGTTGCAGTGAGCTGAGATCGCTCCACTGCACTCCAGCCTGGGTGACAGAGCAATACTCTGTCTCAAAAAAAAAAAAAAAAAAAAAAGTTTAAAAAACTAGCTGACCGCTGACCATTGTGGCTTGCGCCTGTAGTCCCAGCTACTTGAGAGGCTGAGGTGGAAGGATCCCTTGGAAGTCAAGGCTGCAGTGAGCCACGATTGCACCACTGCACTCCAATCTGGGCAACAGAGCAAGATCCTGTTTCAGGAGAAAAAAAAAAAAAGCGCAAGATTTTGGATACTTCAACAAAGAAGAAGATATGCAGATGGATATGGAAAGAGACCCATCACTAGTCATTAGAGAAATGCAAATTGTGGTTTCACAATGAGATATCACTATTGGAATACCACAGTATCAAGCGCTGGTGAGAATGAGGAGAAAATGAAACTCATTCGCTGCTGGTGGGTATGTAACATGGTACGACCACTTTGGAAATTAGTTTGGCGGGGGGTTTTGTTTGTTTGTTTGTTTGTTTTTTGTTTTTGTTTTTGTTTTGAGACAGAGTCTCGCTCTGTTGCCCAAGCTAGAGTGCAGTGACGCAATCTCAGCTCACTGCAACCTCCACTTCCTGTCTTCAAGCAATTCTGCCTCAGCCTCCCGAGTAGCTGGGACCACAGGTGCCTGTCACCGTGCCCGGCTAATTTGTTTTATTTTGAGACGGAGTCTTGCTCTGTTGCCCAGGCTGGAGTGCAGTGGTGCAATTTCGGCTCACTGCAAACTCTGCCTCCCGGGTTCAAGCGATTCTCCTGCCTCAGCCTCCTGAGTAGCTGGGATTACAGGCATGCACCACCACGCCCTGTTAATTTTTGTATTTTTAGTAGAGACGGGGTTTCACCATGTTGGCCAGGCTGGTCATCTCCTGACCTCAAGTGATCCCCCCACCTCGGCCTCCCGAAGTGCTAGGATTACAAGCATGAGCCACTGCACCCGGCCACATAATAAAAAATTATTATGCTGGATGAAAGAAGAAAAATGAAAAAGAGGAGTATCTACTGTATGACTGCATCAAGAAAATGCAAACTAATCTATAGGGATGGAAAACAGATCAATGGTTGCCTAGAGATGAGGGGAGAGTGGGGGGAGCAAAGGGGCATGGGGAAACTTTTGGGGTGATAAATATGTTCATTATCTTGACTTGATGGCTTTGAGGATATGTTCATATGTGAAAACTTATCAAATTGTACATTTTAAATATGTGTAGTTTATTGTATTGTCAATTGTTCATCAATAAAGCTATAAAAAGGTAAATAAAAAGAAGCAAGAATCAAATAAAAGTTAGTCTAAGAAAAGAAATGAGATATAAATACTACAAAAAGAGCAAAATCATCACTACATGCAGATTACATTATTGTCTAGTTAGAAAAGTCAAAGATTCAACTGAAGCCATTTAGATCACACCAGCAGGTTCAGTAAAATGGCCAAAAGAAAAATATACAAAAATCAATAGTTTTCTTTTTTACCAAGCAAAAACAATTTTAAAATGTTAGAAAAAAATTATCTAATTTGTGATAGCAATTAAAGCTATGAAATACCCAGGAATAAACTTTACCCAGAACATACAAGAAGACCTGAATAAATAGAGAGACCTATGCCATCTTCTCAAAATGGAAGAACACTCCGGAAAAGCTCTCAATTTTCCCCCAGATTACTCTATAAATTCAATGCAACTCCAGTTTAAATTTCCAGTGGAATTATTTAACCAAAACTAGAGAAGATAATTCTAAAATTCATCTGGAAGAGTAAATGGATACCAAGAACAACAACAACAAAAAAAGTAGTTAAAAATAAGGATAATGGACCAGGTGGGAATTACTTCCATTACCACCAATCCAAATGTACCATAAAACAATTATTATTATAGCAAGCATGGATTTGTTTTCCTAGTTCACAAATATTTATGAAATAACCAAGTAAATGAATAGGCAAACAGAACAATAGAACGCATCATACAGAAACAGTCTCCAAAACGTTTTTCATGTAGTGAATATTTTAGCATAAAGACTTATCATGTATTTCTATTATTTTTATTTTTTTATTTTTTTATTTTATTTTATTATTATTATTTTTTTGAGACAGAGTCTCACTCTGTTGCCCAGGCTAGAGTGCAGTGGTGCAATCTCTGCTCACTGCAACCTCCGACTCCTTGGTTCAAGTGATTCTCCTGCCTCAGCCTCCCAAGAAGATGGGATTACAGGTGCTCACGACCATGCCCAGCTGATTTTGGTATTTTTAGTAGAGATGGGGTTTCACCATGTTGGCCAGGCTGGTCTTGAACTCCTGACCTCAAGTGATCCACCCGCCTCGGCCTCCAAAAGTGGTGGGATTACAGGCTTGAGCCACCTGTATTTAATGTATTTCTATTAAATATGTCCTGGATATCCATGAGTCCCTCAAAAGCAACATGCCCCAGATTGACCTACCTTCTTATTCATGCACCTCTTCCTACTCCACAGTTCCAGACAATCACTCAACCAGGAAAAGTAGTCACCCTGGATCCCTCCTTTCCCTCCCACTCACTCTCTCATTCAGTTTTACCTTTTAAGATATTTCTCAATCTCCACCTCCCACCACATGGAAATTTAGCACATGATAAAAACAGCATTTCAAACTAGCAAGGAAAAGAAACCGTGCTGGAATAAGTGGCTATCCATCTATGAAAAATAAATACTTAAGTCAGATCTATACATAACAATGAATTCCAGATGGATTAACTAAGTATATAAATAACTACAAAAGCACCAGGAAGAAATACAGGAGGGTTTGTTTTTTGTTGTTTTTATTTTTTATTTTTTTGTTTGTTTTGTTTTAATCAGACAGTGCCAGAAGAAGAACATTTTTTGTAATTTGAGGATAAGAAGGACTTTCATAAGACATGAAATTCATAAACTATAATGAAAAATATCAAAAGATTTGATTACAGTAAAATACACCATAAAGTAAAAAAAGTGAATGCTAGGCCGGGGGCGGTGGCTCACACCTGTAATCCCAGCACTCTGGGAGGCTGAGGCGGGCGGATCACCTGAGGTTAGGAGTTCCAGACCAGCCTGGCCAACATGGTAAAACCCTGTCTCTACTAAGAATATAAAAATTAGCCCGGTGTGTTGGAACATGCCTGTAATCCCAGCTACTCAGGAGGCTGAGGCAGGAGAATCACTTGAACCCGGGAGTCAGAGGTTGCAGCGAGCCAAGATCGTGCCACTGAACTCCAGCCTGGGCAACAAAAGTGAAACTCCATCTCAAAAACAAAAAAAAGGTGAATGCTAAAGTAGGAGTTTTGCAATATTTAAAGCACAGATAGAGTTACCTGCTAATTATTATCCCTAATATACAAAAGAATCCTACACATCAGTAAGAAAAGATAAGAAAATCCAACAGGACAAAGGGCGAAGGTAATGACAGGACAATTTATGCTTTTTTTGTTTTTTTGAGACAGAGTCTCAGTGTGTTGCCCAGGCTGAAGTGCAGTGGTGTGATCATAGCTCATGGCAGACTTAACCTCCTGCGCTCAGCCTCTCAAGTAGCTAGAACTAAAAGTGCACACCACCAAGCCTAGCTAATTTTTAGTATTTTTATTTTTTGTAGAAACAGGGTCTTGCGATACTGCCCAGGCTGGTCTTGTATTCCTGGGCTCAAGCAACCTTCCCACCTCAGCCTCCCAAAATGTTGGAATTACAGGCATGAGCCACTGCACCTGGTAGAGATACATTTTTGTCCATTAAGTTGGTAAAAAATTAATGCAATTGATAATGTTTGGTGTTCACATGAGCGCAGATACAAGGGAACTCTCAAACATTGTTGACAAATATACAAAACAATACGACAGTTTGGGAGGCAATTGATCTGTACTCACCAAAATGTTAAACAAACCCTTTGAGAAAGCTACTCCTTTTTAGTAAAAATCTGTTGTTTTAGCTTTCCCAGCACCCATTACCCCTTCAGAATTCTGGCAACTGCCCTTCCCTCACCCCAGATTGTCTGCAGAACCACTTCTCTCCTACTGTCCAGCAAGCAGTTTGCTGGGGCTGGCTCCGCCTCCCAGTTGCAGGGGTGAGTTCTGTGACTTAAACTTGCCCAATCAGTGTATTCCATCCCCCACCTCAAGCAAAGTGATTGGTTTAGGGCAGGACATGTGATCTAAGTGAGAGCCAAATTAGAGACCGCCCTGTGACTTTTCCAGTCTCCCAGAGAAGAGCAGGTGGAGTGTGGCCATCTTGACTTTCCATGCAAGAATTGATCTAAGAATGAAGCCAAAACAAAGGAAATCCAAGTGCTAGTAGAGATTATGAAGGCAAAATTTGGGCACCTGGACCCAGCTATACTTGAATTCAGCTGTCGCTAGGAATTGAGTGATATGAGCCAATAAAACACCCTCCATGGCCAGGCACAGTGGCTCACGCCTGTAATCCCAGCACTTTGGGAGGCCAAGGTGGGCAGATCATTTGAGGCCAGGAGTTCGAAACCAGCCTGGCCAACATGGTGAAACCCCCATCTCTACTAAAAATACAAAAATTAGCCGGGTGTGGTGGCATGCGCCTGTAATCCCAGCACCTTGAGAGGCCAAGGCAGGAGGATCGCTTGAGGCCAGGGGCTTGAAACCAGCCTGAGCAACTTGGTGAAATCTCATATCTACAAAAAATACAAAAACTAGCCTGGCATGGTGGAGTGTACCTGTAGTCCCAGCTACTCAGGAGGCTGAGGTGGGAGGATCACTTGAGCCCAGGAGGTCGAGGATGCAGTGAGCCGAGATCACACTGTTGCATTGCAGCCTGGGCAACAGAGAAGATCTTGTCTCAAAAATAATAAATAAATAAATAAATAAATAATAAAATACTTGAGGGGGAAAAAGTTTCTTAGAACCATGTGGACATACTACTTCTTTTTTGTTTTGTTTTTATTTTGTTTTTGTTTGCTTGTTTGTTTGCTTGTTTTTGAGACAGAGTCTAGCTCTGTTGCCCAGGCTGGAGTGCAGTGGAGCAATCTCGGCTCACTGCAACGTCCGCCTTCCGGGTTCAAGCAATTCTCCTGCTTCAGCCTTCCAAGTAGCTGGGATTACAGGCATGCGCCACCATGCCTGGCTTATTTTTGTATTTTTAGTAGAGACGGGGTTTCACCATATTGGCCAGGCTGGTCTTGAACTCCTGACCTCGTGATCTACCTGTGTCGGCCTCCCAAAGTGCTGGGATTACAGGTGTGAGCCACCACACCCGGCCTTCGTTTTTAATTTTAAAATACACCAAGACCCGCAGTGGATACCTGAAACTGCAGATATACCAAATCATATATGTACTATGTTTTTTCCTGTACATGCAAACCTATGACAAAGTTTAATTTTAAAATTATGCACAAGAGGCTGGGCACAGTGGCTCACGCCTGTAATCCCAGCACTTTGGGAGGCTGAGGCTGGTGGATCACCTGAGGTCAGGAGTTCGAGATCAGCCTGGCCAACATGGCAAAACCCCGTCTTTACTAAAAATACAAAAATTATCTGGGCGTGGTGGCACATGCCTGTAGTCCTACCTTCTCGGGAGGCTGAGGCAGGAGAATCTCTTGAACCTAGGAGGCAGAAGCTGCAGTGAGCCAAGATTGCACCACTGCACTCCAGCCTGGGCAACAGAGCGAGACTCCATCTCAAAAAAAAAAAAAAAGGCACAAAAAGAGATTTACAACAATTAATAAAATAGCACAATTATAACAATATACTTATTGTATTCCTCCTACCTGTTTTCAGAACTCGATTGACCTTGGGTAACTAAAACTGTAGAAAGTGAAACTGTGGATAAAGTGGAACTACTGTATGTCTATGCATACAAAAAGGTCTGGAAATATAGACAGACACACACATCCCCACACCCTCACACACACATACACGCGGACACACACACTATTAGCAGTAGTTATCCCTAAGGGAGTGGCAATGGGAGCCAAAGGAATACACTGTTGTGTGCTTTTTGTGTTCTTTTTGTTTGTTTGTTTTGAGACAGAGTCTCTGTCACCTAGGCAGTGCAGTGGTACGATCTCAGCTCACTGCAACCTCCTCCTCCCGGATTCAAGCGATTCTCGTGCCTCAGCCTCCCGTGTAGCTGGGATTACAGGTATGAGCCATCACACCTGGCTACTTTTTTTATTTTTAGTAGAGACGGGTTTTCACCATGTTAGACAGGCTGGTCTCAAACTCCTGACCTCAAGTGATTTGCTCGCCTCGGCCTCCCAAAGTGCTGGGATTACAGGCGGGAGCCACCGTGCCTGGCCAGGACACTGTACTTTCTTGGTTTCCTTCTCACAACCTCTCTGACTACTTCTTCTCAGTCTCCTTGGCTCAACCCAACTGTGAAATGTTCCTCAGTTTTTCGTCCTAGGCCTGTTTCTATCCTCACTCCCTGACACTCCCATGGCCTTAATTACCACCCATATTTTAGCAGGTCCCAATTAATATCTCCAGCTCAGATAGAAATTCTAGTCCTATATATTGAATTGCATACCAGGACTTTCTCCACTAGGTTGTCAACTAGTCCAAAACTGATCTCATTGTCTTTCCCCTTAGTTCTGTTTCTCCTCCTGGGTTTTTTAAATAAATAGTGGTGCCATCCACCAAACCTCTTAAACCAGAAATAGGAGAGTCTTCCTTGATTCTTTACTCTTGCACTCTATACCCTAAAGCAGGAGTCCCCAGCCCCTGGGCCACAGACTGTGGCCTGTTAGGAACAGGGACACACAGCAGGAGGTGAGTGGCTGGCCTGCATTCCGGCCTGAGCTCCGCCTCCTGTCAGATCAGCAGCGACATTAGATTCTCATAGGAGCAGAAAGCCTGCTGTGACTGCGCATGCGAGGAATCTAGGTTGCGTGCTCCTTCTGAGAATCTAAATAATGCCTGAAGATCTGAGGTGGAACAGTTCCATTCCAAAACCACCCCCCACCGCTTCTTGGCCTTTTGGCTAAAATCAAGTGTAAAGCCACCTCCCACCCCACCATCTGTGGAAAAACTGTCTTCCACAAAACCGGTCCCTAGTGCCAAAAAGGTTGGAGACCACTGTTCTAAAGGTAATCACTAAGTTTTTTTTTTTTAGACAGAGTCTCGCTCTGTTGCCCAGGCTGGAGTGCAATGACACGATCTCTGCTCACTGCAACCTCCACCTCCTGGGTTCAAGCAATTCTCCTGCCTCAGCCTCCCAAGTAGCTGGGACTACAGGCTCATGCCACCACACCCGGCTAACTTTTTGTATTTTTATAGAGTAGCGGGTTTCATCATGTTGGCGAGGCTGGTCTCGAACTCCTGACCGCAAGTGATCTGCCTGCCTCGGCCTCCCAAAGTGCTAGGATTACAGGTGTGAGCCACTGTGCCTGGTCACAATCACTAAGTTCTATTTTTCCTACCTCCCAAATATCTAGTTTGTTCACATCTCCTTATCTTCACCACCATGAATCTAATTCAGGATGCCAGTTTCACTCACCTGGACAGCTGCTCCGATCTCTTAACTGGTTTCCCTGATTCTGTGTGTGTGTTCTTCCAGTCAGATCTTCATACTGCAACCAGAGACCTTTACAAATACAGGAACAAATAGGAAACAAATAGAATTGGTAAATTAAACCCAACTCTATTAGTATTTACATGAAATTTAAAGGGGCTAAATCCTCTAATTAAAAGAAAAAAGATGTCAGACTGCATTAAATAATCCAATTATATGCTGTTTACAAGAGCCACATCTTCAATATAAGGATGCAGAAAGGTTAAAATTAAAGGGTGAGGCCTGGGTGTGGTGGCTCATGCCTGTAATCCCAGCGCTGTGGGAGGCCAAGGCAGGCAGATCGCTTTGAGCTCAGGAGTTGAAGACCAACCCGGGCAACATGGTAAAACCCTATCTCTACAAAAAAATTAAAATAAATAAATACTACAATTAAAGGATGAAAAAAGATATAATGCAAGCGCTAACCAAAATAAAGTTGTAGCTATATTAGTATCAGACAGAGTAATCTTTAGGGCAAGAAGTATTACTAAAAACAAAGAAGGAACTGGGCAGGGTGGCTCATGCCTGTAATCCCGCACTTTGGGAGGCCAAGACAGGTGGATTGCCTGAGCTCAGGAGTTCGTGACCAGCCTGGGCAACATGGTGAAACCCCGTCTCTACTAAAACTACAAAACAATTAGCCAGGTGTGGTGGTGCACGCTTGTAATCCCAGCTGCTTGGGAGACTGAGGCACGAGAATCACTTGAACCCAGGAGGTGGAGGTTGCAGTGAGCCGAGATGGTGCCGTTGCACTCCAGCCTGGGTGACAGAGTGAGGCTCTGTCTAAAAAAACAAACAACCAAAAAAAGAAAAACAAAAACAAAGAGGGACATTTCATGATAATAAAAGGGTCAATTCAACAGGAAGACATAACAGTTCTAAATACTCATCTGATAATATAACCTCAAAATACATAAAGCAAAAATGGACAGAATTAATGAACAGGCCAGGCATGTTGGCTCATGCCTGTAATCCCAGTGCTTTGAGAGGTCAAGGTGCCAGGATCTCTTGAGATCAGGAGTTCAAGACCAGCCCAAGCAACATAGTGAGAACCTCATCTCTACAAAAAACTAAAAATAAAAATAGGTAGGCGTGATGGCATGCACTTGTAATCCCAGCTACGCAAGAGGCTGAGGTGGGAGGATCCTTGGAGCCCAGGAATTCAAAGCTGCAGTGAGCCATGATCATGCCACTGCTTTCCAGCCTGGGCGACAGAGCGAGAACCTAACTCAAAAAAAAAAGAAAAAAAAAAATTAAAGAAGAAATAGGCAAATCCCCAAAATTCCCAATCATAGTTGGAGATTTTTGACACAGCTCTCCCAGTAACTGATAGACAAGTCGATTTTTTAAAAGTCAGTAGAGGATTTGAACAATGTAATTAAACAAATTTCCCTAACTGACATTTATAGGATATTATTTTAAAAACCAGGAGGAAACCAACAACTACAGAAGGCACATGCTTCTCAAGTACCAATTTTGACACTTAACAAAATTGACCATATGCTGGGCCATAAAGCAAGTGTTAACGAATTTCCAGTTCCTGAAATCATGCATAGTATGTTCTCTGGACTCAGTGAAGTTGAGCTAGAAGTCAATAACTAAAAGATAACTAGAGAATTCTCCCCAAATATTCAAAAAGTAATTAATAAGCCTCTAAATAGGCCATGGGGGTCAAAGAAGAAACCACCATGGAAGTTATAAAGTATTTTGAACTGAATGATAATGGGATATTGCCCAAAACATGTTTAAGGAGAAATGTATAGACTTAAAGTCATAGAAGAACAAAAATTAATGATTTAAGCATCCATTAAAAGAAATTTTTAGAAGAAGAGCATTTAACGCTCCCCTTCCCCCAAAAGTAGAAGGAACAAAATGTTAAAGATAAGAGAAGAAATCAATAAAATAGGAAACAAATATAGAATGGAGAAAGTCAACAAAGACAAATACTGGTTCTTTGGAAAGATCTCTAAAATTACTAAAGACCTCTAAAAGTAATAAAGAGCAGGAAAGATTAAGGTAAAAAGAGAAGGAGGGAAAGAGATCACAAGTAACAAATATTAGAAATATAAGGCCAGGCACGGTGACTCACGCCTGTAATCCCAGCACTTTGGGAAGCCGAGGAGTGGATCACCTGAGGTCAGGAGTTCAAGACCAGCCTGGCCAACATGGTGAAACCCCATCTCTATTAAAAATGCAAAAAATTAGCTGTGTGTGGTGGCAGGCACCTGTAATCTCAGCTACTAGGGAAGCTGAGGCAGGAGAATTGCTTGAACCCAGGAGGTGGAGGTTGCAGTGAGCCAAGATGGCGCCATTGCACTCCATCCAGCCTGGATGACAGAGAGAGACTCTGTCTCACAAAAAAAAAAAAAAAAAAAAAAAGAAAAGAAAAGAAAGAGAGAAAGAAAGAAAGAAAGAAAAAGAAAATAAATAAGAAATAAAAAAGGAAACATTACTATAGACCCTACAGATGTTAAAAAGATAATAGCAGGATATTATAAACAACTTTACATCGACATTTGAAAATTGAGATAATATGGGCAAATTCCTTAAGAGAAAACACAAAGTGTCAAAGGAATATTTTAAAATTTTATAAGAATTTTCTGATTTTTGAGATCACAATACGCCTATATCTGTTAAAGAAGTTGAAGGTCGGGCGAGGTGGCTCACTCCTGTAATCCCAGCACTTTGGGAGGCTGAGGTGGCTGGATCACAAAGTCGGGAGTTCAAGACCAATCTGGCCAACATGGTGAAACCCCATCTCTACTAAAAATACAAAAATTAGCCAGGCGTGGTGTCAGGTGCCTGTAATCCCAGCTACACAGGAGGCTGAGGCAGAGAATTGCTTGAACCGAGGAGGCAGAGGCTGCAGTGAGCTGAGATCGCATCACTGCACTCCAGCCTGGACAACAAAGCGAGACT
Organism: Gorilla gorilla gorilla; assembly: GCF_029281585.2. Classification (NCBI taxonomy): domain Eukaryota; kingdom Metazoa; phylum Chordata; class Mammalia; order Primates; family Hominidae; genus Gorilla; species Gorilla gorilla. The sequence goes on along the minus strand of NC_073228.2, from coordinate 53,836,002 downwards.
CCGTCTCAGAAAAAAAAAAAAAAAAAAAAAAAAAAAGTTGAATTAATTTAAAATCTTCCCGGCCGGGCAAGGTGGCTCATGTCTGTAATCCCAGCACTTTGGGAGGCCGAGGTGGGCGGATTACCTGAGTTCAGGAGTTTGAGACCTGCCTGGCCAACATGGTGAAACCCCGTCTCTACTAAAAATACAAAAATTAGCTGGGCATGGTGGCACACACCCGTAATCTCAGCTACTCAGGAGGCTGAGGCAGGAGAATTGCTTGAGCCCGGGAGGCAAAGGTTGCAGTGAGCCGAGATCATGCCACTGTACTCCAGCCTGGCCAACAGTGAGACTCTGTCTCAAAAAAAAAAAAAATAAAAATAAATAAAATAAAATAAAATAAAATAAAATAAAATAAAATAAAATAAAATAAAATAAAATCTTCCCCTAGAGAAAACTTCAAGCTCGGGCAGGTTCACTGAGGCAATTCTTCCAAACATTTAAGGAAGAAATAATACCATCTTATACAAACTCAGAGAACAGAGTAAAAAGGAACACTTCCCAATTCATTTTATGAGACTTGCATAACTGTAATACCAAAAGCTGACAAGGATAGTACAAAGAAAGGAAAGTCACAGGCCAGGATCTCTCATAAATGTATATACAAAATCCTACACAAAATATAGCAAACGAGGCTGGGCACAGTGGCTCAGGTCTGTAATCACAGCACTTTAGGAGGCTGAGGCGGATGGATTGCTTGAGGTCAGGAGTTCGAGACCAGCCTGGCCAACATGGTGAAAACCCATCTCTTCTAAAATATAAAAATTAGCTGGGTGTGGTGGTGGGCACCTGTAATCCCAGCTACTAGGGAGGCCGAAGCAGGAGAATTCCTTCAACCCAGGAGGTGGAGTTTGCAGTGAGCCAAGATCACGCCACTGTACTCCAGCCTGGGCAACAGAGCAAGATTCCGTCTCAAAAAAAAAAAAAAAAAAAAAGACAACAACAAAGCCAGGCGCAGTGGCTCACGCCTGTAATTCCAGCACTTTAGGAGGCCGAGGAGGGCGGATCACCTGAGATCGGGAATTTGAGACCAGCCTGACCAATATGGGGAAACCCCGTCTCTACTGAAAATACAAAAGTAACTGGATGTGGTGGCACATGCCTGTAATCCCAGCTACTAGGGAGGCTGAAGTAGGAGAATCGCTTGAACCCGGGAGGCAGAAGTTGCAGTGAGCCGAGATCGTGCCATTGCACTCTAGCCTGGGCAACAAGAGCGAAAACTCCATCTAAAAAAAAAGAAAATATATATATATATCTCAAACCAAATTGAGTAATACATTTATTTTTAACTTTTTATTTTGAAGTTTTTAAAATTGTTATTATTATTTTGGAGGCAGGGTCTCACTGTATTACTCAGGCTGGAATGCAATGGTGCTTTCACCCCTCACTGCAGCCTCGACCTCCTGGGCTCAGGTAATTCTCCCACTTCAGCTTCCCAAGTAGCTGGGACTATACAAGTATGTCATCACCACATCTGGCTAATTTTTTATTTTTTAGAGAGACAGTGTCTCTCTATGTTGCCCAGGCTTGTCTCAAACTCCTAGGCTCAAGCAATCCTCCAACCTTGGCTAATTTTTGTATTTTTTGCAGAGACTAGGTCTCACTATGTTGTCCAGGGTGGTCTCGAACTCCTGAGCTCAAGTGATCCACCCACCTTGACCTCTCAAAGTGCTGGGATTACAGGTGTGAGCCACTGTGCCCAGCCAGTATACATTTTTTAAAAAGATAACTCAGAATAATGACCAAATGCAGTTTTGTCCAGTAAGGCAAAGTAAGTTTAATATACCAAAAAATGTAATTAATCATATTAACAAAATAAAGTAAAAAATCTAGACAACCACTTCAATAGATGCAGAAAAAGCATTTGGCAAAATTTAGTCATTATTCATGATTTTTGAAAACTAGAATAAAAAGCACTTTCCTCAATTTGATAGAAGGTATCTCAAAAAAAAAACAAACCCACAATTGATCTCATATTTAATGGTGCAATATTGAGAGCTTTGCTGCTAATACTGGAAACAAATAAATAAGAATGTCTAGTCTCATTTCTTCTATTCAACATTATCCTAGCTAGCTCAATAAAGAAATAAAACAACTTACGAGCATAAAGACTGAAAAAGAAGTAAGTCCGTCTTTGTACAACAAGGTTATATACATAGAAAATCCTGAAGAATCTGCAAAATCTTATATTATAGTCAGTGAGTGAAATTAGCATCAATATTGTCAACATACCAAAAAGTCAATTGCATGTCTATCAGCAACAAATAGTTGAAAAATCAAATTTTAGAAACACCATAGGCAATAATATAAAAAAAACACTAATAATTTTATGAAATATATGCAAGACCTCTATTATAAAAATACAAAAATGTTGCTTGAAGAAATAAAAGACAACTGAAATACATAGAGAGATGCATCAGGTTCATAGAATAGACTCGATATTGTTAAGATGTCATGTCTCTCCACGTTGATCTATAGATTCAATGCCATCACAATCAAAATGTCAGCAGGTTTTTAAAATAGAAATGGACAAGCTGATTCCATCATTTATATGGAAATACAAAAGACCTAGAATAGACAAAACAATTTTGAAAAAGAAGAACAAACTTGAAAAACTTACACTATTGGATTTTAAGACTTACTACAAAGCTATAATAATCAAGATAACATAGGCTGGGCATGGTGGCTCACGCCTGTAATCCCAGCACTTTGGGAGTCCAGGGCGGGCGGATTACGAGGTCAGGAGATGAAGGCCATCCTGGCTAACACGGTGAAACCCCTCTCTACTAAAAATACAAAAAATTAGCGGGGTGCGGTGGCGGACGCCTGTAGTTCCAGCTACTCAGGAGGCTGAGGCAGGAGAATGGCGTGAACCCAGGAGGCGGAGCTTGCAGTGAGCCAAGATCACACCACTGCACTCCAGCCTGGGCAACAGAGCGAGACTCTGTCTCAAAAAAAAAAAAAAAAAAAAAAAGATAACACAGTATTGGTATAGGAGAGACAAATAGATTAGTGGAAAAGCGTGTTCATAAGCAAACCCACATATATAATAATTCATTTTTGACAAAAGAGTCAAGGTACTTCAGTGGGGAAATGAAAGTGCCGTCAAGGGGAGAGACTTCAACTCTCACCTTACACCATTCGCAAAGATTAATTCAAGGTAGATCATGGACCTAAATGTAAAAAGCTGAAACTATAAATCTCCTGGAAGAAAACATAAGATTTTGCAGCCTTGGAGTAGGCAAAGATTTCTTAGGACAAAAATGTAACCATAAAGGAAAAAAAATGATCAATTGGACTTCCTTAAAATTAAAAATTCCATTCATCAAATAATACCTTTATAAAATGAAAAGGTAAGACATCAAATGAGAGAAAATAATCACCTCATATATGTGATACAGACTTATATACAGAAGAAATGAATAACTTCCACAACTCAATAATAAACAAACAATCCAATTTTTTAAAAAGGCAAAAGACTTGGCAGAGTGCAGTGGCTCATGCCTGTAATCCCAGCACTTTGTGAAGGCGAGGTGGGAGGATTGCTTGAGCCCAGGAGTTCGAGACCAGCCTGGGCAACATGGCAGAACCCCATCTCTACGAAAAATACAAAAATTAGCCAGGTGTGGTGGTGCAAGCCTGTGGTCCCAGCTACTTGGGAGGCTAAGATGGGAGGATCTCTGGGGCCCAGGGGTGAAGGCTGCATTAAGCCATGATTGTGCCACTGCACTCCGGCCTTGGTGACAGAGCAAGAAGACCCTGTCTCAAAAAAAATTAATTAATTTTAAAAAAGACTTGAAGAGACATTTCACAAAAGAAGATATTTGAGGCCGGGCACAGTGGCTCACGCCTGTAATCCCAGCACTTTGGGAGGCCGAGGCAGGCAGATCACTTGAGGTCAGGAGTTCAAGACCAGCCTGGACAACATGGTGAAACCCAGTCTCTACTAAACTACAAAAATTAGCTGGGCATGGTGGCACGTGCCTGTAATCCCAGCTACTCAGGAGGCTGAGGCAGGAGAATTGCTTGAACCTGGGAGGCGGAGGTTGCAGTGAGCCAAGATCGTGCCACTGCATTCCAGCCTGGGCGACAGAGAAAGACTCCGTCTCAAAAAATAATATATATTATTATATAACAATAAGAATAATAACTAAAACAACAACAGGCTCATCAGAATGGTTAAAATTAAAGTCTGGGCCGGGCGTGGTGGCTCACGCCTGTAATCCCAGCACTTTGGGAGGCCGAGGCGGGCGGATCACGAGGTCAGGAGATCGAGACCATCCTGGCTAACATGGTGAAACCCCGTCTCTACTAAAAATACAAAAAATTAGCCGGGCGTGGTGGCGGGCGCCTGTAGTCCCAGCTACTCGGGAGGCTGAGGCAGGAGAATGGCTTGAATCTGGGAGGCGGAGCTTGCAGTGAGCTGAGATTGCGCCACTGCACTCCAGCCTGGGCGACAGAGCCAGACTCCGTCTCAAAAAAAAAAAAAAAAAAAAAAAAAAATTAAAGTCTGAAAATACTACTACATGTTGAGAATATGTGGACAACCAGAATTCTCTGACATGGATTATAAAATAGTACAACCTACAACCACTTTGAAAAACAGTTTGGCAATGAAGATGCACCTACCTTATGACTCAACAATTCCACTCTTAGGTTTTACCCAAGAGAAATGAAAACACAAGTCCACACAAAGACTTGTATAAGAATGTTTTTGGGGTTTTTGTTGCTGCTGTTTTTTTTTTTTTTTTTTTGAGTCGGAGTCTTGCTCTGTCGCCAAGGCTGGAGTGCAGTGGTGCGATCTCAGCTCACTGCAGCCTCCTCCTCCTGGGTTCAAGACATTCTCTCGCCTCAACCTCCCAAGTAACTGGGATTCCCAGCGCAGACCACCCCACCCGGCAAATTTTTGTATTTTTAGTAGAGATGGGTTTCACCATGCTGGCCAGGCTGGTCTCGAACTCCTTACCTCAGGTGATCCGCCCTCTTTGGCCTCCCAAAGTGTTGGGATTACAGGCATGAACCACCACCCCCGGACAAGAATGTTTATAGCATTTATATTCATAATAAGCTCAAACTGGAAACAACCCAAATGTCCATCAACATGTGATTGAATAAATAAGTTGTAATATATTCATGGGAAACCACTCACCAATAAAAAAGGAACTAACTACAGATGCATGAAAGAACATAATAAATTGCAAAAGTCTTATGATTAGTTTTTTTAAAAAGCCAGACACAAAAGAGTACATATTGAATAATTTCATTTATATGAAGTTCTAGAATAGGGAAAAATTAATCTATGGAATAGAAATAAGAAGAGTGGTTGCCTCTGGAGATTTCCTGGAAAGAGGCATGAGGGAATTTACTGGGGTGATGAAAATGTTTGATACATTAGTTGGGGTAGTGGGTTTGTAAAAGCCATGTACTGGAAAATCTGTACATTTTACTGTATGTAAATTAGACATCAATAAAAAATTGAATCATGTGTAAGTAGCACATCAAGTATATATCAATTATATATATATATCTATACATATAAACAATTGTTTAAGAAAAATTATAGTTAGCACCATACTTAATAATAAAATACTGAATGTTCTCTGAGATGAGATACCTATTCTGCACATCGACAAGTATGGCTAAAATTTGAAAAACTGAAAATTTATGGTGTGAGTGTAAATTGGTATCATTCTTCTGGAAAACTCTTTGACAACTTCTGTGAAAGATAAAAATAAGCTTACCTTATTATCTAGCAACTCTAAGGTAAGTACACAAGAAACATAAACGTGTATTTCCAGCAAAAATCATGTATAGCCAAAAACTAGAACAAACCTGAAGTCCATCAATAGTACAATAGATAAGTAAATTGTGTTATAGTCGCACAACGGAATTCCATACAGCATTGAAAATGGTCCAGGCACGGTGGCTCATGCCTGTAATCCCAGCACTTTAGGAGGCAGAGGCGGGAGGTTTGCTTGAGCCCAGGAGTTGGAGACAAGCCTGGACAATATAGTGTGAAGCCATCACTACCAAAAAAATAAAATAAAATAAAATTGGCTGGGCATGGGTGGCACATGCCTATGGTTCCAGCTACTCTGGAGGCTGAGGTGGGGCAATCACTTGAGCCCAGGAGTTCGAGAGCAGCCTGGGCAACATGACAAAACTGCAACATGGTCTGTACCTAAAAAAAATACATAAATTAGCTAGTCCCAGCTACTCAGGCAGCTGAGGTGGGAGGATTGCTTGAGCCTGGGAGGTTGAGCCTGCAGTGAGCTGCCATCACCACTGCACTCCAACCTGGGCAACAGAGTGAGACCTTGTCTCAAAATAATAATAATACATTCAACAATATGGATGAATCTTACAGACATAATTGTTGAGTGAAAGAAACCAGATATAAAAGAGTATGTACTATATAATAATTCCATTTCTATGAAGTTCAATAACAGGCAAAAAAAAAAGAGAAAGAAAACCCACAAACAAGCAAAACAAAACTATAGTGGGCCAGGTGCAGTGGCTCACCCCTGTAATCCCAGCACTTCGGAGGCTGAGGCCAGCCTGGCCAACATGGTGAAATCTCGTCCCTACTAAAAATACAGAACTTGGCCAGGCATGGTGGCACGTGCCTGTAATTTCAGTTACTTGGGAGGCTAAGGCAGGAGAATCACTTGAACCCAGGAGGTGGAGATTGCAGTGAGCCGAGATCATGACACTGCACTCCGGCCTGGGCTACAGAGCGAGACATAACAACAAAACCCTATGTTAATAGAAGACAGAAACAGTTACCTGTAGGGACAGGTTTGGGATGGGGGTGCCTTCTGGAGATGGAAAATGTTCTGTGCTGGGTGGGGTGGCTCACGCCTATGATCCCAGCATTTTGTGAGGCCGAGGCTGGTGGATAACTTGAGCCCAGGAGTTCGAGACAAGCCTGGCCAACATGGCAATACCCCATCTCTACTAAAAATACAAACATTAGGTTAGGTACACTCACGCCTGTAATCCCAACACTTTGGGAGGCTGAGGTGAGAGAATCAACTGAGGTCAGGAGTTCAAGACCAGCTTGGCCAACATTGCAAAACCCCATCTCTACTAAAAATACAAAAAATTAGCTGGGTGTGGTGGCGCACACCTGTAATCCCAGCTACTCAGGAGGCTGAGGCAGGAGAATTGCTTGAACCCAGGAGGCAGAGGTTGCAATGAGCCAAGATCACGCCACTGCACTCCAGCCTGGGTGACAGAGCAAGACCCTGTCTCAAAAAAGAAGAAAAAAAATGTTCTGCATTGTGAATCTGGGAATGGTTATATCATATACCTATGGGAAAATTTATTAAGCTATTACATAAGATTTGTGTCCTTTGCTTATGCATGTTATACCTAAACAAGATAAGAGTCCTTTAAATTCATTTTGGCATGGCCTATCCTCTATTAACATAGCCACTCCAGCATTCCTTTTTTTTTTTTTTTTTTTGAGACAGAGTTTCACTCTTGTTGCCCAGGCTGGAGTGCAACGGCCTGATCTCAGCTCACTGCAACCTCCACCTCCCGAGTTCAATCGATTCTCCTGCCTCTGCCTCCTGAGTAACTGGGATTACAGGCATGTGCCACCATGCCCGGCTAATTTTGTATTTTTAGTAGAGACGGGGTTTCTCCATGTTAGTCAGACTGGTCTCGAACTCCCGACCTCAGGTCATCCACCTGTCTTGGCCTCCCAAAGTGCTGGGATTACAGGCGTAAGCCATCGCGCCCCGGCCTCCAGCATTCTTTTGATTAGTGTTAGTATACTCTTGTACTTTCTACCTATTTGTGCCTTTTTTCTTTTTTTTCTTTCTTTTTTTTTTTTTTGAGCTAGGGTCTCACTCCCATCACCCAAGCTAGAGTTCAGTGGAATGATCTTGGCTCACTGCAACCTCAAATTCCAATACTCAGTTTCCTGAGTAGGTGGTACTATCAGAACTTGCCACCACTCCCGGCTGATTTTTTTGTATTTTTAGTAGAGATGGGTTTTCACCATGTTGCCCAGGCTGGTCTTGAACTCCTGGGCTCAAGCAATCTGCCTGCCTCAGACTCCCAAACTACTGGGATTTCAGGCACGAGACACCGTGCCCGGCCTTGTGTCTTTATTTTTAAAGCGGGTCTCTTGTAGATAGCATATAGATGGGTGTTGCTTTTTCATCTGCCTTTTAATTGGGTTGTTTAGTTTATGTATATCTATTTTAATTGTTGATCTGATTGAGTTTAAATCTACCATGTTGGTTGCACAACTGTATAAATTTATTAAGTATCATTAAACTATTTATTTAAAATCTACCATCTTGCTGTTTTTTTGTTTGGTTTTGTTTTGTTTTTCGAGACAGAGTCTTGCTGTGTCACCCAGGCTGGAGTGCAGTGGCACGATCTCTGCTCTCTACAAACTCCGCCTCCAGGGTTCAAGTGACTCTCGCGCCTCAGCCTCCCGAGTAGCTGGGATTATAGGCGCCTACCACCATGCCCAGCTAATTTTTGTATTTTTAATAGACACGAGGTTTCACCGTGTTGGCCAGGCTGATTTCGAACACCTGACCTCAGGTGATCTGCCCACTGTGACCTCCCAGAGTGCTGGGATTACAGGGGTGAGCGACCGTAGCTGGCTGTTTTTTTTTTGTTTTGTTTTGTTTTTGAGACACAGTTTCACTCTGTCCCCCAGGCTGGAGTACAGTGGCTCGATCTCAGCTCACTGCTACCTCTGCCTGCTGGGTTCAAGTGATCCTCCTTCCTCAGCCTCCTGAGTAGTTGGAATTACAGGCATGCGCCACCATGCCTGGCTAATTTTTGTATTTTTAGTAGAGATGAGGTTTCGCCATATTTGCCAGGCTGGTCTTGAACTCCTATGCTCAAGTGATCCACCTGCTTCAGCCCCCCCAAGTGCTGGGATTACAGGTGTGAACCACTGTGCCTTGCCTAGATTGATTGATTGATTGATTGATTGATTATTTATTTATTTTGAGATGGAGTCTTGCTGTGTTGCCCAGGCTAGAGTGCAGTGGCGTGGTCTCAGCTCACTGCAACCTCTGCCTCCCGGGTTCAAGTGATTCTCCTGCCTCAGCCTCCTGAGCAGCTGGAATTACAGGTGCCTGCCACCATGCCCGGCTAATTTTTTGTGTTTTTAGTAGAGATGGGGTTTCATCATGTTGGCCAGGCTGGTCTCAAATTCCTGACCTTGTGATCCGCCCACCTCGGCCCCATGAAGTACTGGAATTACAGGTGTGAGCCACCATGCGTGGCCTAGATTTATTTTCTAATAACAATTCTTGAGTTTTGTTCTGGGATGAAGCGAAGCTACTTCACAAAAGTTTGGTCCCTTTGAGGCTAATTTTTAAGCTTTGTTAGGCGGGACTAGAACAGACTTTAGTCTAGGGCTAATTTTGCCCCATTACTGAGTCAATACCCTTCTGAGTACTATCTGATGCCCTGTTAGTTATAATGTTTTGTCTCTCTGCTAGCAGGACCATAACCAATTCCCAGCCTTGTGTGAGTCTGGGAATCATTCTCTCTCCTCCGTTGGATGGTCTTGACCTGGCCTCAGGTGGTTTCCTCACACACATGCACTGATTAGTACTTGGCTGAAGACTCAAGTGGGATCCCCTGCAAATTTTCAGGATTCTCTTCCTCTGTCCGGCACTTTTTTTTTTTTTTTTAAGACAGAGTTTCACTCTTGTTGCCCAGGCTGGAGTGCAATGGCACGATCTCAGCTCACCAAAACCTCCACCTCCCAGGTTCAAGCGACTCTCCTGCCTCAGCCTCTTGAGTAGCTGGGATTACAGGCAACTGCCAGCACGCCCGGCTAATTTTTTGTAGTTTTAGTAGAGATGGGGTTTCACCATGTAGGCCAGGTTGTTCTCGAACTCCTGACCTCAGGTGATCCACCCGCCTCGCCTCCCAAAGTCTGGGATTGCAGGTGTGAGCCACCGTGCCTAGCCCTCTGTGCAGAACTCTTTTCTAATACCTTACCCAGTGAACTCCTGGGCCTCTCTTGTCTCCCAACTTAACCTCCTCAACTCAGGTAGACAATCAGACTCTGCCTGACTTACTCCGCTCTGTACTGTGGCTGGAAACTCGCTCCAGGTAATAGGTTTGAACAATTGTAGGAGCTTTGTCTGTCAGGGATTGAACAATTTGTAGGAGCTCTTCTGTCAGGGATCACTGGGCTGTGCTGCCTGATGTCCAGTATCTGAACCCCATTGTTCTGAATATTCTGTCTGGTTTTTTTAGTTGTTTCTAGTGGGAGGATAAATCAATTCGCTGTTACTCCATCTTAGACAGAAGCAGAAGCTCAGCTTATTCATTTTGGAGATTCATGTCCTACAATTCTGTGAATCTTTTTTTTTTTTTTTTTTTTTTTAGACAGAGTCATGCTCTGCTGCCCAGGCTGGAGTGCAGTGGTGCGATCTCAGCTCACTGCATCCTTAACTTCCTGACCTCTCAGGCTCAAGCAATCTGCCCACCTCAGCCTCCCAAGCGTGTGGGACTACAGGCACGTGAGCCACCACACCCAACTAATTTTTGTATTTTTTGATAGAGATGGAGTTTCGCCAAGTTGCTCAGGTTGGATGTGAAATTTTTAAAAAATTGATTGTCAATTTCCAACTGGGTACTGTAGCTCACTCCTGTAATCCAAGCACTTTGGGAGGCCAAGGTGGAAGGATCACTTGGGGCCAGGAGTTCAAGACCAGCCTGGACAACACATCAAGATCCTGTCACTACAAAAATAAATAATTTAAAACATCAGCTGGATGTGGCGGTGGCATGTGCCTATAGTCCCAACTACTGGGGAGGCTGAGGCAGGAGGATCACTTGAGCCCAGCAGTTCCAGGCTGTGTGGTGACCCATGATCACACCACTATACTCCTGCCTGGGAGAAAGACCCTGTCTTTAAAAAAAAATTTTTTTTAAATTAAAAGTCAGTTTCCTGCTCTCTTCATCTCTGTCTTCTGTTTCAGGATTAGTCAGATATTGGAGCCACCGCACTCCAGTCTGGGAGACAGAGTGAGACTCCGTCTCAAAATAATAATAATAATAATAAGAAGAAGAAGAAGAAGAAGAAGAAGAAGAAGCACATCAGTTACCACTCCTTGAGCGCCTACCAAATTACCAAAAACCTGCCATTTTAATAGATTTTTCTTATTGAATCATCACAGGAATTCCATGAAGTAAATAGTATTATCCCTCTTTCACAGATGAGGGGACTGAGGGACAAAGAGATTAACTCACTAGCTCAAGATCATACCGTTTGTGGCCGGGCGCGGTGGCTCACGCCTGTAATCCCAGCGCTTTGGGAAGCCAAGGTGGGCGGATCACGAGGTCAGGAGATCGAGACCATCCTGGCTAACACGGTGAGACCCCATCTCTACTAAAAAAAAATACAAAAGATTAGCCGGGCGTGGTGGCAGGCGCCTGTAGTCCCAGCTACCCAGGAGGCTGAGGCAGGAGAATGGCGTGAACCCGGAAGGCGGAGCTTGCAGTGAGCCAAGATCGTGCCACTGCACTCCAGCCTGGGTGACAGCGAGACTACGTCTCAAAAAAAAAAAAAGATCATACTGTTTGTGGAATGGCAGAAGCTGGGTTGAAACTCAGCCATGTGGGGCACCAAAAACCGTGATCGTGACCACAGAGGGCAGCTGGAATTCAAGGGGCCTGCCTGTTTTTCTGCAACTCACCATCCACGGATTTCCTAAGTTTTTTGTGCCAGGCTCTGGGGAACCTAAGTGAATGTGGGCCCAACAGATGGGTGTTCACCAGAGAGTGAGCCAAGAAAGAGGGGTGGGGACAGACAGAGGTCCCTATAGAAGTAGAAAAAAGCAAGACAAGGCCAGAAGACCGTGTCTTTCTTCTTCTTTTTTTTTTTTTTTTGCGACAGAGTCTTGCTCTGTCGCCCAGGCTAGAGTGCGGTGACACAATCTTGGTTCATTGCAACCTCTGCATCCCGGGTTCAAGCAATTCTCATGCCTCAGCCTCCAGAGTAGCTGGGACTACAGGTGCGTGCCACCACGCTGGGCCTTTTTTTTTTTTTTGAGACGGAGTCTTGTTCTTGTTGCCCAGGCTGGAGTGCAATAGTGCGATCTTGGCTCACTGCAACCTCCGCCTCCTGGGTTTAAGCAATTCTCCAGCTTCAGCCTCCCGAGTAGCTGGGATGACAGGCACCTGCCACCACCCCTGGCTAATTTTTGTATTTTTAATAGAGATGGGGTTTTGCCATGTTGCCCAGGCTGGACTCAAACACTTGGCCTCAGGTGATCCACCTGCCCCAGCTTCCCAAAATGCTGGGTTTACAGGCATGGGCTACCATGCCTGGCCATGTGTCTTTTGACTTTAAAGGAGCAGCTTGCAAATCATATTCAAAGCAGTATGCATATGAGATGTAAATTGCATCAGAAATGAGCATCTGGTATTTTTGAGTCAATAGCTCAGGCACTTTTGGGAGGGCCCTCCCCAGCTTTCTCCCAGGGTTGCCTGGGGTCAGGATCCCTTGCAAGACCTATTAACTAAACTTGAGATGTAGCATGTGCCTCTGCCAAACCCAGCTCTGGATAGAAAGGGGAGTGCTGCTGACCATGTCAAGGTGGGTTCTTTATTCTCACATTTGTCTGACAAATACTTGTAAAGCACCTGCTGAGCATAAGGTGCTCAGGCAGATGCAGTAGACAAGCAGGAAAGTCATTATTTCTAACTTTTAGGAACATACCCTCTACTTGGGGAAATAAATAAATACAGTAAAGACTCCAGTATTGTCTAGAGTCTAGACCAGGCTTTCTCAACCTCAGTGCTATTGATATTTGGAGCTGGGTAATTCTTTGTTGAAGGGGGTTTTCCGGAGCATCGTAAGATACTTAGCAGCATCCCTGAGCTCTACCCATTAGATACCATTAGCAACTCCTGAGTTGTGACAACCAAAAATGTTCCCAGACATTGCCAAATGTGGGGAGGGAGGGCAAAATCCCCCCAGTTAAGAACCGCTGCTCAAGGCCCTAAGGCTATGAGCTTTTCATACAGACCCAGCGGGCTGAGGACTTGCCTTCAAGGATGCACGTTGTTCCATATTTTTGTATTTTAACCACTATGGAAGGTGCTCTTCTCAAATTTATCATGTAATTCTTTTCCTTGAAGCCCAGACCTTCCCCCCAACCACAGCATGCGCTATAATTCCATCCAGACCCCGGAGATTCTTGAGGACCAATCAATGTTGCCTCCAAATGGAATGGCCCCAGCCTGCAGAGCCTGTCAGGTCTGCAGTCTGCTCTTTCTGCTCTTCACCATCTCTCTACCTCCTCTTTCCCTGTCATCCAATTGGCCCTGTGGGACTGCTTGTTATATTCCTATCGACTCTGGCCCCCATTCCCTTTAATTGGCAGCTTCGAGGAGTTAAGGAACTTAGTTTTGCAGATCAGTGTTTTTCTAACTGTGCCCCGCCAAGCACTGGGAATCCCCAGGGCCCTCTCAGAAGCCCCCGTAGGATGTAGTGGGGTAGGAGGAGGAGGAGGAGCTTCCGGGAGGCTGGAGGAGTGGAGCCGGCAGGTCGCCCTGCCCCAGCCCTCAGTGGCCCCACAGCAGCTTGGCTGTTCTTGGTTTTGTTTCTCTCTGCTTCTGCATGATATCTTTGAACAAAAAGTCCCAACTGTACAAAAAGTCCCGAGAGGCGTTCGCAAACCACTGACCTAGATGGAGGGAATTGTGAGGAGCAGAGGGCCCCCTCTTATAAAATGCCTGTACTTCGGTGCAGGGTTTGGTGGTGTCGGCGGTTTGGAGGCCCTTTAAGCTTCCTAACTCCTTGTCACTGGTGGATGGTGGGGTGCCGGCAGGAGGGCATCCCTTTACATAGGGGCTCATTGCTGTATGGATGTGGGCAGAGAACGAACAGGAGAGGGAGACTGAACTCCTGGCTTCCACATCAGGCACAAACCCCAGGACGTGAAGATCCCTAACTGCCTCCCCTCCGGCCCCCAAATAGCAGAAGAGAGAGTAATCGCACTGCAGTGGCAGTGGAAAGAGCTGAAGCTAGACGCCGGGAAGAACTTCCCAACTTGGCACCTGGGGGAGGAGCAGCTGGGAGCAAATGTGGAACTGTCTGGGGTAGGAGGAGGTCCCCTTTGCAGGCTGAGAGATAATCACATACATCCTCCCACTCACACCCCCTTCGTCTGCTCCTGCCCCAACCAGGGCTGACTCCAGAAATTCTGCACAGATAAACCTCCAGGCCCTGAAACTCAGCAAGGGTTGGGGAGAGTGGGACTTGGGGCCATGCCCCCTCTGTTGCTAAGAAGCCCTTTCTGGGTGAGCGTGGTGGCTCACACCTATAATCCCAGCACTTTGGGAGGCCCAGGCAGGTGGATCACTTGAGGTCAGGAGTTCAAAACCAGCCTGAACAACATGGTAAATCCTCATCTCTACAAAAAAAAAAAAACTATATATATATATATATACACACACACACACACACAAATTAGCCAGCGTGGTGGCACGCCTGTAATCCCAGCTACTCGGGAGGCTGAGGCACAAGAATTGCTTGAACCCGGGAGGCAGAGGTTGCATTGAGCCAAGACTGCGCCACTGTACTCCAGCCTTGGTGACAGAGCGAGACTCCATCTCAAAAAAAAAAAAAAAAAAAAAAAAGAATCCCTTTCTGTCTGACCCCCACCAGACGGCAGCAGAATTGTGTGGAGAGCTTGTTCCCGAGGGACCTGGGGGATGGAGCAGGCAATCCCTTCTCCCTCTGACCTCCAGGCCCCACTGAGCCCTCTGGACACAAGCACAATCAGGCACTTCATGCCTGGCAAGGGTCAGAATGAAAGGCCTGTGTCTGTCTGCTCCTCCCCTCCCTTTCTCCATCTTCAGATAATTCCATCTGCCCTTGGGCCAGAGCCTCATCTTTCTCCCTCCTTTCCCCCTCCTGCCCGCTGAGTTATTTACAAATATCTGGGAACAGAAGGGATTTCTTCAGTGCTCTGTAGTGCCTGCCACTGACTCAGGTCTCTAACATGCTGGGGGGCAGCGAGGGTAAAGATGCTCGTGGTCCTCTCCTGTCACCCACAGGAACCCAAAAAGCTCAATACACTGGGCACAGTGGCTCATGCCTGTAATCCTAGTATTTTGGGAGGCTGAGGTGGGAGGATCACCTGAGGTCAGGAGTTCAAGACCAGCCTGGCCGACATAATGAAACTCCATCTCTACAAAAATTAGCCAGGCGTGGTGGTACGTGCCTGTAATCCCAGCTACTCGGGAGGCTGAGGCAGGAGAATCACTTGAACTCAGGAAGTGGAGGTTGCAGTGAGCTGAGATAACACCACTGCACTCCAATCTGGGCAACAGAGCGAGACTCCATCTCAGAAAAAAAAAAAAAAAAAAAAAGGCTCATGCCTGTAATCCCAGCACTTTGGGAGGCCGAGGTGGGCAGATCAAGAGGTCAGGAGATCGAGACCATCCTGGCTAACACGGTGAAACCCTGTCTCTACTAAAAATACAAAAAAAAAATTAGCCAGGCATGGTGGCGGGCGCCTCTAGTCCCAGCTACTTGGGAGGCTGAGGCAGGAGAATGGCGTGAACCCGGGAGGCGGAGCTTGCAGTGAGCTGAGATCGCGCCACTGCACTCCAGCCTGGGTGACAGAGCGAGACTCCGTCTCAAAAAAAAAAAAAAAAAAGACCTTGGCCTTGGCTAGACACGGTGTAATCCCAGCACTTTGGGAGGCGAGGCCGAGGCGGGCAGATCACCTGACGTCAGGAGTTTGAGACCACTCTGGCCAAGATGGTGAAACCCCATCTGTACTGAAAATACAAAAATTACCTGGGCATGGTGGTGAGTGCCTGTAATCCCAGCTACTCGGGAGGCTGAGGCAGAGAATTAATTGCTTGAACCCGGGAAGTGGAGGTTGCAGTGAGCTGAGATGGTGCCACTGCACTCCAGCCAGGGCGACAAAGCAAGACTCTGTCTCAAAAAAAAAAAAAGAAAAAAAAGAGCTCAATGGCTCCCCAAGGTCACACCATGGCAGCCCATCTTCTGTTTCCCACTCTGTTCTCCTACATGGTTTGTCCCGGGTACAGGGTGAACCAGGAAGAGGATGAGTTACCGCCACTTCCCCATGGAGTCAAAGGGCTTCTTCCTCCTGGAAAATCCCCGGACACGGAAGTGACTAAGACCTAGTGGAGATGCTGAACCTAAAAAGTAAGTTCAAATTCGGGGCCCCTCCTTCCGATAGCCATGTGGCCCAAAGAAGGGAAGCTGTCCGTGCAGCTGGGGGAGCTGATCTCCAACATGTTCTCCCCAAGCCCACCTCCTGCCACCCCACCCCAATGCTGAAGCCCAGACAAGCAGCCAGGAACTGGCGTCACCATCCCCAGTCCCGCAGACGCTCGTCCCACCGCCACCACCCGTGAGCAACCATTCCGGGGCCTGACATTCTGTCGGCTTCACACCACCTCCCGGAGCCCGAGCCAGAAGCACTTCCTGGATAAAATATTAAACATGCAAATCTGAGACAGAGCCTTAACGAGCGACAGACTGCACGACCACAGCCTGGCAAACGAGACGCACGACGTCCGGGGGTGGGGGGGTGAGAGGTATATATAGATATAGACTTTGGATCTATCTGTGCAACGTGTGTGTAAGGCAGAGAACAGCAGGGATGGAAAAGTACCGCAGCAGCCTCCAGCTGGGGTGGCCTGAGGTGGCGGCAGGAGGCTGGCCGGGAGGGAGGGTCAAGAGGAGCCCCAGAGCCAGGCTCAGAGTGGGGGATGACAAAAGCCCTTTGTGCTTGGATTCTGTGCAGGGGGTGCCAGACATGCTGGGCAGGGGAATGGGCATTGGTTTTGGAGAAGGAAGTTGGTTAGAGGCAAGGCCTCTGAGTGGAAGAAAAGAAGGGGAGACAGAGGAGAGGCATAGACCTGTGTGGCAGGAGTAGGGGTGTCTAGAGGGAGAACACCTCCACTCACATGGGGCACGGGGCGGGGGGGGGGTCTCTTGTCACCACACTGGCCCAGGTGTCATGGAGCTCACATGGAATTAGGTCAGCAAGGTTCCTGCCTTGATTCATGTCAGCATGAATTTGATGATGGCGCTTCTTAAACTTGTACATGTGCCAGGATCATCTAGGATCTTGTTGGTAAATGCAATTCCGATTAGGGAGGCCTGGAGTGGGGCCTAAGAGTCTGCATTACTAGCATGACTCAGGTGATGCCAGTGCTGCTGGCCTCCCGGCCCCCATCAAGTGGCGAGGGACTACAAGGAGCTAGAGCAACACGGAGCTCCCTTTGGCTCAGGCGAACACAGGACCCACAGGAGTCCAGAGTGGGATCAGAGGCTGAGCCCAAAGGCATCCGGCCTAAGGGGAGGTCCACGGTGCTGATCAAGATGGTGTCTGTCCACAGTGTCCAGCCTGTCATGGAATTAGAACTATAGGACACCTAACTTGGCCCAAACCAACACAGAACCCAGCCCAGGGTGTCAGGGAGCCTGTAGCAGCCCACACTGAGACAGGGCTCACAGGGCCTGGAGTGACATGGAGTCTGGTGGGGTGGGACTGAATGATAGGGCGCCCATGTTGCTTCAGGAAATCACAGAGCCCAAAGGGATTAGACTGAAGTGGTGCCCGTTTTGGTCCAGAGTGACATGGAACCCACAGTGGCCACAGGGGTCTGGGCTGACTTGGAACTCAGAAAGGACTAACAGAGGTGATGGCCACATTGGCTCAGGGTGACATAGAGCTCATCAGGACTTGGACCAACTGGACCAACTGGACCAACTGGACCAACCAGGCACCCAACACAGAGCCCCAGACATGACAGGGGACTCTCCGTGCAAACTCCAGGTTGCAGAAGACAGGAAGGGAGGGGCCGGAGGAGGCTGGGAGAGGGGAGGAGCAGGTGCCGGGGAGCAAGGCTGCTCTGTGGCTGCTGTGAGCCTGCCTGCCGTGGGCTGAGTGCTACTTGGCTGGGCCCCAGAGAGGAGGTGCTGCTGCTGTAAGGCTCAGATGGAGGAGGAAGTGGGAAGCTGGAGGCAGGGTGGGTGCGAGGCTGGGGTGGGGAGAGCACGTCCTCCCCCAAAGAGGCTTGGCATGGGGGCTGGCCCACTGCCCTATCTGGATCCTGGCATTTACACTCCCCGCTCCCATTATACACAGGTGATGCGGTGGGTTATGGGTCTGGGACTTACGGACCTCAGATCAAGGATCATTCAGCGCTGGGGGAACAGACGAACCGATGTCTCCCTGAATGGAGCAGTCAGGGTCCAGAGGAGGAAGGATTCTCCCTCCTGGCACTGGAGGTCCTTTTGATGCAGCCAGGTCCCTAGACAGAGTGCCCTGGCCCTATTGTGTCCTTGCCCAGAGGAATGCAGAAAACAATGCAGGCTGCCCCTTCCCACATCCCTGGCAAGATCTAGAAATAGGTGCCCACACCTTCATCTTAACTAAACCCAGCCCTCCCTCCCGCTTCTGGTCAGATGCCTCTCAGTCCTTGTCCCTACCAAGGGGAGAAGCCCCTCAGAGGCTACCTGCAGCTCCTCTTTATGCCAAGGTTAATGTAGAGGAGGAAGGGATGGAGGGAGGGGCGTTACTATGAATTTATTTTTTGAGACAAGGTCTTGCTGTCTCACCCGGACCGAAGTGCATCAGCACGATCATAGCTCACTGCAGCCTTGATCTCTTGGGCTCAAGCAATCCTCCCCCTTCAGCCTCCTGAGTAGCTGAGCTGGGACTACAAGCACAAGCCACCACACCTAGCCAATTTTTAAAAAATTTTTGGGCCAGGCACGGTGGCTTACGCCTGTAATCCCAGCACTTTGGGAGGCCGAGGCAGGCAGATCACAAGGTCAGGAAATCAAGACCATCCTGGCTGATGCGATGAAACCCTGTCTCTACTAAAAATACAAAAAATTAGCCGGGTGTGGTGGCGGGCGCCTGTAGTCCCAGCTGCTGGGGAGGCTGAGGCAGGAGAATGGCGTGAACCCGGGAGGTGGAGCTTGCAGTGAGCCGAGATCCCGCCACTGCACTCCAGCCTGGGTGACAGAGCAAGACTCCATCTCAAAAAAAAAAAAAAATTGTTTACAGAGTCTCCCTATGTTTCCCAGGCTGGTCTCGTACTCCTGGCCTCAAGCAATCCTCCCACCTCTGCCTCCCAAAGTGCTAGAATTACAGGAGTGAGCCACTGCACCTGGCCAATTTGAATGGGGAGCTGGATGACGCTCCCCATCCAGCCTGGTACTGCTGAAGAATCCAACCCTAACTCCACTCCTGCCCACACATCTCCAGGCTGACCTAGTTTCTGTTTCAAGGCAGGGGGGACACATGTTACACACTCCTAGACACAGAGCTGTGCAGAGCCAAGAGATGCACACGCATGCACGTGGGATAGACAAATGCAGGAGATCGCACACTCGAGGCCGGTGCACACACATGCATATCCAGAGACTCCTTCCTGACTCACGAACAAACCCAAGGACCCCCCCCCCCCCCCCCCCGCCAGCAGACACACAGACAGAGCTCCCTGTTCACAGGGCCACACAGACACACATGGACCTCATAAGCCATAGGCGTGATTCCCCACAGGGGTTCCCTACTCTCTATCCAGCTCCTGCTCCCAGGTCCCCACTCTCTGGGGCACAAAAACAGCAAAGGCAGCCCTGCTGCCACACTACCAGGGCCATGGGATCAAGGATCACCGCAACCCTGGGAATGGATCCCCAGTCTCCCCTCTTCTCTCCATAAGCTCCTGTCTTTTGGAACTGCAGTGCTTATTTCCCCAGGACAAGTCTCTCTGTGGGAGGGACCAAGGGTGGAGGACACTTCACTTCCCTACTTCCCTTCTGGTTTTTTTGTTTGTTTGTTTTGAGACTGTCGCCCAGGCTGGATTGCAGTGGAGTGATCTCAGCTCACTGCAACCTCCGCCTCCTGGGTTAAGCGATTCTCCTGCCTCAGCCTTCCGAGTAGCCGGGACTATAGGAGTGCATCACCACGCCTGGCTACTTTTTGTATTTTTAGTAGAGGCGGGGTTTTGCCATGTTGGCCAGGCTGTTCTCAAACTCCTGACCTCAGGTGATCCATCCACCTCGGCCTCTCAAAGTGGTGGAATTACAGGCTTGAGCCACTGCACCCGGCCTTTTTTTTTTTTTTTGAGATGGAGTCTCTCTGCCGCCCAGGCTGGAGTGCAATGGTGCAATCTTGGCTCATTGCAACCTCTGCCTCCCGGATTCAAGTGATTCTCCCTCAGCCTCCCAAGTAGCCGGGATTACAGGTGCCCACCACCACCCCCGGCTAATTTTTGTATTTTTAGTAGAGACAGGGTTTCACTACGTTGGCCAGGCTGGTCTTGAACTCCTGACCTCATGATCCACCCGCTTCGGCCTCCTGAAGTGTTTTTTTGTTTGTTTGTTTTTCTTTTTTTTTTTGAGATAAGGTCTCACTCTGTCACCCAGGCTGCGGTGCAGTGGTGCGATCATAGCTCACTACGGCCTCAAACTCCTGGGCTAAAGTGATCCTCTTGTCTCAGCCTCCTGAGTAGCTGGGACAATAGGCACATGCCACTGTGCCTGGCTAATTTTTTAATATATTTATTTATTTACTTTTATTTTTGGAGACAGGGTTTCGCCCTGTCTTTCTGGGTGGAGTGTGGTGGTGCAATCACAGCTCACTGAAGCCCTGACCTCCCAGGCTCAAACAATCCTCTCACCTCAGACTCCCAGGCATCTGAAACTACAGGTATGCGTCACCACACCCGGCTAATTGTTTATTTTTTGTAGATAGGGGGACTCACTATATTGCCCAGGCTGGTCTCAAACTCCTGGCCTCAAGCAATCCTCCCTCCTTGGCCTCCCAGAATGCTGGGATTATAGGTGTCAGCCACCACACTCAGCCCCTCTTCTTCTTATTTTTGTTTTTTGAGATGGAGTCTCGCCCTGTATCTAGGCTAGAGGGCAATGGCACAATCTCGGCTCACTGCAACCTCTGTCTCCTGGGTTCAAGCGATTCTCCTGCCTCAGCCTCCCAAGTAGCTGGGATTACAGGCACCTGCCACCGTGCCCAGCTAATTTTTTTTATTTTTAGTAGAGATCGGGTTTCACCATGTTGGCCAGGCTGGTCTCAAACTCCTGACCTCAAGTGATCCACTCGCCTAGGCCTCCCAAAGTGCTGGGATTACAGGCGTGAGCCACCGTGCCCAGCCTGTCTCCAGGCTCTTGTGTCAGGTGTGTGTGCATGTGTGTTCATGTGTGTGTGCATGTGCGTGTGTGTGTGCATGTGCGTGTGTGTGTGCATGTGCATAGGAGCAGGAGTCTGAGCCCGTTTGGGAACACGCTTGTCCATCCCTGTCCACCTGAGCTCTGGGGCCCAGCACCTGCCCTCCACAGAGGCCTTCCACTCTTCTTTCCGGTGTCCCCAACCCCTCCCTCTCTCCTAACGCACTGTAATCGTGCTGGATCCTGGGTTCGTTCTAGAGCCTTCCTCATCTCTGCCCTTCCTCATCCAAGTTCCTCAAAAGAGATGCATGGGCTGGATCTGCTTCTTTCCCTCCCGTTTCATCCCTACTCCCCAGGAAGATCTCACTAGAGTCACTGGTGCCCTCCTGCTTGCCAAGGCCAGTGGACCTTCCTCATCCTGTATCTGATCTTGTTTTTTTTTTTTAAGACAGGATCTCACTCTGCCACCCAGGCTGGAGTGCAGTGGTGCAATCACTGCTCACTTCAACCTCCACCTCCCCAGGCTCAAGTGATCCTCCCACCTTGGCCTCTTAAGTAGCTGGGACTATGGCTTGCGCCACCACACCAGCTAATTTTTGTATTTTTAGTAGAGACGGGGTTTCACCATGTTGCCCAGGCTGGTCTCAAACTCCTGACCTCAAGTGATCCACCCGCCTTGGCCTCCCAAAGTGCTGGGATTACAGGCATGATCCACCATGCCCGGCTCTATCCCATCTTTGTGTGACATTCCACCCTGTTTTCCTCCTTTCTTGATACTCTCCTCCTTTGATTATTGGATGAGTTAGGGTAAGTTGTGTTCGTTAGGCCAATATTTTATTTTATTATGTTTTAATTTTCCATTGTATTAATTTGGCTGATTATTTTTTCATTAGTTAGGTTAATTCTCTGTATTATGTGGGCTATGCTAAACTGTTTAGCTTAGGCTAAGTTGTACTGGTTAGGCTAAACTCCTAGAACAAAGAGATCCAAAAAAAGATGATGGCTTGAAGAATGTAAAATTTGCTTCTTTCCTGTGTTGCAGGTGAACACTCCAGGTCAGCAGGGAGCTCTCACAGCCATTCGGGGACCAGGCTCCTTCCATGTGCTGCTGTGCTGCCCCCTAGGGCCCTGCCAGTGACTCAGGACCGAAGCTGAGTGACTGCCATGCCGGGTTCCAGCCAGCAGGAAGGGCAGGGGAGTGTGGGGCGGGCAGGCCCAGGGTCTTAAAGCCCAGGCTGGGAGAGGCACACACCCCTTCCCCTTCGCAGCCCAGTGGTGGGAATTAAATCACATAGTCGTACCTGACCACAAAGGGGCTGGGAAATGTGCCTACCCAGTTGGCACAGGGAGCTCAGATTTGGGTGGACAATGAGCAGTGGTCACCAGAGCCCCCAGAGCCTCCCCCTCTCTCCCTCCTCTCCACCCTCTCTCTCCCCACTCTCTCCCTGGCCATTCCTCCCCAGCCCCCGCCTTTTTTTGTTTTTGTTTTTTTTTTGAGACAAAGCCTCCCTCTTTTGCCCACCACAGGCTGGAGCGCAGTGGCATGATCATGGCTCACTGCTTCCTCGACCTCCTGGGCTCAAGTGATCCACCTCAACCTCCCACAAAGCTGGGACTACAGGCACGAACCACCATGCCCAGCTAATTTTTTTTTTTTTTTTAATTTTCAGTAGAGACAAAATCTGACTATGTTGACCAGGCTGGTCTCAAACTCCTGGGCTCAAGTGATCCGTCCTCCTTGCCCTCCCAAAGTGCTGGGATTACAGGCGTGAGCTGCCACGGCACTTGGCTCCCCTTCGTAAATATGCCCCAGGGCTCTGTTCTTGGTCCTTTTCTCACCCCACATGCATGCCTTGGCCATTCCCGTCCAATCCTGTCTGATGCCCTAAAGCCTCCCTACCTCCAGCTCAGGCCTCTCTCAGCCACAAACCCACGCAGGCAACAGGGCCAAATCTGGAACTCAAGCCACACTCCTCCTCTGCCTCACCCCACATTCAATCTGTCACCAAAGCTGGTGAGTCTACCTTGTAAGGACCCCCCCACCGAGACTGTCCTCTCCTTCTCCCCACCGACCCCGACCCCGAATGGGTTCTCACAGCCTCCACCCCTGTCCCCGTGCCTCTACCCCCAGGCACTCCACACCAGCCTCCCATGAATCATGAAATGTGAGTATTCACCCTGCCTGTTCCTGAGCCCTCTTCTCTCACAGTCTGATTGGGTCACCCTTCAGGGGCTCCCTCTTGTCTTCAGAATCAACTCCTTACCTTAACATATAAGACCTTTTGTGATCTGACCTCGGTCTACTTCATCTCTTGTCACATGTACCCTGTGCTCCAGCCACTCAAATCTTGGCACTTTTGTATGTGCTCTGCCCCAGTGCCTCCGGGCCTTCACTTCAGGGATTCCTATATCCTTGAAGACTCAATTCAGAGAGCTCCTTCTCTGAGAAGCCCCCTCTGATGCCCTGATGCTCTTCCCACATGCTCCACTGTTCCCTCAACCTCACCAGTCTCCACCTCTATGCCTGTCTTGTCCTGATTGCTCACTTACCTCTCTCCCCTGCTAGGTGGTGAGCTGTCGGAGAGCAATATGAGGTTTTAGTTATTTCTCATCTCCAGTCCTTAGCCCATTGTTGGAGACAGTTAACGCTTAACGCTTGAGAAATGTTAGCTCCTTTCTCTTCTCCTTTAAAACTGTGACACAAAGGCTGGGCACAGAAGCTCACGCCTGTAATCCCAGCACTTTGAGAGGCCAAAGCGGGTGGATCACTGGAGGTCAGGAGTTCGAGACCAGCCTGGTCAACATGGCAGAACCCCGTCTCTACCAAAAAATACAAAAATTAGCCAGGCGTGATGGCTCACACCTGTAATTCCAGCTACTCGGGAGGCTGAGGCAGAATTGCTTGAACCTGGGAGGCAGAGGTTGCAATGAGCTGAGATCACTCCACTGCACTCCAGCCTGGGCAACAGAGCGAGACTCTGTCTCAAACAAACAAACAACAACAACAAAAACTGCAGCACGTAGCTTTATACATAAAACTAAAATCTGGAAACAGCCCAAACATCCACCAACAGGAAAACATATACATTGCAGAATATTCATTCAATCAAATACTACACGGTGATAAAATGAGTTAACTACAGCTTCATGCAACAGCATGAATGAATCCCACGCATAATGTTGAACAAAAGAAGCCAGACCCAAAAACGTACCTTCCATTCTCATGAGGGTCAAAAACAAGCCGAACGGATCTTCGGTGACAGAGGCCGGCATGGTGGTCATCTCCGGGTCGGGAGATCAACTGGGAGCAGGCCTCACACAGCCTCCCAAAGGCTGGAAGTGTTGCTTATCTAGGTCTGGGTGGCGATCACACAGGTAATGTACATGTGTAATGATCATCAAGCTGAAATTCTGGTGCATTTTAGAGTAGGTAACTTCCCCTCTGTTTGTTTAAGTGCTATGATTTTGTAATAAATCATCGTGGAAGCCGGGTAGAGTGGCTCATGCCTGTAATCTCAGCACTTTTGGGAGGCTGAGTCAGGAGGATCCCTTGAGATCAGAAGTTCAAGATCAGCCTGAGTAGCATAATGAGACCCCCATCTCTACAAAAAATAAACAGAGCTCACGCCTGTAATCCCAGCACTTTGGGAGGCCAAGGTGGGCGGATCACTTGAGGTCAGGAGTTCTAGACCAGTCTGGCCAACATGGCAAAACCCTGTCTCTACTAAAAAAATAGAAAAAAAAAAATTAGCCAGGCATGGTGGTGTGCGCCTATAGTCCCAGCTTCTCAGGAGGCTGAGGCAGGAGAATCACTTAAGCCTGGGAGGTGGAGGTTGCAGTGAGCCAAGATTGTGCCACTGCACTCCAGCCTGGGTGACAGAGGGAGATTCCATCTCAAAAAAAAAAAAAAAAAAAAAAAAAAATTGGCCAAGCACGGTGGCTCACACCTGTAATCCCAGCCCTTTGGGAGGCCGAGGCGGGTGGATCACAAGGTCAGGAGTTCGAGACCAGCCTGGCCAACAGGGTTAAACCTCGCCTCTACTAAAAATACAAAAATTAGCCAGGCATGATGGCAGGCACCTGTAATCCCAGCTACTCAGGAGGCTGAGGCAGGAGAATTGCTTGAACTCAGGAGGCAGAGGTTGCAGTGAGCCAAGATTGCACCACTGCACTCCAGCCTGGGCAACAGAGCAAGACTCCATCTCAAAAAAAAATTTAAAAATAGACAGAATTAGCTGCGCATGGTGGCACGTGCCTGTGGTCACAGCTACTCGAGAGGGTGATATGGGAAGATCTCTTGAGCCTAGGAGATCAAGGCTGCGATGAGCCAAGATCGCACCACTGTACTCAGCCTGGGTGACAGAGTCAGAGCCTGTTTCAAAAAAAAAAAAAATCACCATGGATGGTAAGTCTGCGTCTGAGAGGCACTTTCTGTTACAGAGTCCCCTGATTTTAGGTGATGACACTGAGGCCCAGAGAGGGTAAAACACTCAACACTCAGCTTGAGTCGCTCAGCACATCTGTGGAGAGTCCACACCCTAAGGAGGGGACTGCATGTCTTGCTTTCCCCATGCCACTCTAGGGACCTTGGGGGCAGGCTCTGTGTCTTTGTGTCTCTGGAACAGAGCTCTGGGACCTCTACATATTGGTGGGGGCTACTCTCACCCCATAACAGGTTGCTGCTGGGTGGTGAAACATGGCAGCAGTGTGGTCATTTAGAGCACAAACTCAAAGGACACAATTCCGTAGCTGTATGGGCTTAACCTCTGTGAACCCCAGTTTTCTCATCTGCAAAATGGAGCTAGTAGTACCACGGTTGGGCGTGGTGGCTCACACCCGTAATCCCAGCACATTGGGAGGCCAAGGTGGGCAGATCATTTGAGGTCAGGAGTTCGAGACCAGCCTGGCCAACATAGTGAAACCCCGTCTCTACTAAAAAATACAAAAATTAGCCAGGCATGGTGGCCCACGCCTGTAGTCCCAGCTACTAGGGAGGTTGAGGCATGAGAATCACTTGAACCCAGAAGGTGGAGGTTGCAGTGAGCCAAGATTGCGCCACGGCATTCCAGCTTGGGCAACAGAGTGAGACTCTGTCTCAAAAATAAATAAATAAATAAATAAATAATAGTACCTACCTCATGTTGTGTCCTGAGGATTACATGAGCAACTAAGCGTAATATAACAAGGCCTGGTTCCAAGGAAATGCCATTACAGTGCTTGCTATGATAATCACTCAGGAGGAAACCTAGTCAGACAGACCAGAGCTACTTTGCTCCTCCACTGGCTGTGTGACCTCAGGCAAGTTAATTAACCTCTCTGAGTCCCATTTCCTCATCTGCTAAACAAATAGTACTTATCTATTGTTATGAAAGCAAAATAATGCCTGTAAAACACCTGACACCTGCTTAAGTTCCTTGTGTGCAGAGACCACGTCTTGCACATCGATCCCCCTCAGGGCTCTCACTCCATGGCCTGGGAGAACGAATCCCTTCCCCAGCCACCCTTCTCTGGCTCGCCGTCCTCCTTCTGGTGCTAGCAGACAGCAGCATCTAGTGGACAAGCTCTGGAACTGCATTCTGGCCAAGGGTCACTCGCCAAGCTGCTGTGCAGTCATTTAAATGAGGCTTTTTAAAAATGCTTTAGACAAGGGTGGAGGGGTCAGGAGGAACGGAGGTGGGGTGAAATGCATTGGGCAAGTATTCATTAGGTGCCTGCTGTGTGCAAGGCACTGATCCAGGACCTTAAAAAACGAAGCAAGAGATACAAGATCACTGTAGAAGGACACAAGAAAAATCACAAATAATTATAACTTTGTCATCAATACCCTAACTTTTTATCTTAGAGAAAAAGTGAACACAGCATAGGGGGACTTGGCACATTGGACAGTGTCTTCTCAGGAAGTGTTTTTTGTTTTTGTTTTTGAGACAGGGTCTCGTTTTGTCACCCAGGCTGGAGTGCAGTGGAGTGATCACAGCTCACTGCAGCCTTGATCTCCCTGAAGTGGCTGAGCAATCGTCCCACCTCAGCCTCCAGAGTAGTTGGGACTACAGGTGCACGCCACCACACCCAGCTTGTTTTTTGTTTTTGTTTGTTTTGTTTGTTTTTGGTAGCATCAAGTTCTCCCTATGTTGTCCAGGCTGGCTCAAACTCCTGGGCTCAAGTGATTCTCCCTGCCTTGGCCTCCCAAAGTGCTGGGATTACAGACACAAGCTACCTTGCCAGCCTTCTCAGGAAGTTTTTACAATTGCAGGGGTGATTTTTTTTGAAGTGGTTGTTACATGTCAATGACTCTCAGTTAAGGCCAAGGCAATAAAATGAAAGCTTAGGTCAGGAAGTTTCTGCCTCGAGTCCCCTGACCCAGGTTCTCCATAGAGAGAGGGGAGCGGGAGTGTCTGGCCCCAAAGCCGCACTCGCCCTCCACACTCCACAGTCCCTTCCTACCAGACACAGAAGAGTGAAGAGGGTCTAGAGGTGGCATGAAGCACATCTAACTGGGGGAATCAAAAAATACTTCATGGGAGAGATGACGTTTTGCATTGGAGAATGAAGGTAAAGAAAGCAGGGAGGGGCATGCTGGGGGCGCTGGGGAAGGAAGTGCATTCCAGCCTAGTAGACCAGGTATACCTTCACTGGTATAAAGCGAAGTAATGGGAACCAAGTTGGTTGAGGGAGCTGGGAGTTAAGGCCAAATCACAGAGGGCTCCAAATGACAGGCCAAGGAGGCTGCATTTAATACAATCAGGGGACCCACTGAGTAAGAAGGTAAACTGATCTGAGGGCATCAGAGAAAAACCAGACACCCAGAAACTATTAATAGTTAGGTGGCTACTGTCATAGTCCAGCCTAGAGGTAGGGGACACTGCACCATGATGGAGTGGAGATTAGAGACAGAATTGTGAGATCCTTGGGAGGGGAGAAGCAGGGGGAGGCTTGGAAATAGATAGCTGTGGGTTAAATGGGAGGACCCAGCTGAGAATTCAAGGTGCTGAGTCCAGGGGAAGTAATGGGGAGAAAAGCAGAGCTGTAACCAGAATGTGGACTTGACCAGAGGGACTGCTGTGGGCAGGGAGCTGTGGGCAGGGACCAGGAGCTTGGTCTTTGACAGGGGCATATGAGTTGCCATTGTCCCTGTGGAGATGCGGGACCAAGGCTCAGGAGGGGTGCTGGAGGGAGAGGAGGCAGGGACAGTCAAGTGGGAGTCATTTACCCATATAGGTGCAAGCTGATGACCTAGGGGAGGAAAACAGAATCCTGCGGGGAGATAGGGTGGAGGGCAGGCGCCACAGGACTTCGTCGGACTCGGTCTTTTTAAAGCTTCTGGGGGAGGGGGGCAAGAGAAGGAGGAGATGGAAGAAGACAGAGGCGGGACCTTTGGGGATAGAGACCCTTGTGAGTGTCCAGCAGTGTCACGGGCTATGCAGAAGTCCAGGAGTGGTGGCAGGGAGGCAACTGTTGAATTTGAGGTTGGGGGCTGTCCTGGCTGACCTTGGCAAAAGCGGTTTCAGGGGCAGAAGTCAGGCTGCAAAGGTCTAAGAGGTGAGAGGCAGAGGGGCTGGAGGCGGCTGATGCTCCCGGGAGGAGGGAGGAGACGGTAAGCAGGGCTGGGCTAGGGGGAGGTGAGCGAGGGCTTACTCTGGGGGTCCTGCCAGACCCTGAAGAGGAGGGTAGAGACCAAGAGGCACACGGAGAGGAGACCCTCTGAGATCCTTTGAGACAGAAGGAAAACAGGTGATGCTGTAAGAGCTTAGAGACCCAGACAGAAATAAGACTATGACCACCACATCCCTGACAAACCAACGTGGTGGCCACCAGCCCTAGAGGACACGGGACTGGAGGAAGCGAGGGGTAGAAGCAGGGGCTGAAGACACCTGGGAGGGGGAGCAGACTTCCTCAGACCCTCTCGGGCTCCAGCGTATTGGCGTGGGAGAGGGAGTCCCAGATTCCCGGGAGCTCAGAGCCTAGGGAAAGCCAGGGGTCCCTTTCCCCTTTCCCCAGGCTGCTCCTGTTCGGAGAAACTTGTGGCCCTCGCTTGGAAGCACGCTTTTCCCTATTCCAACCCCAAATACTCAGTACCTGTTTGCTTCCCCCAGAAGTCTGGGCAAGTTTCTTTCTTTTCTGGGACTCAGTTTCTGGGGTGGGCTGAATGATGGAACCCAAAAAGATGTGTCCAGGTCCTAATCCCCAGCCCCCACTCCCTCAGAGCCTGTGAATATGACTTCATTTGGAAAAAGGGTCTTTGTAAATGTAACTTAATTAAAGATGTCAAGACGAGATCATCCTGGATTGTCTGGTGGGCCCTAAAGCCAATGACAAGTGTCCTTGTGACAGACAGGAGAGGGGAGGGCCATACCATGGGAGAATGGGAACTCTGCAGCCCCAAGTCAAGGAACACCTGGGGCCACAGAAGCTGCAAGAGGCATGGAGGGGGCCCTTCCCGAGAGCCTTCAGAGGGAGTTCAGCCCTGCAATGCCTTAGTTTTGGACCTCTGGTCCCAGTAAATGGAAGAGAAGAAATATCTGGGTTTGTTGTTGTTGTTGTTTGAGATGGAGTCTCACTCTGTCGCCAGGCTGGAGTGCAGTGTGGTATGATCTCGGCTCACTGCAACCTCCGACTCCCGGGTTCAAGCGATTCTCCTGCCTCAGCCTCCGGACTAGCTAGTATTACAGGCATGCGCCACCAAGTCCAGCTAGTTTTTGTATTTTTAGTAGAGACAGGGTTTCACCATGTTGGCCAGGATGGTCTCGATCTCCTGACCTTGTGATCCACCCGCCTCGGCCTCCCAAAATGCTGGGATTACAGGCGTGAGCCACCTTACCCGGCTGCTTAAATATCTGTCTTTTAAGCCACCAAGTTTGTTATTATTTGTCATGGCAGCCCTGGAAACTAACGTAGTTCCCTATTCTGTAAAATAACTAGAATTAAATCTTATTTGGCCAAAAGGTGTGTTTTTTAACTCGCCACCCCGTCCCCTTCCAGGTTGAGTTGTAACCCTTTCACTTGCAGGGCGGGGGTGGGGGAGTGAGGGTGGGGGCAGGTGGTGCAGGGAGGAAAGAACCTAAATTAACAGGATCTCCTCCTGCCCCGAAGAGGAGGAAAGTCCAAGAAGAGTATTTCATGCCCACCAGCCCTTCCTCCTTCACCCAGAGCTCACGCCATCATCCCGTGCCCGGCTCCAGCACGCGGGTGGGGCAGATGCTGACCCGGAGCGCGTTACTAAAACCAAGGGGCCTTTGAAAATCAGGGAGTCTGCCTTTCCAGACTTCTCCCGACAGCCCCCCTCTTCACAGCAATTCTCTCCCCACCCCGCGTGTCTTCTTCCTCCCGTTCTCCATTCTTGGGGGGCAAAATAAGATGGAGACTCCCGAAGCACAGGGTGGAAGGCACTCCCCCACCCCTTCTTCCTCCTCCTCCCACAACACAGCTGGAGGGGGAGGGGAGGTCAGCAGGGTTCACAGAGGCCAGATGTTAAGGAAAAAGAGAGAAGTGCCCACCCCACGCCCACCCACCCCACCCCCACCCTCACCCCCAAGGAAAGAAAAATGAAAGGAGACAGTTTTTAAAACAAACAAAACTTTTATGGTCCAAAACAGTTTTTCTCAAGAATCTGCTCTATGCAAACAATAACAACTTTTTACAAAGCATTTTCACAGAAAAGGAGACAAGTCCTTCCCCAGCGTGGGAATTGTTCCTCTCGCACCTCGTTTTCGGGGGAAGAGGGGGCGCTATTCACTAGTGCGGGGTGGAAGGCGCACTGGGTCCCTCGGTTGTTCGGCAGCTCCAAAAGCCCCAGCTTCCCTTCACACCTCAACTTGCCATCTCCCTAAGACCTAAGATCCCCTGACCTCACCTGGGTGGAGGAGAAAGCACTTCCAATCCTCTCTGACTCAAGATCCTCCTAGCTGGAGGGCATGGCAGAGGGCATGATCCAGGCCTATCTCACCCCTCCCCTGGAAAACAGAACCTCTGACCCCAAACCTAATCCCCTGGCCCTGCCCCCTTCGGATCCATCAGATCTCTGACAACTCCCGCAATCCCTGAGGCTGGGGTGTTGCGGGGGGAAGCTTAAGGTACCTCAGCCCAGGTCCCATCCAGACTCAAACTTTGCCCCTTCAAACCCCAGGGGACTCTTGAAGTTAGGCCAAGAGTCCTTTCATTTACCACCTCTGCAAAGTGGAGCTTGTTTTGTTTCCACTCTTTAAGGGGGCTGAGTTTGGGTGTCCAAAGAATGGACTTGGGCCTGCCTTCCACCTCCACCCCCTCTCATCCATAAATCGGTGAAGGCCCTCGAAAGGCGACTTGTTTGGTCTGATTTTATTGATTTCTTCCACCTTCTATTACTTTCCCTGGGACAGTGTCTAGCCCCTTCCCCAGGCAAAGTAAGCACTTTCCAGGAGAGGAGGTCCCTCAGCCCTACCCGTCCTAAGGGAAGTAAGCTGGGGGAGGGGGCTGATTAATCAAGGTTGGGGGGAATCTTTCTCACCGGCCAGACCTTACACTCGGAAAGCAAACAAGGAAAAAACGGGAACTCCAAAACTGGACAAAAGGGAAAGGTCGGCGGCTGAGGCTGAAGATCTCACCAATTAAGGGTCACCTGCACTTGAGGGGGCCTAGAAAGAGGACAGGAAGGGGGTGATCTTCCTCTTACCCAAGTTCCCTCACCCATTAAAGGCTCCAGCGGTGCTTGGAGCGTTAGGGAAGGCCTGAGGGGAGCAAAGGGTTAAAGGCCTGGACAGTGGGGGTGGGGGATGCCCCCAGGGAGCTGCCAATCATCTCCCCACCCCCACCACAGCCCCGCACCCCAGGCTCGCCCACAGACACAGTAACAACCGGTTTGTCCATCACCGAGGTCTCTCTCCTCTCCCCTTTTTTTTGGGTGGGGGGTGTCTTTGAGCGGTGGCCTCCTTTGCTGCCACTGGGGTGCAGGCCCTGCCTCCAACGGTCCGAGATTGAAGGGGGCAGGGATTGGAATCTATGTCATCAGCCTTCTCCCGACTCCAGCCCTGGGTTCCTCTGCAAAGGATGAGGGGGAGGGACTGTCACCCCGAAAACTTAGGTGCTTGAATGAAGATCACTGTTATTTAGGTCCCTCTGCCCACTGCTCCTAAAATGTAAAGGAAAGGGACAAATGTGAGAAACGGGGCTCCCTCCTCAAGCCCGCGGTTTGGCCATGGTCCCAACTTTTCCCCTTTGGCAGAAGTCCCACGGTCAGCTTTCATCCATGTTGATCCCCCAGAATTTGAGGCCAGGGGGCTCAGGGACAGCGGGACCCCCCATCTGCCACCTCCACAGCGGGTGGGCGGGCGGGGGCTTAGAGTCTCCCTGGAGGCGAAGCGAGGATGCCGGCTTTAGGTCTCCGTCTTCCCCCACCACCAGGGCCGGGGGGCAGGGGAAGCAGTTGAGGAGGCTGAAGGTGCTTGTGGTGGGGAGCGTCGGTGCAGGGCGGCGGGGCTGCGCGGTGCGCGGAGGGGGCGCCGGCAGCCGGCGTTTCTTGGCGGCTCCCCGAGCCGGCCCTTTCGCAGGCGGCCGCTCTGGCCCCCGGCGCAAACTCGGAGTGTCCAAGGCGAAGCCCTTCGCGTAACACCAAAGTTTCGACCGGCGGATCAGACGATCGAAATGTTCCTGGCGGAGATCTCCGGGTGCGGCCGGAGCCGGGCTGGCCGTCGAGGGGCTGGCCGCTGGAGCCTCGGGGGCGGCCGGCGGGGGGTTTCCATCGACTTCGGCAGGCTGGCCGGGCAGGAACAGCCGCGGCGCCGTCCCGGGACCCGCGGGCTCGGTGGAGAGGCCCGCAGGTGGCGACGGAGGCCGGGAACTGGGTTCCTGAGGCGGGCTGGCGGCTGGGCCACGCTGAGGCTCGAGACCCGGGGCCGGGCGAGGCGGGGCCGAGGCGAAGCCGGTCGTAGATTCCCGAGGGTGCGGGGGCGCAGGGCAGCGGCCCGGAGGTGCACAGGAGCGAACGCCGAAGTGCGGGAAACCGCCTCCGCCCTCTTCCTCCTCTCCGCGGCGGGGGCACGCTGCGACGTCCGCATCCTCGCCGGCCGCGGTGTTAGGAACGCCGGGCCGCCCGGTCGGTGCCCAGAGGTGCTTCAGGCCATCCGGGGCCCAGCCGCCAGGGCGCAGGGGGGCCTGAGGGCCCCGCAGCACTGGGGATCGCGCCGCCGGCTCCCCAGGCCCCGGGCCCAGAGAGGACGCCCGGGGCTTGGCAAGGGCGCAGAAGGCGAGGGCACGCAGGCACAGCGGAGAGAATTCCTGGGTCCCCCGACACGGCTTCCGGGGCGTGGGGGAGCAGGGCGACCCTCGCGGGGACGCCGGCACTGCCAGGCGGGGCGCGGGGCACAGGGTCTCCATGGAGCAGCCTGAGGGGTGCCCACTGAGTGGGTCCAGGTCCCAGCGGCGGGATGCCCTGGCTGCCCGAAGAGCCCACGGGCGAGGGGAACATCGCCCCCCGTCGACGGGGAGGTCTCTGCTCACGGGCGCCCCCGGCCCGCCACCCGGGGCCGCAGAGCTCGGGCTCCCTCTTCGCTCTCCTCACGCGGCCCTCCCGGCGGCCGGACTCCTGGGTCCCTGTGAGTCCCGGCGGGGTCGGCCGCCCTTCTGCCGCCGCGTCCCCTTCGCAGCCCCGGCGGGAGACCCTCTCGAGTCGCCCGAAGCGCAGAGGCAGGGGAAACAAAGCGGCCGGCGGCCGCGGGAGGCGGGAAGGACCCCGGGCCCGGCACCCGGTGCCCGGGCCCAGGCGGCGGGGAGGGCGCCTTCCGCCCGCTCGGTTTCTTTCTTCCCCGCTGGCTCCCGGAGACCGCGTTATAGAGAACTGCCCCCTCGCTGCCCCAATACCAGCGCCGGGGCCGCGAGCCCGCCGCTGATTGGGCCGCACCGCCCGTGACGTTAGCCCGGACCCCACCCCTCCGGCGGCACCGCCCCCGTCCCCATTCCGCACACAGACACACACACGTGGACCCGGCGCGGCGGCGGCTGGGAGGGAGCGCGGGAGGGAGCGTGCGCGGGTGGGATCGCGAGGGGCCAGATGCGCCGCCGCACGTGGCCCGGTGGCGTCCTGGGATTTCGTCGTCGCAAAGCCACTCGTTTTTTCCCGAGCAGTCACGGTTTTGCATCTGTAAAATGGGACGGTTCATATCTGCCCTCTTGGGACTAAAAGAGCTATGTGAATCAACGTAGATGAATCTCAGAAATAATGTTTAGGGGAAAGATGAAATGAGGCAATGGTTGTTTACAAGCTTTGCACAGCAGGGATTCTAGCGGGCCGTGAATGGCCCCTAAAACAGTGCGTGGCACACAGTAGGCTCAAAAATGCTGTAATGTATAAGTAGTTAATAATTCAGTACTTGTATGCAAGATGAACAAAAAAAATAAATTTGGAAGGGTGGGAGTGTTATTACATCCATGGAAGCCGATAAATAGGCTGTCTCAGTATCTATTTCCATTTCTCTGATGCAGTATCTAAATACTCCGCCTCAACTAAATTCCGAGGGCTGGCTCTGCAACCCCTGACCCCCAATCCCAGGATGCCCCCCTCTGAGGTTTGATCTGCCAAACAGGTTGAAGAGCCCAGAGGAGGGCACGCGCAGACCCTCACTCTCATCTGCCCCAAGGAAAATAAAGAAAGGGTGAATTCCCAGTACAAATTCTGATAATGCAGCACACACCCCCACCCTGTTCTATCCCCTTAACCTTCTTTAGTTTCTGCATAGCTTATTGTTACATAAAAGTCTGTAAATGGATTTATTCTTTAGTGTCTGTCTCTCCCATTAGTCTGGAAATGAGTTGACGAGAACTTTGTCTTGATCATCAGTGCATTCCCCACTGCCTAGAACAGTGGCCAAGATATAATAGGTGCTCAATCAATATGTGTGAATGAATGAATGAGCAAGTGAGCGAGTGAATGAATCCTTGGGATATTTCTCTCTTGATAAAAATCAGGTTATTGGAATACTGCCGTTTCCTATCTGTGGAAATACAGAGATTGGTATGATGACTTGGGGTAAAGGTGTGGAAGAATGCTGGGGGCGGCCCCACAGATAAATATCTTATTCTGGGGCCAGGACAAGAGAGGGTTTCAGAACGGGGACAAATGATGCAGCTTGCCTCCGGGCCCTTCTAGCAGTGACAACAGAGGTGTAGTTTCCCTATGTGTCATCAAATAACATCTGGGAGGACAGGGGTAAGGAGGCTCTGCCTCCCCCACCTGCAAAGTCCAGAGGTAAAGTCCCTAGGTGGGGCGAGGGTTTGAGGAAGGAGGAGGTGTGATGTTCCATTGCCCAAAACACTCACCCTCTAACATCTGCAGAAGAGCTCTCCAGGGCAGTTGTCACAAGGGGGGATCCTGGGGTCCTGCCAAGTCATGAAGCTGAGCTGGGTCTAGACTCCAGGGCTCATAATTGCTCGAAAAGCCCACCTCTACACACACACACACACACACACACACACACACACACACACACACACACGCGCGCGCGCGCGCGGAAAGTTCTGGAAGGATGATCTTCATGGCTGTCTCTTCTGCAGGACAGTGCTGAGGACTCATCCTCAACAACAGTGCCTACTTGCACCCCTGTGCCTACCACAGTGTAGACACAAGGAGAGAATGCCCAAGAAAATGATCCGTATGAATAAATGAGTGAATATTACATAACAGTGCAGATCAATGGCCTCTTCTTTCTCTGCCTCCAAAAGCTGCCAGCTCCCCCTTCCCCATGTGAGTTTGGGGGCTTTATTGAGGGGTCATTACGATTGTGAGTGCTTCTCTCTGCCTCCACTATCCCTACTTCCCCTTGCTCTCATCAGGCACCCCAGAATATGGACTCAGGGATGGAATCACTCTACAAACAGTAGGAGAATAGTGTGAGTGCCTCTCCAGCTGAAAGGAGATCATCAAACCACCCTTTATGGCCTGGATGGGGGCGGGGGTGGCGCTGTGCAACCCTGGGCAGGTCACCTAGACACTCTAAGTCTCAATGTCCTTATCAGTGAAAAGGGGACAACAGTGGCTTCCTCACATTGTTGGGAGGGTTGAAACATGATGTGAGCAGTCACCAGAACTCACGTGGGCAGGCCCAGCTGCTGCAATTACCATTTCCTCCGGTAGAGGACACTCGACCCCATCCTCAGCCTGCTATGAGGGCGGCAACACCCTTCTCAGGAACCTCTCCTCCTCATAGGAGAAAAAGAGGGACAAGGCTGGATGCCGGGTCCCATCTAACACTTCCAGAGTGAAGGCTAGAAAGGGCCCCTCTGGATCCAGAAGCCAGCCCTTCCCTTTCCTTGGCCCATCTAGGTCTCACCTGGGGCAGTAAGGACTGTGTTCAAGGATTTGGGAGCAGGAGACCTGCCCGGTTGCCCCTTTTGGGGAACTGCACCCCAGGCGTCCAACCCCATAGTAACTTCTGTAGTACTTACTGCATGCCAGTCTCTGTTCTAAGAACTGGATGTCACTTAATCCCCATAACAGCCTATGAAATAGACTTTTTTTTTTGAGACAGGGTCTCACTCGGTCGCCCAAACTGGAGTGCAGTGGCGCGATCTCGGCTCACTGCAACCTCTGCCTCCCGGGTTCAAGCCATTCTCCTGTCTCAGCCTCCTGAGTAGTTGGGACTACAGGCGCGCACCACCACGCCCAGCTAGTTTTTGTATTTTTAGTAGAGACGAGGTTTCACCATGTTGGCCAGGATGGTCTCGAGCTCTTGACCTTGTGATCCGCCCGCCTTGGCCTCCCAAAGTGGTGGGATTACAGGCGTGAGCCACTGCGCCTGGCCGACACTATTTTTAAAAGTGAACATACCACACATAACCCATTTTAAGTGTCCAATTCAATGATTTTTAGTAAATTTACAGTTATGCAACCATCATCATAGTCCAGTTTTGGGGTTTTTTTTGAGACAGTTTCACTTTGTCTTCCAGGCTGGAGTGCAGTGGCACAATCTCAACTCACTGCAGGCTTCACCCTCCGGGTTCAAGCAATTGTCCTGCCTCAACCTCCCAAGTAGCTGAGACTATAGGTTCCCACCACCACGCCCAGCTAAATTTTTTTTTTTTTTTTTGAGAGTCTCACTCTGTTGCCCAGGCTGGAGTGCTCGATCTCAGCTCATTGCAACCTCCGCCTCTCAGATTCAAGCAATTCTTGTGCCTCAGCCTCCCAAGTAGCTGGGATTACAGGCAGATGCTACCACGCCCGGCTAATTTTTGTATTTTTAGTAGAGACAGGGTTTCACCCTGTTGGCCAGGCTGGTCTCGAACTCCTGACCTCAGGTGATCCACCCACCTCGGCCTCCCAAAGTGCTGGAATTATAGGCGTGAGCCACCGTGCCCGGCCCCATAATCCAGTTTTAGAACATTGCTTATAAGACTCCTCCTCCCCACTTGTAGCTCTCCCTTCCCGTCCCCAGCCCTGGGTGACTAATCTTTCTGTCTCTATAGAGTTCCCTTTTTTGGATATTTTATATAAATGGAATCATGCAGTATGTGGTCTTTTGCATCTGGCTTCACAAAAGCATAATGTTTTTGAGGTTTACCTGTGTTGTAGCGTGTATTGGTAATCTGTTCCTTTTTTTTTCTTTTGAGATAGAGTTTTGCTCTTGTTGCCCAAGCTGGAGTACAATGGCACAGTCTCAGCTTACTGCAACCTCCGCCTCCTGGGCTCAAGCGATTCTCCTGCCTCAGCCTCCCGAGTACCT
Organism: Gorilla gorilla gorilla; assembly: GCF_029281585.2. NCBI lineage: Eukaryota > Metazoa > Chordata > Mammalia > Primates > Hominidae > Gorilla > Gorilla gorilla. The sequence continues at coordinate 53,798,088 of NC_073228.2, read as the reverse complement.
GGGATTACAGGCACCCGCCACCACGCCTGGCAAATTTTTTATTTTTAGTAGAGACGGGGTTTCTCCATGTTGGTCAGGCTGGTCTTGAACTCCCGACCTCAGGTGATCCGCCCGCCTCAGCCTCCCAAAGTGCTGGGATTACAGGGATGAGCCACTGCGCCTGGCCTGTTCCTTTTTATTGCTGAGTAGTAGTCTGTTGTAGGGATATGCCACATTTTGTTTATCCAATCACATTTGGGTGTTTTTCACTTTTTGGCTATTATCTATAATGCTGTTATGAACATTTGCTATACACGTCTTTTGTGAATATATGTTTTTATTTCTCCTAAGTAGACATTTAAGGATGGAATTGCTGGGTCATATGCTACATTTATGTTTAACCTTTTTTTTTTTTCTTTTTTTTTTTTGAGACAGGGTCTCACAGTCTCATTCAGGCTGGAGTGCAGTGGCACAGTCAGGGCTCACTGCAGCCTTGATCTCCTGGGTTCATGAGATCCTCTGCCTCAGCCTCCAGTGTGGCTGGGACCACAAGCCTGAGCCACCATGCCCAGCGAATTTCTTTTTAAATTTTTTTTGTAAGACAGGGTCTCGCTATATTCCCCAGGCTGGTCTCAAACTCCTCGGCTCAAGGGATTCTCCTGCCTCAGCCTCACAAAGGGCTAGGATTACAGGCATGAGCTACCATGCCCAGCTGTGTTTAACTCTTTTAAAAACTGCCAAGGTCGGGCATGGTAGCTCACAACTGTAGTCCCAGCACTTTGGGAGGCCAAGGCAGGCTGATGGCTTGAGGCCAGGAGTTTGAGACCAGCCTGGGCAACATGGTGAAACTCCATCTCTACAAAATACAAAAATTAGCTGGGAGTGGTGGCATGTGCCTGTAGTCTCAGCTACTCAGAAGGCTGAGGGTGGGGAACTGCTTGAGTCCAGCAGGTCAAGGCTGCAGTGAGCCACATTCATGCCATTCTGTGCCTGGGCGGCAGAGTGAGACCCTGTCTCAAAACAAAACAAAACAAAACTAAAAACTGCAAAGCTGTTTTCCAAACGGGCTATACCATTTTACATTCCTATTAATATCCATGATATAGGCTGGGCACGGTGGCTCACGCCTGTAATCCCAGCACTTTGGGAGGCTGAGGTGGGCGGATCACCTGAGGTCAGGAGTTCGAGACTAGCCTGGCCATCATGGCGAAACCCCGTCTCTACTAAAAAAATTTAAAACTAGGCCGGGCGCAGTGGCTAACACCTGTAATCTCAGCACTTTGGAAGGTCAAGGCGAGCAGATCACAAGGTCAAAAGATCAAGACCATCTGGCCAACATGGTGAAACCCCGTCTCTACTAAAAATACAAAAATTAGCTGTGCATGGTGGCGGGTGCCTGCAATCCCAGCTACTAGGGAGGCTGAGGTAGGAGAATCGCTTGAACCCAGGAGGCGGAGGTGGCAGTAAGCCGAGATTGCGCCACAGCACCCCAGTCTGGTGACAGAGCGAGACTCTGTCTGTAAATAAATAAATAAATAAATAAATAAATAAGCCAGGTGTGGTGGTGCACGCCTGTAATCCCAGCTGCCCAGATTATCCGGAGGCTGAGACACAAGAATCGCTCGAACCCAGGAGGCAGAGGTTGCGGTGAGCCAAGATTGCACGACTGTACTCCAGCCTGAGTGACAGAACAAGACTCTGTCTCAAAAAATAAATAAATAAACAATCCATGGTATAAATGAGGACATTGAGGGAGATAAGTGACTTGCCCAAGTTACACTGCTAGCAAGTGGTAGAGCCAGAACCCAAACCCAGGTAGTTGAGTCCTAAGTTAGCTCTGGTAACCACGAGGCTACCCCACAACAATGAATCCAAGAGGGAAGCCATTTCTCCACCCTGCCACACCCGGCCACCATCATTTAACCTTTCTTGGTCCCAGAATTCCCTAAGTCAGCAGGGCTGCATCACCCCCTAGCATAAACCCACATGTTCCTCTACCTCCTCTGGGAATTTGCACCCAGGGTTAACAGCTTAAGTTCTGGGCTCAGATGGGTCAGTTCACATTCCAGACCCATCATTTTACTAGCTTTGTGACTTTGGGGCAATTACTTAACCTCAGGAAGCTTTAGTTTCCTTATTTGTAAAACAAGACTAGCATCTTTCCTCATGCAATTAAGAAGGTATTATATGATGGAAAATTTCAAACCTACACAAAAGTAAATAAACATAATTAACCTCCGAGTACCCAATATCCAGCTTCGACACTTACCAACTCATGGTCAGTTTTGTTTCATTCTTACCCACCCACTTCCTCACTTTAAAAAAAAAAAATCAAATTGGCCAGTATGATGGCTCACACCTGTAATGCCAGCATTTTGGGAGGCCGAGGCTGGCAGATTGTTAGAGCCAGGAGTTTAAGAACAGCCTGGGCAACATGGCGAAACCCCATCTCTACCAAAACAAACAAAAACAACAACACGTAAATTAGCTAGTCCCAGCTACTCAGGTGACTGAGATGGAAGGATCCCTTCAGCCTGGGAGGTTCAGGCTGCAGGGACCTGCAATCACCACTGCACTCCAGCCCAGGTGACAGAGCGAGACCCTGTCTCAAAAAACAACAATAACAACACAATTTTATTTAGGCATGATTTATGTAATAAAATGCACATTTTAAGTGTACAGTTCAAATAGTTTTGCCAAAGGAATATGCCCATGTTACCACCACAATTAAGATGTATTATAGCCGGGCGTGGTGGCTCACGCTTGTAATCCCAGCACTTTGGGAGGCCGAGGCGGGTGGATCACGAGGTCAGGAGATCGAGACCACGGTGAAACCCCGTCTCTACTAAAAATACAAAAAATTAGCCGGGTGTGGTGGTGGGCGCCTGTAGTCCCAGCTGCTCGGAGAGGCTGAGGCAGGAGAATGGTGTGAACCCGAGAGGCGGAGCTTGCAGTGAGCCGCGATTGCGCCACTGCACTCCAGCCTGGGCAACAGAGCGAGACTCCGTCTCAATTAAAAAAAAAAAAAAAGATATATTATAGAACAATGGCCAGGCATGGTGGCTCCTGCCTGTAATCAATCCCAGCACTTTGGGAGGCCGAAGCAGGTGGATCACTTGAGGTCAGGAGTTCGAGACCAGCCTGGCCAACATGGTGAAACCCCATGTCTACTAAAAATACAAAAAAATCAGCTGGATGTGGTGGCTTGTGCCTGTAATTCCAGCTACTTGGGAGGCTGAGGTGGGAGAATAACTTGAACCCGGTAGGCAGAGATTGTAATGAGCTGAGATTGTGCCACTGCACTCCAGCCTGGGTGACAGAACAAGACTCCATCTAAAAAAAAAAAAAAAAAAAAGGCCACGCAGTTGCTTATGCCTGTAATCCCAGCACTTTGAGAGGCCAAGGCAGGTGGATCACTTGAGGTCAGGAGTTCAAGACCAGCCTGGGCAACATGGTGAAACCCCATCTCTACTAAAAATACAAAAAAAAATTGGCCAGGCGTGGTGCGTGCCTGTAGTCCCAGCTACCCAGGAGGCTGAGGTGGAAGAATTGCTTGAACCTGTGAGGTGGAGGTTGCAGTGAGCCGAGATCACGCCACTGCACTCCAGCCTGGGCAACAGAGCAAGACTCCATCTAAAAAAAAAAAAAAAGAAAGAAAGAAAAATATAAGATATAGAACAAACCCCAAACCCCATATTATTTTGTTTTGCTTTGTTTGTTTTTTAGAGACAGGTCTTGCTCTGTTGCCCAGACTGGAGTGCAGTGATGCGATCTCAGCTCACTGCAACCTCTGGGGTTCAAGTGATTTTCATGCCTTAGCCACCTGAGTAGCTGAGACTACAAACGTGTGCCATCACGCACGGCTAATTTTTGTATTTTTTTGTAGATATAGGGTTTCGCTATGTTGCCCAGGCTGGTCTCAAACTCCTGGGCTCAAACAATCCTCCTGCCTCGGCCTCCCAAACTGTTGGGATTACAGGTGCGAGCCACTGTGCCCAACCTAGAACAAACCCCATGTTATTTTTAGGCAAATCCAAGACATCACATAATTTCATTCCTAAATATTTCAATACATATTTCTATAAGGACCCTTTAAAAGTAAACATAACCCCAACATTATTATCAAACCTAAAAAAAATTAACAATTGGCCGGGCACGGTGGCTTATGCCTGTAATCCCAGCACTTTGGGAGGCTGAGGCAGGTGGATCACCCAAGGTCAGGAGTTCGAGACCAGCCTGATCAATATGGTGAAACCCTGTCTCTACTAAAAATACAAAAAATAATCAGCCGGGCATGGTGGCATGCACCTGTAGTCCCAGAAACTCAGGAGACTGAGACGGAAGAATTGCTTGAACCTGGGAGGCACAGGTTGCAATGAGCTGAGATCACACCACTGCACTCCAGCCTGGGTGACAGAGTGGGACTCCATGTCAAAAAAAAAAAAAAAAAAAGAATTAACAATCACACTTTAACTTCATCAAATAGCCAGTCAGTGTTCAAATTTCTAATTATCTTATAATATTTTTTCTTTACAATTTTTAGTTTATTTGAATTAGGAGCCAAAGAAGGATTTCAAGTGGTTAATATGTCTCTCTTTTTATCTATAAATTCCCCCTTTATCTCTCTCTGTCTCTCTTTTTTTTTTTTTCCTCTTTGCAATTTAGTCATTGGAGATACTACGATTGTCTTCTAGACTTCCCATAGTCTGGAATTTACTGGCTGCATTCCCACCGTGAGGTTTAATCAAACAATATTTATGGAACAATATTTATTAAGGACCTACTATGTATAGTATTGTCAAATTTAGCACAGAGCTGGGTGCACTGGCTCACACCTGTAATCTCAGCACTTTGGGAGGCGAAGGCGGGTGATCACTTGAGGCCAGGAGTTTGAGTCCAGCCTGGCCTACATGATGAAACCCCATCTCTACTAAAAATACAAAAATTAGCCGGGTGTGGTGGCGAGTGCCTGTAATCCCAGCTTACAATAGAGGAGGCTCTTGTAAGGGAGGCTGAGACGAGAGAATCACTTAAACCCTCGAGACGGAAGTTGCAGAGAGCTGAGATAGTGCCACTGCACTCCAGCCTGGGAAATAGAGCAAAACTCCATCTCAAAAAAAAAAAAAAAAAAAAAATTTAGCACAAAATATACAGAACATATTTATTTATACTAAAAAACTTACTTATTGTTTATCTATAATTCAGATTTGACAGTGCTTTATCTGGCAACTCTATGTGCCAGGTGCTATTCTAGCACTGGGGACACAGCAGCAAGACAGATAACCCCCACCTCAAGGAGTTTGTATTCTAGTAGATTCGGGAAGCCAGCTAATGCACAGGCAAATAATATTCCTTCTGAAGATATTGTGAGGATTAAAGAAGAAACCTAGCCTAGGAGAGGTGGCTCATGCCTGTAATCCCAGCACTTTGAGAGACAAAGGAAAGAGGATCACTTGAGTCCAACAAGAGTTCAAGACCAGCCTGAGCAGCAACATAGCAAGACCCCATCTCTGCAAAAAATGTAAAAATTAGCTGGGCATGGTGGTGCATGCCTGTGCCCCCAGCTACTTGGGAGGCTGAGACAGGAAGATCCCTTAATCCCAAAAGTTTGAGGATGCAGTGAGCTTTGGTCACACCACTGCACTCTAGCCTGGGTGACAGAGCAAGACCCTGTCTCAAAAAAAATAAAATAATTATTATCCATAGGTAAGAAAAAACATGGCCGGGTGCCGTGGCTCACTCCTGTAATCCCAGCACTTTGGGAAGCCAAGGTGAGCAGATCATTTGAGGTCAGGAGTTCAAGACCAGCCTGGCCAACATGGTGAAACCCGTCTCTACTAAAAATACAAAAATTAGCCGGGCTCGGTGGCAGGCACCTGTAATCCCAGCTACTCGGGAGGCTGAGGCAGGAGAATTGCTTGAACCCAGGAGGCAGAGGTTACAGTGAGCCGTGATCACGCCATTGCACTCCAGCATGGGTGACAGAGCAAGACTCCGTCTCGGGAAAAAAAATAAAAATAAAAAATGAGAAACTCACGTATTAATGCTTGGTGCATAGAAGTTCGTGATCAATGTAAGTGCCTTTGGCAGTAGCTTAGGCTGCCTTTTCCCTTTCCTCCTTTCTTTCCTTGTCCCATCCCTCTCCGCATTCACTTAGGAACTATTCCAGACTTGCCTCCTCCTGCAGTACTTCCTCCATATGACCATGGTTAATTCATTCATTTATTTACCTCACAGTTACTGAGCACCCACCATGTAGCAAGCCCCAGGCCAGGCCCTGGGGACTCAGAGATGCTGGAGACGCAGTCTGGTCGGGGAGATGGACATTACAAGCTGATCTAAGAAGTAGCAATAGAGGGATGATCATGGTCCTGGAATCTTAGAGGAGGATGACCCTAGAGGAAGAGGAAGGAGGTCTTTTCAGAGAACGTAATCTTCCTCCTATGTCTACAGGCTGAACAGGAGTATACAAAGGAGGCAGGGCTGGGCATGGTGGCTCATGCCTGTAATCCCAGCACTTTGGGAGGCCAAGGCAGATGGATCACCTGAGGTCACCTCAGATCACCTGAGACCAGCCTGTCAACATGGTGAAACATCATCTTTACTAAAAATACAAAAATTAGCCATGTGTGGTGGTGCATGCCTGTAGTCCCAGCTATGCCGGAGGCTGAGGCAGGAGAATCACTTTGAACCTGGGAGGTGGGAGTTGCCGTGAGCCGAGATTGCACCACTGCACTCCAGCCTGGGCAACAGAATGAGAGACTCCATCTCAACAAAAAGAAAAAGAAAAAAAACCAAAGGAGGCAGGAGAGAAGAGAGAAGAATTCCACCTGCAGAGGAATATGAGCAAGGAACCAAGGCAAGCAAGTGCCTGCCCCATGTGCTGCCAACTTCCAGCCATCAGCGTACCACCCCTCTGTTAAGTAGCAGGGTGCCCTGGCCTTGGCCTTTCTCATCCACCTTCCTAGAGTCATCTCATCTCCCTTGCACAGCCAATCACTCTCGCCATCAGGAGGTCTCTCCTATTAAAAAGCTAAATCTTCCTTGACCCCAGAGGCTACAGCCCTATCCCTTTCTTCCCTTCACAGCCAAGCTCCCCCGAGAGCTGTCTACGCATGTAGCCTTCCTTTTCTCACTTCCCACTTGCTCCCCAACCCGCTTCCATCTGCTTCCACCCTCGCCCGCCACCGGAATAGCTCTTGCTGAGGTCTCGGTGGCCTCCATCTCATCGAAATTGGCAGGCACTTGTCAGCCTCCCTGACCTCTCCGGGCAGCCCGCCTGGCTGGCCACTTCCTCCTCCGAGACATTCCCAGTCCCCTTCTTTCTGGACACCGAGCTCCCTTGCTGTCCTCCTGCCTCTGGGGCTGCTTCGTCTTGCTCTTCAGTGCAGGCTCACTCTCCCCTTTTCAGCCCAAAATGTCGGGGCTCCTCAAGGCTTTGTCCAGAACTCTCTTCTCTCTCCAGACACTCTTCCCTGCTCACTTTGCAGTCAGCATTGGAGCCCCGGGGTTCAGCCTGGCCCTTTCCTCTCAGGTCTGGCCCAGACACCACACTGCCCACTCAGTCCACCTCGGACATTTCAAAAGCCCCTCAAACTCAGCCATCCCAAACCATCAGCACCCACTCCATCCCCTCTTCCCAGGAAATCTATCCTGAGGTGTGGCTCCCCCATCTATTCACTTCCACAGCCAGAAACCCAGTCCTCATCCCGACACCTCCAGCCCTCCAAGTCAATGCCTCAGCAAGACTCATCATTGCACCCCACAGTCATCTTTCCAAAGCCACAAATCTGACTGTTACGCCCCTATTCAAAACCTTTTTTCTTTTCTTTTTGAGACAGGGTCTCGCTCTGTCACCCAGGCTGGAGTGCAGTGGCACAGTCACAGCTCACTGTAGCCTCAACTTCCTGGGCTCAACTGATCCTCCCACCTCAGCCTCCCAAGTAGCTGGGACTACAGGTATGTGCCACCACACCCAGCTAATTTTTAAAATTTTTTGGGGGGCCAGGCCCGGTGGCTCACACCTGTAATCCCAACACTCTGGGAGGCCGAGGCGGGCGGATCACCTGAAGTTGGGAGTTCGAGACCAGCCTGACCAACATGGAGAAACCCCATCTCTACTAAAAATACAAAATTAGCCAGGTGTGGTGGCAGGTCCCTGTAATCCCAGCTACTCAGGAGGCTGAGGCAGGAGAATCTCTTGAACCTGGGAGGCGCAGTTGCCATGAGCCAAGATTGCGCCATTGCACTCCAGCCTGGGCAACAAGGGCGAAACTCTGTCTCAAAAAAAAAAAAGTTTTTGTAGAGTCGGGGTCTCACCATGTTGCCCAGTCTGGTCTTGGGCCAGCTGGTGAGCAAATGTGGTCCCAGCTACTTGAGAGGCCAAGGTGAAAGGATCGCTTGAGCCCAGGAGTTTGAGATCCATCCCTACAAAAAAACAAAAATCTGTTAATGGTTTCCTACTGCTTTCAGGAGAAAGACCAAACTTTTTTTAATTTTCTTTTTGAGATGGAGTCGCACTCTGCTGCCCAGGCTGGAGTGCAGTGGCACGATCTCGGCTCACTGCAACCTCCATTTCCCAGGTTCAAGTGATTCTCCTGCCTCAGCCTCCTGAGTAGCTGGGATTACAGTTGTGCGCCACCACACCCAGCTAATTTTTGTATTTTTAGTAGAGAAGAGGTTTCACCATGTTGGCCACGCTGGTCTCAAACTCCTGACCTCAAGTAATCTTCCCACCTTGGCCTCCCAAACTGCTGGGATTACAGGCATGAGCCACCAAGCCCGGCCTAAAAGACTAAACTCTTAATTTGGCTCACAGGTAGTGTTACTTAACTCTAGCAATGCCACACACAGGTCTTCTTAGGGAAGGGGACAGTTCCCTTGCCTCTTCCTTCAGCCACTCATGTCTTCTTTAGGCCTAAAGCAATAAGCTCCTTCCTCTCTTTCCCTAAGCACTTGCTGTTCCTTCAGACTGTAAACTTTCCCCCCACATTGCTTCTCCTGGCCAACGCCTGCTCCTACTCAGAGCTCCACTGAGTCATCCCTTCCTCTAAGAAAACCTCTCTTCGCCCTTCCAGATGATGCCCAGGTCAGTTTCCACACTATCCCCACTTCAAGAGCTGTGTATATTTCCTTCAAAGAGTTCCACTGGCCAGGCGTGGTGGCTCACGCCTGTAATCCCAGCACTTTGGGAGGCCAAGACGGGCAGATCACCTGAAGTCAGGACTTCGAGACCAGCCTGTCCAACACAGTGAAACCTGCTCTGTACTAAAAATACAAAAATTAGCCGGGTGTGGTGGCACGTGCCTGTAGTCTCAGCTACTTGGGCGGCTGAGGCAGGAGAATCGCTTGAATCCATGAGACAGAGGTTGCAGTAAGCTGAGAGGGCGCCATTGTACTCCAACCCGGGCAACAGAGCAAGACTCCATCTCAAAAAAGAAAAAAAAAAGATTTCCATCTGCTAATCACTATTCATCTATTAGTGTATCTGATTATCCACCTCTCCTCCCTCTCCTCTGCCACTCTGTTTCATGGGGACAGGGACCACATTGAATTTTGCGGTAGCTTAGGAATTGACACAGAGTTGGCAACCCAATACATTTTTTTTTTTTTTTTTTTTTTTGAGACGGAGCCTCGCTCTGTCGCCCAGGCTGGAGTGCAGTGGTGCAATCTCAGCTCACTGCAAGCTGTGCCTTCCGGGTTCATGCCATTCTCCTGCCTCAGCTTCCTGAGTAGCTGGGACCACAGGCACCCGCCACCATGCCTGGCTAATTTTTTTTTGTATTTTCAGTAGAGACGAGGTTTCACTGTGTTAGCCAGGATGGTCTGGATCTCCTGACCTCGTGATCCACCCACCTTGGCCTCCCAAAGTGCTGGGATTACAGGTGTGAGCCACCACACCTGGCCACCAAATACTTTTTTATTTTTTTTTTAAGAGACAGGGTCTCCATCTGTCACCTAGGCTAGAGTACAGTGGCATGATCATAGCTCACTGCAATCTCAAACTCTGGGCCTCAAGCAATCCTCCCTCCTCAGCCTCCCAAAGCACTGAGATCACAGGCATGAGCCACTGCTCACAGCCAACATTTGCTAAAAGTGATTTAAAGTTTTCATGGAAGTTTACCCCTAAATACTTCAGGAAGTTTTCTTACTACAATATTATGATCATAGGCTGCGTACAGTGGCCACACTTTAATCCGAGCACTTTGGAAGGCCAAGGTGGGCGGGTCACCTAAGGCCAGGAGTTCAAGAATAGCCTGGCCAACATGGTGAAACCCTGTCTCTACTAAAAATACAAAAACTAACCAGGCATAGTGGTGCGCCTGAAATCCCAGCTACTCAAGAAGGCTGAGGCAGGAGAATCGCTTGAACCCAGGAGGCAGAGGCTACAGTGAGCCAAGATCTCTCCACTGCACTCCAGCCTGGGCAACACAGCGAGACTCAGTCTAAAAAAAAAATACATATATATACATATATATACACATACATATATATATACACATATATAGTTTATATATAAAATGATCATACCTCAGAAAATTACCCATTCCTTAATATCATCCAATATGTAGCCCATATTCAAATTTACCAACTTGTCCTCCAAAATGCTTTTTTTGTATTTGATTTGTTCCAACCAAGATCTTTATTTGCTTATTTATTTTTTGGGACTGGGTCTTGCTTTGTCACCTAGGCTTCTGGCACAATCATAGCTCACAGCAACCTCAACCTCCAGGCCTCAGCCTCCTGAGTAGCTGGGACCACAGACGCGTGCCACCATATCCACCTAATTTATTTATTTATTTATCTATTTATTTTATTATACTTTAAGTTCTAGGGTACATGTGCACAACGTGCAGGTTTGTTACATATGTATACATGTGCCATGTCGGTGTGCTGCACCCATTAACTCGTCATTTACATTAGGTATATCTTATTTATTTATTTTGGTAGAGATAGGCTCTTGCTATGTTGCCCAGGCTGGTCTTGAACTCCTGGGCTCAAGCAATCCTCCTCCCTGGGCCTCCAAAAGTGCTGGGATTACAGGCATGAGCCACTGTGCCTAGCTCCAACCAAAATCTAAATACGGTCCACGCACTGCATTTCGCTATGTCCCTTAAGTCTCATTTAAATCTAGAATAACTTTTTCCCCCTTTGCCATTGACTTGGTGAACTGCTAAAGTATTTTAAGTAAATTACAGACATCATGTCCCACCTTCTAGATTTCTCTGATTGCTTCCTCATGGTGTTGTTTATCCCGTATTTTCTGTAAACTGGAAATTAGATCTCCAGGCTTGATTAGCTTCAGGTTGACTATGCTGACAAAAACACTTTGTGGGTGAAGCTTCCTCCAACATATTGCGTTCCCTTGGGGTGTCCCTGATGCCTGAGTTTCACTGTTAGTGATATAATATTGATCAATTGCTCCCCTTGGCAACAGCCAATCCTTCTATCAAGAAATTGCATTTTTTGGCTGGGCGGGGTGGCTCATGCCTGTAATCCCAGCACTTTGGGAGGCCGAGGCCGGTGGATCACTTGAGGTCAGGAGTTTGAGACCACCCTGGCCAACATGGTGAAACCCCATCTCTACCAAAAATCCAAAAATTAGCTGGGTGTGGTAGCATGCACCTGTAGTCCCAGCTACTCAGGAGGCTGAGGCAGGAGAATCTCTTAAACCTGGGAGGCGGAGGTTTGCAGTGAGCTGAGATCGTGCCACTGCACTCCAGCCTGGGCGACAGAGTGAGACTGTCCCTAAAAAAAAATTAATGAACAGAAGAAAAGTCATATTTTACAGATGAGGAAAACAGAGGCTATGCCTTATTCAGTCACTCACCCCAGAAAGCAGCAAGAGATGGTTAAGACCTAAAGGAAGGCAGTGGCTACAGGAACGGACAGGTTTTCAAAGGAGAATCAGCAGCATCTGCAAACAACTGGCTGTGTTAGGGGAGGGAACCAGAAGCCCTGGCAGAAGCAGAGACTTCCCTCACATCTCGGGTGGGACATGAGGAGACAGAGCAACTTGGGGGGAAGGTAATGAGCTCAGGCTCCAGGCTTCCCAGATGTCTCCAAGCCGCTCTCTAGGGAAATGGTGTTTATAACATGACAATGTCTATAATTTGGCTTCCGGCATGACTCGATAATTAGCTTAAGTTATCCCTCATTGGCATTTTATTCAAAGCAAGGACACTCTTCCATTCATTCTGATGAGGCCTGCCTTCTGTGAGTGTTCCAGGGTAAGCGGGAACTGAGAGCTGTGCCTCTGTCTCTTTTGACTGAAGTGGGCTGGAGACTGAAGTTGAGGGGGTGGTTGAAGTGTCTGCTCACTAGGCTCAAGTCTGTCTCTGGGGCTTGAAGGTGTGGGCTCCCCCTCGGACAGGGTGTGGGGGGTGCTGAGACCTGCACATTCAATGCCTAGCAGGAGTTTGGCCCAGAGATTGGTTTCCAAGAGGTGTGTGAAGGAGGCAGTGACCAGGAAGATGGGGGATAGATCCCCTGGGAGGCAGTGTGGAGGACTACAACCAAGATGCTTCAGGCTGAACAGGGCTGTGCTCAGGGGAAATGGGAATGCTTCTGGGTTAGGACGCATTGACCAGGTAGATTCTGTGGGACTGAGTGGCTGATTCAGAGAAGGAGTGAAGAAGACAGAGTTGAGAAGGCCCCCATGTCTTTGTCTCCAGAGAAAGTGGAGGCTAGTAGCTGAGGCAGGACCTGGAAGAGGAAGGGTGGGTCTGGGGTGGGGAGATGCGGAGCTTAGTTTAGATGCGGAGGGAGTGGCCAGAGGAGACCTGGAAAAGGAGGCCTGGGACTGGAGAGGTGAGGACCAGGTCACAGGCACACAGGTCAAGGTTAAAGCCACAGACATGGATAAGCTCTTCCAGGGGAAGCCAAGCGGATCCAGAAGTGGGCCCCCGTGGGAGGGGCAGGGCAAAAGGGCCCTCGCAAAGGTGGCTGGGAAGGAAGAGAGTGAGACTTGAGGGCAAGGGAAAGGGAGTTTTCAGAGGAGGGGGATGGTCATGGGGACCAAATGCCATGGACAGGGTAAGCAGGACAGTGTTTGAGGAGCTACTGACCTTAGTGATTCTGAAGCCTTAGGAGACTCCAGCTTCTCAGCAAAAACAGAGAAACGAGAGGACTCACTTGGTGTCATAGCCCTGTGGGCCAAGAAGCAGAAAGTATAATACAATTGTCTCTCAGCCCGGAATAAGCACAGGAAACAGCACCCGCTGGGTGCTACCAGTGTAGCCACTGAGTGACCCCTGCTAGCCTCTGGCTACTTGCTCCTCAGAATAGACCAGGAGGGCATCAGACTGGCACAGCTTGGGCCATATGTCCACATCTTGGCTGCCTAGGGCTTGAAGACAGAGGCTCAGAATTCCTTCCTTCAGTTCTTTCTGTAAATATTTACTGAGAACCTAGAATGCGCCAGGCACCGTTCTAGGCCCTGGAATACAGCAGCAAAATCCATAAACATCCCTGTCTTCATGGCACTCACACCCGAGGGGAAAGAATGACAACAACCCACAGACATAAATGTGGAAATAATGTAAAAGCTGAAGGACAAAAGGAAAGTATAAGGAAGATGGGGAGTATGGGGGCAGCAGGGGAACAGGGTGCAGTTTTTTTGTTTGTTTGTTTCTTTTGAGACAGAGTTTCACTCTTGTTGCCCAGGCTGGAGTGCAATGACATGATCTTGACTCACTGAAACCTCTGCCTCCCAAGTTCAAGAGATTCTCCTGCCCCAGCCTCCCAAGTAGTTGGGATTACAGGCACCAGCTAATCTCCTCGTATTTTTAGTAGAGATGGGGTTTCACCATATTGGCCAGGCTGGTCTCAACTCCTGACTTCAGGTGATCCACCCACCTCGGCCTCCCAAAGTGCTGGGATTACAGGGATGAGCCACCGTGCCCGGCCCAGGGTGCAGTTTTAAATAGGGTGGTCCTGCAGGACTTGGTGGCTCACACCTGTAATCCCAGCACTTTGGGAGGCTGAGGTGGGTGGATTGTTTGAGCCCAGGAGTTCAAGACCAGCTGGGCAATATGGCGAAACCCTGTCTCTACAAAAAATGAAAAAATTAGCCTGGCATAGTGGCACATGCCTGTAGTCCCAACTACTCAAGGGGCTGAGCTGGGAAGATCACCTGAGCCCAGGGAGGTCAAGGCTGCAGTGAGCCGAGATTGTGCCACTGCACTCAAGTGTGGGTGACAGAGTAAGACCCTGTCTCAAAAAAATTAATTCACTAAAAATTAATAAATAAATAGGATGGTCCAGAAAAGCCTAATCTGGAAGGGAGGAGCATGCCAGGAAACAGCAAGAAAGCTGGTGACCAGAGGATGGGGGTTGGGGTGGAATGGAGAAGAAGCTGGAGGGATTGGGACAGTAGGTTGCATAGGACCTTGTAGGCCCCTGGAAGGACTTGGGCTTCTCTTTGGTTTTTTTGTTTGTTTTTTTGACGGAGTCTCGCTCTGTCACCCAGGTTAGAGTACAGTGGTGTGATCTTGGGTCACTACAACCTCCACCTCCAAGGTTCAAGGGATCCTCCTACCTCAGCCTCCCAAGTAGCTGGGATTACAGGTGTGTGCTACCACGCCCGGCTAATTTTTGTATTTTTAGTAGAGACAGGGTTTCATCGTGTTGCCCAGACTGGTCTCGAACTCCTGACCTCAAGTGATCTGCCCGCCTTGGCCTCCCAAAGTGCTGGGATTACAGGCGTGAGCCACCGTGCCCGGACCTCAGGCTTCCCTTTGAATGCCATGAGAACACCTGGGGAACTCTGAGCCCAGAGGTGACCTGATTATCTTACAGCTTAATAGGATCACTCTGGCCACTGTGCAGGGAATAAATGGCAGGGCCAAGGATGGAGGCAGGGAGACCAGTTAGGAGGTGACCACAGTAATCCAGGGGAGAAAATGATGGGGGAGATGGTGGCAAGTCATCATATTCTGCACATATTTTGAAGGTAGAGCCAACAGGATTTGCTGACAGAATGGATGTGGGAGAGGAGTCAGGAATGATTCTAAGGTTTTCAGCCTGAACAACAAGAAAGATGGAATTGCCATCAGTTGAGAAGGAAGAGGCTGTGGATGAAGCGGTGGGTGTGGGGTGGGAAGGGGGAAGCAAGGGTAGATCCAGGGTTCCAGGGCAGATCACCCAATGGAGCACTCCCCTGACCTAGCAAAGGGGACACTGGACAGCCACAACTTCCGGCAAATGCCCAGGACAGGCGGTTCCTGGTGACCTGCGGCAGAGCAATTCCAGCAGGGTGAGGAGGAACCACACAGCTAAGTGTGCTGCGCATGTGGAGGCTGCGCTTGGTCTCCTGACTTAACGAAGCAGACCAGAGGGATCTGGGAGACACAGAGGGTGGTGGCCTGAGCCCATGTGGAGGCTGCCGGGAAGAGGCAGGAGAGGGAGAGAGTGCAGATCAGGATAAAGAGTCTCCACATGAGGGAGGAGAGATGGATCCCAGCCAAGGCTTGGCTGCAAAAGCACAGGGTCAGGCTCAAGGCACTGAGGGCCTGGACCAGCGTCAGGGAGCAGGGGGAAAGGATCCAGAGACATTTGCGCAGCAGAGATGGCCAGGAAGCTGCTGGAGAGTGGGAGGAGTCAGGCGCAACTCCAAGATTTTGAATCCCAACTCCTGCCAGCGTCCTGAAGGCCTCTGTCCCCCTCTAAGTCCAGGTTTACCAAATCCTGCTGCACCCTGGAGTCCTCAGTTCTCTGAGCATGGCCCCATACCTGATTCTAAATCCACACCACTGCTTCCTCTGCTTTTGTTGCAGGCCACAATCAGAGGACACTGTTCACTTGCTGATTCCAATGCCCTTTGGCCCCTCTATCCCACAGCCCGGTGATGTGGCTCCTTCTCCTGCCCTCCACCAGAGCCCCCATCTCAGCAATGGCTTTGCTTTCTGTCTCAAAGAGAAACACGGTGCTGAGCGGGGGAAGCTGAGCACAAAAGAGTACACATAATACACTCTTAGGAGGTTCTAGAAGCAGTGACACCCACCTACTGTGACCTACAGTGATAGAAATCAGATCAGTGCTGTCTGGGGCCAAGGGACTGATTGCAATGGGATAGGAAGAAACTTTCCAAAGAGATGGAAATGTTCTATATCTCTAAGGGGTGGTGGTTACACAGCTGTATACACTGGTCAAACGTCATCACCTGTACATTGAAAACGTGTGCATTTTATTATACATAAATTATACCATAATAAAGTTTATTTTATTTAATTTTAATTTTTTTTGAGACAGAGTTTCACTCGTATTGCCCAGGCTGGAGTGCAATGGCATGATCTCAGCTCATTGAAACCTCTGCCTCCCGGGTTCAAATGATTCTCCTGCCTCAGCCTCCCGAGTAGCTGGGATTACAGGTGCACGCCACCACACCCAGCTAATTTTTGTATTTTTAGTAGACGTGGGGTTTCATCATATTGGTCAGGCTGGTCCTGAACTCCTGACCTCAGGTGATCCACCCACCTCAGCCTCCCAAAGTGCTGGGATTACAGGCATGAGCCACCGTGCCCAGCCTAATAAAGTTGATTTTAAAAATAGAGAACTAAATATTTTTTTGAGACAGGGTCTCACCCGGTCACCCAGGCTGGAGTGCAGCAGTAGGATCATGACTCACTGCAGACTTGACCTCCCAGGTTCAAGAGATCCTTCCACCTCAGCCTCCCAAGTAGCTGGGACTACAAGTACCCACCACCATGCCCAGCTAATTTTTAAATTTTTTGTAGAGACAGGGTCTCATTATGTTGCCCAGGCTGATCTCAAACTCCTGGGCTCAAGTAATTCCTCCTGCCCTGTGCTCTCAAAGTACCTGGCCTAAAAAAAAGAAAAAACAAATTTGTTTTTTTTTTTAGATTGAGTCTTGTTCTGTTGCCTAGGCTGGAGTGCAGTGGCGCGATCTCAGCTCACTACAACTTCTGCCTCCCAAGTTCAAGCAATTCTCATGCCTCTGCCTCCCGAGTAGCTGGGATTACAGAGGTGCACCACTATACCCAGCTAATTTTTGTATTTTTAGTACAGACAAGGTTTCACCATGTTGGCCAGGCTGGTCTCGAACTCTTGGCCTCAAGTGATCCACCTGCCTCGGCCTCCGAAAGAGCTGAGATTACAGGCATGAAGCACCATGCCGGGCCTTAAAAAATTTTTTTAGGGCCGGGCGTGGTGGGTGGCTCATGCCTGTAATCTTAGCACTTTGGGAGGCTGAGGCAGGCAGATCACAAGGTCAGAAGACCAGCCTGGCCAATATGGTGAAACCCCGTCTCGACTACGAATACAAAAATTAGCCAGGTATGGTGGCAGGCGCCTGTAGTCCCAGCTACTTAGGAGGCTGAGGCAGGAGAATCGCTTAAACCTGGGAGGCAGAGGTTGCAGTGAGCTGAGATCTCGTTACCGCACTCCAGCCTGGGCGACAGAGCGAAACTCCGTCTCAAAAAAAGAGGGTGGGTCTGAGAGGCCCCCTTGGAAGAAGTGAGACTAGAGCAGGGCTGGGAGGTCTGAGAGGCTCCCTTGGAAGAAGTGAGACAAGGGACAGCTGGGAGGCATTCCAGGTGGAAGAGGGGATGGTTCACTCACAGGCCCAGAATCTACAGGGCCACCAAGGAACCAGCCTGAGAGCAGAGGCAGGTGGGGCCACTAAGAAAGTTGGGGCTGTGTGGCCCCTCTGTGACCACAGTTCTTCCTTCCCACTCCCTTTCTGTTCTTTGATTCCCCTCCTCCACCAGGGCACACAGTTCCCACTGGGCAGCCTGTGTAATGGGCCCCACATTTGTGCTTTGAGGCTACAGAGCACTTCCCCTACACCAGGGACCTGAAACGTGTCCTGGCTAAGCATGTTTTTTTTTTGTTTTTTTTGTTTTTTTTGTTTTTTTTTGAGACAGAGTCTTGCTCTTGTCACCCAGGCTGGAGTGCAATGGCACCATCTCAGCTCACTGCAAGCTCCACCTCCCGGGTTCAAACGATTCTCCTGCCTCAGCCTCCCAAGTAGCTGGGACTACAGGCATGTGCCACCACACCCGACTAATTTTTGTACTTTTAGTAGAGACGGGGTTTCACCATCTTGGCCAGGCTGGTCTCGAACTCCTGACCTCGTGATCCACCTGCCTTGGCCTCCCAAAGTGCTGGGATTACAGGTGTGAGCCACCGCACCCGGCCTAAAAAATTGTTTTTAAAGATAAAATAACAGTCTATCAAGCAGAAAAATCCTACACACACACACACACACACACACACACACACACACGCTCATCTCACACATACACACACGCCCATCTGTCCACATGCTTTGCTTCGTCCCTTCTCTCTGGCACGGCAGAGCGCCTCCTCTTGTCCATGCAAGCTATCACGCCTAGACTGTTCCCCCTAAAAAAAACTCATGCCACCCTTCCTCTGACCTTGCATCCATCTCCCCTGCTGTCCTTACAGCCCAGCCCCTAGGAAGGATGGGCTATATTCCCCTTCACCATGCTGGATCAGTCACCCATCTCTGAGACACCTGCCCTGCAGAGACACTCCTTCTCTCCTTTCTGTCTTCTCTCAGGTTCCTAGGACCCCACTTGCTTGTATCCAGCGATGGAGGGAGAGTTTCAGACTCTCCCTCCATGTCTGGATACTCCTTCTCATGCTCCCAGCCCAGCTTCTCTCCCTCTGACACCTCTTCAGTGCCGGCATTCCCTGGGCCGCTGGACCTGGTCTTCTGCTTTCCGCTCTGCACCTGCACAGCCTCCCGTCATGATCTCACCTGCTCCAGGGCTTCAGTTACCATCTATTGCTGACAATGCTCAAAGATACCTCTGAATATTTTTTTCAGAGTATCAAGGATGTGGCAGAAGAGGTAGACACAAGATATATGACATATGCTTCAGAAGCTGTTTACAATTTTTAATATGATACGTATACTCACCCCCCTTCAGTCACAGCCCACTGGACCTCAGGCTCAGAAAGCCCCAAACTGAACTCATCAGCCCTTTGCCAGCCCTGCTCTTCCTCCCTTCCTCAGGATTCCAGCTTCAGGCAGAAACCTGGGAGTTACCCTCTTACTCCATGACCAGCAATTGTCAATTATCCCCTTCTCTTGATTTCACCCTCTAAAACTCCCCCTTCTCCACTCCTACAGACATTCCCAGAGAGGTTCAAGCATTCATTCATTGAATAAGTATTAGCTGAGCACCTACTCTGTGCCAGACACTGATCCCGATGCTCAAACACAACACATGAAAATCAGTGCCCTACAGAGCTTCCCTTCTAGCACTTGCAGTAATTTCAAAAGCGGCTCCATCTTTCATTCTAACCCCTCTAACTGCCCACTCTGCTGTGGCCACAGCAAAAGTCACCACATGTGCAGCTGCTCAGCATCTTCCATGGGACTTCATCCTCCTGGGATCAAGCCTGGGCCATGTGTGAGGTGTCCTGATCCCCTTCCTCCTGTCTTCTCTCATCTTCCCTTCCTCCCCCACCAAGCACTTGTACCCTCTAAACATGGTAGACTCCCTCTGCAGGTGGTCCATCCCCAAATATAAGGCATATTGTACTGCCTGTCCAGCGGCCTTCCCTTCAACCCCAAGCACCTGCAGGACCAGAACTGCTTTTATCCTTCCTGCAGCATCAGTGCCTGGCCCATTATCCGGCACATAGTCGGGGGGTCAACAAATGGTAACTGATTACATAGATGACAGTGGACTAACAGTAGTGTCACACAGATAGGGAGAGTCTTGGGGAGCAGGGAAAGATGAGTTCTGAATTAGCCCCAGGACACCTCCCTGATTGATAATTTAGACCAACCCCATGGACACCTAGTTAAAAGGGGGGGTGCTAGCGGGGCATGGTGGCTTACACCTGTAATCCTAGCACTTTGGGAGGCTGAGGCAGGAAGATTGCCTGACCTGAGTCAAGATCAGCCCAGGCCAGGCGCGATGGTTTATGCCTGTAATCCCAGCACTTTGGGAGGCCAAGGTGGGCAGATCACGAGGTTAGGAGTTCAAGACCAGCATGGCCAACATAGTGAAACCCCATCTCTACTAAAAAAAAAAAAAAAAAAAAAAAATTAGCCAGGGTGGGCGCGGTGGCTCATGCCTGTAATCCCAGCACTTTGGGAGGCCGAGGCGGGCGGATCACCTGAGGTCAGGAGTTTGAGACCAGTCTGACCAACATGGAGAAACCCCGTCTCTACTAAAAATTCAAAATTAGCCAGGCGTGGTGGTGCATGCCTGTAATCCCAGCTACTCAGGAGGTTGAGGCAGGAGAATCGCTTGAACCCGGGAAGTGGAGGTTGCAGTGAGCTGAGATCACACCATTGCGCTCCAGCCTGGGCAACAAGAGTGAAACTCTGTCTCAAAAAAAAAAAAAAAATGTGAGGTGCAAATCCTACTTTTGCACCTACTGCTCTTTCCTCGCCCTAGAAATTTCCACAGGAGCACAGTCATCAACCTACAGAATGTTAACACCAACGGGACTTTCAAGATCTGGTCACCTGACCAAATACCAGAGAGGGTAACCGCTTTGCCCAAGGTCACACTGCTGGCTGGGGCAGGGCTGGGACTAGAGTAGCTCTGGAAAATGGGAACAAGAATAGAACCTATCTCAATCTTGTTGCAGGGAGTATGTTACATGCTTAGCACATTGCCTGGCACATAATCGACTCTCATCGAATAGGAGCTGTTGCTGTTATCATTGCTATCATCATCATCATCATCATCATAGGTGTCCATCCTTGCCTCCAAGTTCCTTGCCTCCTGATCCTCCCATCCCCCAGTGCTATTCTCCACTATTTCCTCCCTTTCCTCCCAATCCATGATTTCCTCCCTTCTCCCCTCCCAATTCATGTTTGGCCCACTGCAGTCAGCGTCCACCACCACCAGTGCCTGGAACCTTCCAGGCTGAGGTCACCAGGGACCTCCTCCTTGTAGAACCCTTCCTTCCCTCGACCTCTCAATGGCATGTGACCCTAGCACTGCTTCCTCCTTAAATGTCCTTGACTTCTATAACATAAACTCTCCTGCTGCTCAGGACATCCGGCTCTCCCTCTCACCCTCTCTGCTGATCCAGACACAAATAGTCAACTGCCTACTGCCATAGGCACCCAACGTCAGCACATCCAAAGCAGTTTGTTACCAGCTCCATCACCCTGCCCCGCTCCTGGGTTCTACTGTTCAGTGTACAGACAGCCCCATCCACCAAATACCCTAGGCTGCACCAGGCAAGACAGGGGAGGACTCCCAGAGGTACAGCCTAGGGGATGGATTTGGTGGATGGGATTCATCTGAACATCCTTCTTAACATCCCACCTTTTTTTTTTTTGAGATGGAGTCTCGCTCTGTCACCCAGGCTAGAGTGCAGTGGTGTGATCTCAGCTCACTGCAACCTCCGCCTCCTTGGTTCAAGCAATTCTCCTGCCTCAGGAGATTCTCGAGTAGCTGGAATTACAGGCATGCACCACCACGCCCTGCTAATTTTTGTATTTTTTTTTTCTTGAGACGGAGTTTCACTCTTGTCATCCAGGGAGTGCAGTGGCGCGATCTTGGGTCACTATAATCTTTACCTCCCGGTTTCAAGCAATTCTCTGCCTCAGCCTCCCAAGTAGCTGGGATTACAGGCACCTGCCACCATGCCCAGCTAATTTTTGTATTTTTAGTAGAGACGGGGGTTTCACCATCTTGGCCAGGCTGGTCTTGAACTCCTGACCTCGTGATCCACCCGCCTCAGCCTCGCAAAGTGCTGGGATTACAGGCGTGAGCCACCATGCCCGGCAGCCTCTGCGCCTTTGAACATACTGTTCCCCCTGCCTGGAATGCTCTTCTGCCCCTTAACTGTCTGCAAACTCTCCCTCACCCACTTGGTCCTAGTTCAGGCCCTCCCTGATCCCATAAACTCAGTTACTTCCTCCCTGCAGTATCAGCATGTTTCATAGCACTGTCATAGCCCTTTTCATCCTGAAGTTAATAATTCCCTATGTCTGTCACCCCCACTAGCTATCTGTGTACCTACCATGTATCTCCATGTATCTGTTAATACTTTCCTATGTCTGTCATCCCCAGGTGCTATCTGTGTATCTCCTATGGCCAGCCCATGATGATTCAGTGAGTGTCTGCTGAAAGACCGAATAATTAAACTTTTTCAACTTCTGTCCTGATGGTAAGTATAAGAGGAGGGATGAAGATTAGGCTGTAAGGCCAGGCGCAGTGGCTCACACCTGTAATCCCAGCACTTTGGGAGGCTCAAGCAGGGGGATCACGAGGTCAGGAGATCAAGACCATCCTGGCTAACTGGTGAAACCCCGCCTCTACTAAAAATACAAAAAATTAGCCGTGCGTGGTGGCACGCGCCTGTGGTCCCAGCTACTCGGGAGGCTGAGGCAGGAGAATGGCGTGAACCCAGAAGGCGGAGGTTGCAGTGGGCCGAGATCACATCACTGCACTCCAGCCTGGGCGACACAGCAAGACTCTGTCTCAAAAAAAAAAAAAAAAAAAAAAAGATTAGGCTGTAAGAGGAACTGGTAAAGTGGAACACAGCAGGGCAAATGTGCTAGTCAACTGTCATTGCTTACCCTGGAAATTTCCCCAGGAGCGGAGTCATCAACTTACAGAATGTTACCACCAAGGGGACTTTCAAGATCTGGTCACCTGACCAAATACCAGAGACGGTAAATGCTTTGCCCAAGGTCACACTGCTGGTTAGGGGCAGGGCTGGGGCTAGAGTCCACGTAGCTCTGGAAAAAGTTTGGGCAGATGCTATCTCATCCCATGAACTTCTTCCCTTCCTACCCATTCTATCTCCCCAAAGGAGGTCCCTGATGCCCTAACATGGTCAGGGAACTACCTGGGCTTACTCACAGCTCTTACAGCATTTGCTGGGACCTTGGCCAGGTGGAGTTACCAAAATCCTGCAGACTGGAGGCAGGGGGATCCAACTATCACCATATTAGAGATTGGCAAACTGAGGCAGCTAGCTAACCGCAGAGGGCAAGATTTGATATTGAGTACTGTGTTCCTCCTGTAGAAAGACCTGAGAAGCCCAAACTCCCACATATGCAGAGTCACTATTTACAATAATCATGACTGCTGACTTCCTAATGTCAGGGAAATCCCCTCACTCCCACCAGTTCCTCCTGAAACAGAGCCTCCCTCCATCTTGCACAGGGTGTCTGACTTAGGAAACAAACTGTACACCCACCCTCCTAAGCCACCCAGGCCTACTAGATAGATCACCTCCGAGTCATACCCTTTAATGGGGAAATCACCCTTCTTTGTGCCAGGCACTTGACATCGTCACTGCTCACATCAGCCCTAAGGTTAGTACTACAGTCTGCGATGGGGAAACGGAGGGTCCCAGATAAGTCACTACTAATCCATGGTCAAAGCAAGAAAGTGGCAGGGCTGGGACTCGAACTTAGGTTTGCCTGACTCTAGCGGGTCCCCGCCCAGGCGGGAGGCCCTCCCAGCTGAAGCCTTTCGCTGGCTGGATTACCTGGGGGAAAGTGACTTAACCTCTTCGAACCCCCAGAAGGTCAGAAGCTTTGCTTTTGGGGGAGAAAATGGTGTGCAAACGAGACGCGAAGGAAACACAAACCCTCGGGCGTCGGCGCAGCCTCTTCCCCGAGCCTGGGTCTGTCTAATGGCCCAGAGGGAGAGGTCGCACCCCCGACCCCTGGCACCTGCGAAACCAAGCCCCCGGTCGGCTGGCAGAAACGAAACCTCAACACCCTCCAGCCTCCCCCGCTTGGTTCCCGGAACCGGCGAGCCAGGCTTCGCGGAAACTTGCCCGGCGGCAGCCGCCTAGGGCCCCGGGACCGCCCTGACCGCAGCCCGCAGCTCCGGGCCGGGAGGTGCGGGCCGGCGCGGTCGGGCCCGAGCAGCAGCGCGACGCGCGCTTCCGCCCCGCTCGGCTCCGGCGGCGGCCGCGGCGGCCCCACAATCCCCTTCTGGCTCCGGGGACGGGCGGGGCGGGGCGAGCGGGCGGAAATAATTTTCTGTTTGGTCGTCTCTGCCCCAGTCCCTTCGCCGCGGGACGCGCGAGACGGGAGAAGGTGCGGGAAGCGGGAAGCAGGAGCGGGAGCGCGCGGCCCTGGCACGCATAGGGCGGCGGAGAGGGCACGAGCAGGGATTGAGCACCTACTGTGTGCCTTCACGCTTTACAAAAGGATTTTCGTTCGATGTTCACTACAGCCCCTGCCCGGGGGTATGATGCCCCATTTACAGAGGGACAAGCCGGATTTCGGAGAGGTGAAGTCACTCGCCGAAAGTCGCACCGCCAGGGTCTGCGTGACACCCCAAAGCAGTGTTCAGTTACCCCGGGGAGAGCGCGATGAACTTGAACCACTTGTTGGCTGGTTCCTGCTCTTGCTCGTTTTTTGCGGATCGACACATAGTGGGCGCTCAGGAAAATAAATGTTGGAAGCTTGAGATTGAACTTGACAGCTCGACCCTGGGTACCCGCCACGAATCCAGCCCAGCCCGCGGGGCACCGGGTTTCTCCAGACCTCGCAGGGAACATTTGCGGATGGGCTGGTAGAGGAGGCTCGGACATCCCAGCTCCGCACCCGCACTCGACCAACGCGTGGTAGCGGAACCCCTGTCGTAGCGAGGCACAGACTGGGTTCAAGTCCCAACTCTGCCGATTTCAGCCTGAGTGACTTTGAGCGAGTCACTTTTTCCCATCGAAACCTCAGTTGCTCCATCCACAAAATGGGAGATATGAACACCCACCCTAAAACGGTGTGGGGAGGATTAAACGAAACAACGTTCCCAAAACGCTAAACTTACAAGTGTTGTCTCCCGTCCATCCCATAAACTTAGGCGACAAACCGGGCGCAGGGTGACCTGAGACAAAGGCTTCCCGGCCCCTGTCTCCAAGTCGTCCACCCCTGGGGCGTAGGCACCTTTTAGTGAGCCCTGTCCGGCGAAACCCGAAACTGCGGCCACCTTGGCAGCGGTGGGCCCCAAAAGGAAATATTCAAATATTCTGAAACTCGTGCATGATTTAGGACTGACATTTTTACGTTTAATTTTCTTGCAGTTTTATTCTTGCTAGTAAAGGTAATTCGTTAGAAACCCTTAAGTGCAGTTTCTCCTCTGTGTCTTGTTTAACTTTTCGTGTTAGCGAAATTCACAAATTTGACCAAGGAACCGGAGCGCGGCCGTCCTCGCCGGGATTCCGGTCATCGCAATAATCTGGCTCTCGGCCCCTACTCCCAGGCACGGAGGTCGAAGAGACGGGCTTCCCCTACACCGCCCTGTGTAGATGTAGCCTCTTCGTCCCGGTAGCCCTCCGAGATTCCCTGTGTCCACCGGAGCGAGGGGAGGTGTGGGGCTGCAGCCCAGAACTCAGCTTCCTGGACCTCCCCAAACTCCTGTCTCTCCGGGATTAAGGGAGTAAATCCCTGACGCCAAAGACCAGGTCAAGGACAAGTTCTCCCCCGCCCTACTCCCCCCTCCTGGGCGGGGATTCACCTCCCTTCCGGATGAAAGGTACTAAAGAGCCGACGGGGGGCCGCGGCGGGCCCCAGGCCCTTGATGTTCCGGTTGAACAGGTGCTGGTGAAAAGGAGGCGGACCCGACGGAAGAGTCTGCCAGGGGGCAGTGCGCCGAAGGGGAGGCGGCCTCCTCCACCCCCAGTCCCCCGGCCCGTCTTCCCTTCTCCTCTCTGTTTGCCCCTCCCCCGCAGGAAGCGTTCCCGGCCGCGAGGTCTTTGAAGTGTCGTTGAAGCCCCCAGGGCTGCCTTCTCCCCTACGCCACCCGAACTCCCGCTGTGGGGGGCGGGTGACCTTTAGTCCCCACGAGTCGTCCCCCTTTAGGAAGTTTTTGCGGGGTCAGATCTCACCCCCCCTTGCCCACACAGGTCTTGGGAAGAAGACTTTGGGCCGACGCCCCTCACTTCTCCCCCAGACCCAATTGCAGGGACTTTAGTCCTCTGGAGTGCTGCGTGTGAGTTACCTTGTGTGTCTGTGTGCGTGCCTAGAGGTCAAGTGTAACTGGTGTTCGTGAGTACCTCGTGGTTGCGGGTCTCTGACTCCCGTGGGTCTCTAAGCGCACCCGCGGGGCTGGAGCGGAGGTTCGTGTCTCTGGGAGGGTCAGTGGTGTGACTGAAGCTGGGAGTTAGCTCGTGTCTGTGGGTGCCTCGGTGTGTGTCTCTGGGGCTCTGAGTCCCTGTGCGTGCGTGTGTGTCTGTGAACCCGACAGGAAGCTCCCCGAGGGCAGGAATATGTTTTGCTCTCTACTCGATCCCAGCGACTGGCAACGAGCGTTTGATAAATATCTGTTGAATGAATAAATGTCTGCGTGTGAGAGCGTCTACCCTCCAGAGTGGCCTCCGAGGAAAGGGCCCGAGGGCGACCATCCAAAAAGACCCCCAGACACGGGGTGGGGCGGGGGCGAACGGCCCGCATCGCTCCCATTCCTCCTAGCGCCCCTTCCCCCGGTCTCCACTCCGAAGTTTCCCTGGGGCTGAAGAATCCACCCAGAGACGAAGACTTGGCGGAGGGGGCTGGAGACTCGGGGACCCGGGGCCCGAGACGGGAGTGCGGGCAGAGGGAGGGCTCGGGAGCGACGACCCAGAGCCGTGAAACGAAAAAGAAAGCAGGCAAAGCAGCACGGAGCGAAAGAGCGAAAAGCTCCCTACCAAGCCAGGCTTTGTTCCCTGAACCTAAGACTTTACCCGGCGGCTGGCGGCGGGCGGGCCGGGAGCGAGCGAGCGGAGGCGCGCGGCCATGGCTGCCGCGGCCGGGCAGGGGGGCCGGGGGGGCGGCGCGTGAGCGAGTGGCGCGGGGCGGCGCGGGGCGGGCGGTCGCCCGCGATGTGCCACTCGGCGCCTCCCCCGCCGGGCTTGGGCTACGCGGCGGCGGGGCGGCCCTAGGAGCCGGGCGAGCGGCGCGGAGGGGGCGAGCCCGGCGTGCGAGTCTCATTGTTGTGGGGGGGGCCCGTCGGGGCATGAGGGCGAGAGCACGGCGGGGGGGGCGGCCAGACAGAGCGAGCGAGGAGGAGGAGGAGGAGGACGCGGAGGAGGAGGAAGGAGGAGGCAAAGAAAAGAAGCGGCGGCGGCGGAGGGAGAGGAGGAGGGGGCGAGGAGGCGCGCGGCCCCCCGCTCCCTCCCTCCCCCCTGACCCCCGACCCCCGCCGGCCGGCCCCCCGCCCCAGCCCCGGAGGGAGCTCATGGGAGTATGAAGGAGATGGTAGGAGGCTGCTGCGTATGTTCGGACGAGAGGGGCTGGGCCGAGAACCCGCTGGTCTACTGCGATGGGCACGCGTGCAGCGTGGCCGTCCACCAAGGTACGGGGGTGGCCCGCGGGGGGCGGCGGGACCCCGGGGGCGGCGTGCGCGGGGCGCCCCCGGCCGCGCCCTCCGGAGACCTCCTGGGGCTCGCGCGCCCCTCCCCCACCCCACCTGAAGGGAAGGGAGGCGTAGGGGGAGCTCCCCCCGCCCGGTCCTGGAAGACCGGGTCAGGCATTGTTTTCTTGCCTATTGTTCCAGTTCCGCGCCCCCCACCCTAAGTTGAGGGAGTTTGGGGAGAGTCTAGGGAGCAATGAGTGAACTCCCCACGCCCCACACCGCGGGTGTCGGGGCTGCCCGGGGAATGTTTACCTGCGAGGTGTCCCCTCCCGCCCGGTTATTTTGGTCCCGGCTCCTGGAGGAAGAGGTCAAGGGGGGGGCGTCATCCCCCCTCGCTTCCGGATAATGGGAGGAGCGGACTTGGAAAGGGAAGAGAAGGGTCCCAGGGGAGAAGGGACTCCTAAAATCCGCCGGGGAAGAGCTAAGGATAGGAGAGAGGTTGTGCAGGGGGCCGGAATCGAGAAGAGGGAGGCTTGGAGTTTCCCCCAGCAGCACATGGTTCGGGAGTTAACTCCTTGAGGAATCTTGCCGAGGGCGCAGGCTGGCATCTCCCGCCTGCCTGGCACAGGCAGCCGGGCCCCCCCTTCCTGGGACATCCCTGAATGCTGTGGCCCGGGGCTCTTCCCGCCACGCTCCTCTCGGTTCCCAGCACCGCACCTGCCCTCAGCCTTGACTTTTAACCTGACTCTGGAATACTTAGAGGTAGAAGATGAGGTCCCTAGACCCCCTACTTCTCCGCCTCGTCCCTCACTGGCCCTTTAAGAAATCCCCCCGCCCACAACAACAAAACGTGTTTGACGGTCGTGACTGTTGTCCCCTCTGGTTTTCTCTATTTCTGATGCTTATGGCTGGTCCGGGGAAGAAGCTGGGAAACAAGTCCAGAAAGGGCGTGGGGGGAGGATCTTCTAGAAGTTTAAGGTCAAAGACTCAGACTTCCCGCCCTGTTTGAAGTGCTTAATTGTGTGGTTGAAGGCTGGTGTTGTGCGGCTGGGCAGTCCTGCTGTAGAGTGAGTGAACCCTAGACTGGGGAGCAGCCCCCACTGCTGGAACTGGCTCTAGTCCTTTGGAGTCACCGCCTTCCCCCAGTTACCCTGGGAAAAAGCCACTGGCTGACAGCTTTGCTCAGCGACTGTCCTCCCCACCCTCAGCTTGCTATGGCATCGTTCAGGTGCCAACGGGACCCTGGTTCTGCCGGAAATGTGAATCTCAGGAGCGAGCAGCCAGGGTGGTGAGTTCCAGACTGCCCCTCTCCACTCCCCTGCCCCTCCCACACACCTGAGCGTCTCAGGTTGAGCTAGGGGACTCTGAGGCCGAGGCTAGGGTGGGATTTAGCTCTGTCACACAGACTTCCTGTTTCCTGCACACCTACCTCCAACCTCATCTCTGCCTCACGCTCATCCCTCCCTCTGCCCCACCTCAGGCATGGGGCTTTGGTTTTTGTCTGTTTGAACTTTTTTATTATGGGACGTTTCCTACTCATATGAAAGTAAAGGGAAAACTATAATGAATCTCATGTCCCCTTCCTCATTTTCAACAGTTACTCACGGCCAATCCTGTTTCCACTGTAGCCCCATCCATCCACCCTAGAGCTTAGCATTTCAGCCTGGGACCCCTTGAACGTGTTCAGGGAGGGTCCAGCTCAGCAGATCCCCCAACCCCTGTGCACTCTTGCATTGGCAGAGGTGTGAGCTGTGCCCACACAAAGACGGGGCATTGAAGAGGACTGATAATGGAGGTGAGGCGGGCTCATCTGCTGAGGTCAGCAGGGCCCCCTGAGCAGGGTCTGGGAAGGCAGGAATGGACTGAGTTGGGGTGGAGGCTGGGTTTCCTTTCCCTGGCTGGTGCTGGAATCTGATGGGAAGGCTGTGGAGGAGGGAACAGTCTGCAGTGTGGGGTCATAAGGGGTGGAGTCTCCGGCTTGCCATCTGCAGCTGAGGCTACCCCCACACTGCCCCAGGCTGGGCACACGTGGTGTGTGCCCTCTACATCCCCGAGGTGCAATTTGCCAACGTGCTCACCATGGAGCCCATCGTGCTGCAGTACGTGCCTCATGATCGCTTCAACAAGGTCAGCGGCCCCCCGCCGTGTCCCCTACCAGTTCCCTCCCATCTATGGGTTCCTCCAACGCTCTCTTCATCCGGTGTAATTTGATTCTGTCCAACCAGCACTGAAAGGGAACTTGGGAGGTGGGTAGGTACCTACCAGTGAACCACCCTTCTGTTGACAGACACACTCATGCTCTGGCACTCAGGTGAAATAGTAGGCTCCCCTGCAGTAGTTCTGCCAGAGGGTAGACCTTTGCAGGTACTTCATTCGTTCATTCGCTGGACACATTTTATTAAGTGCCTACTATGTGCCAGACCTGGTGCAAGGTAGCTGGCACATGCTGTTCGGTGCTGATCAAGACAGGTGTGCTGCCCGCTCAATGGAACGCAAGTTCTTGCATGCGAAGACTATAAATATCAGTAAAAAGGCAAAGTAAATGCAATTTGTGATAAATGCTGTGAAGAAAATAAGACACTAAAATAAAGACCTGGTGGGGGCTTACTTTAGACCAGATGGTAAAGGAAGGAGACATTTAGGCTGAGACCTGGGGCGTGAGAAGGAGCCAGCTTCCAGGAGGGTGAGGGCCCCCAGGTTCCAGGCAGAAGAAAGCCTGGGCAGAGGCACAGAGGTGGGCATAAGCTCCCTAGTGAGCAAGACAGACAAAGGCCTTGGCCTTTCAGAGCTAACCATCCAAGGACTGTGCTACCCAGCATAGTAACCGTCGGCCACACGTGGCTACATAAATTAAAATTAAAAGCAGGCCGGGTGTGGTGGCTCACACCTGTAATCCCAGACTTTGGGAGGCTGAGGGGGGTGGATCACCTAAGGTCAGGAGTTTGAGACCAGCCTGGTCAACATGATGAGACCCCATCTCTAGAAAAATACAAAAATTAGCTGGGCATGGTGGTGGGCACCTGCAGTCCCAGCTCCTCGGGAGGTTGAGGCAGGAGAATCCCTGGAACCCAGGAGGTGGAGGAGGTTGCAGTGAGCCGAGATCGTGCCACTGCACTCCAACCTGGGCGACAGAGGGAGACTCCGTCTCAAATAAATAAATAAATAAAAATAAACAACAATTAAATACAGTTTAGAATCTAGTTCCTCAGTCACGCTAGCCATAGTTCAAGTGCTTATAGCCCATTGACTGGTGGCATTTGTCTTGGACGGCGCAGACCATAGAGTGTTTTCATCACTGCAGACAGTTCTGTGGGATAGCACTGATCTAAGACTGTAGAGAGCAAATGGAATGGAGGGGGTGGCCTAAGGACCATCAGTAGAACAGGGGCTCCCTGGAGGAGGGGACGATTGCGCTGTGTCCTGCAGACCTGTTACATCTGCGAGGAGCAGGGCCGGGAGAGCAAGGCGGCCTCGGGAGCCTGCATGACCTGTAACCGCCATGGATGTCGACAAGCTTTCCACGTCACCTGGTGAGACCCCTGTCCTACCCCCCCGCCCCCCAGGTTTGTCCTGGATGGCCACTGATCAGGCTCATCCTAGCTGCTGTCCCTTTGATGGTGGTGGCAATGCTTTGGATGGTCTTGGCTTCGCCTCAGCCAGGGGGCCAGGAGGGTGGGAGGAAGGCGGCTCATCTGATCTGTGGCCTCAGCCGTCTCAGGCTGCCCTCTCTGGTTAGTGCCCAAATGGCAGGCTTGCTGTGTGAGGAAGAAGTGCTGGAGGTGGACAACGTCAAGTACTGCGGCTACTGCAAATACCACTTCAGCAAGATGGTGAGTCCCGGCGACCAGCGCATGCGCGGGTCAGTCAGCTGTGGTGAGATGGTTAGAGGGCATGGGCTCTGGGCCAGGCCAGTGCCTGGTGCTAGGAGGACAGAGAGGGAAAAAACCCAGTCCCTGCCCAAGAGGAGCTCTTCATTCGATGAGGAATAAAGTACAGCTTCAGGTGTGGATCAGAGCTAGACCAAGCAGTCTGTCCCAAAAGACAAAGCTCAGACCCTGCCTGTCAGAGTCTAGGAGGCTTCAAGGAAGAGGTAGCATTTAAGCTGAGTGGAGGTGGAAATCAAAGTAAGAGCCAACATTTGTGTGGGAGGCAGCATTTACTGTGCCTCCGCCTTAGGACAAAGTTCCTGCCATGTGTTATTTTGTGTGGTCCCCCCACCAACCCTAAGAACTAGGTGTGCTATATTTTCCCCATTTTACAGATGAGTAAACTAAGGCTCACTGAGGTCATATAACTTATCTTGCAGCTGGTAGATGGGATTTAGAACGGGCAGCCTAATTTGAAAACTCCTCAGGAGCCTGCCAAACAGAGAAATGAGTCCCAGGCAGAGGGACTAGCATGGACAAAGTCCTGAGAGGAGGAAGGGCATGGGTGAGCAGCGGGAGAATGGGGTGTTTGGTGGGGAAGAGACAGGAGATGAAGTGAGAAAGCAGAGCCCGAGCTGGGCTTGCCTCTGCCCCAGGCTTCAGGGGTCCAGGGGGAGGCTGGAAAGGGTGCTACTCTGTGTCTGTGTTTGTGGAGAGACGTGTGTCCCAGAAGCTGTGAGGTATTCTGGAGCAGTTGGCTGCAGCTTGGATCTACCCCTGAGCCACAGGCTTGTCAGGCCTGTAAGCAGGAGAGTAACATGATCAGATTTGTTTTTTAGGAAGATTACCCTGGCAGCCGCTGTGAGGCTAGATCAGAAGGGCTGAGGCTGGTGGCCGGGAGACAGCTGCAAGAAGGGGGATGGAGGGGTGAGGCTGGATGCTAGAACCATTTCTAGGGAGACTTGCCTAATCGTGGGAGTGGCTGAGAAGTAGGAGTTGGGGGTGACATTTAGGATCTAGGCTCTAGACACTGGGTAAATGGAGCTTGAATACCTGGGGGTGCCATGAACAAGGGGTACAGCTGGCTTCTGTAGGGGGAACACATGTCCTGATTTGCCCCAGACAGTCCCAGTTCATACCTGTTTCCCTGGTGTAATTATTATTAGTTCCCCTGTTTCATTTTTGAAAGTGTCCAGGTTTGGATCATAAGTTACATAGTCACCTTGGTTTCAGGGTTTGATGATAACTTAGGACAAGGTAGCGAGCTTGGTTTGGTTTGCAGGAGGCACCATGTGGAGACATTTAGATTTGGTGGATGTCAGACTCCTGGGCAGGGTGTAGTGGCAGCTCCAGGCTTATAAGGCTGGGGCTGTAATCCCAGGTTGTCCACAAGGATGGATCAGGTGGGCCACGAAAGAGGGGGCCTTGCACGGTATGGGGCTCTGCAGGTAGGAGCTGTGTCCAACAATGGGGAGCTGCCCACTGGTCAGATAAGGCCTGAAATTAGCCCTTGGGTTTGGCAGTTGGGAGGTAGCTGGTGACCTTAGAGGGAGCAGCTATAACCCTGGGGAGGGTGGAGCCATCAGGCTGGGTCTGTAGTGAAGGGGATGGGGGAGGCAGGCCCTGGCTGGGAGGAGACGCAGCATGTGGGTTGTTTGGGTTGTGTTGATGTTTAACTTCCCCCCTTTCTTCAAGTTAAGGGCAGCATATCCTTTGGGACAGGAGCAACCACTGTGTTTGGTGGAGGGGAGGGGCCAGGAGAAAGGAGAAGGGGGTGATAGCTGAGCCAAGTGTCTGGAGGGAGGATTGGATATGGAGTGCAGGGGAGCACTGGCTCCCCACGAGGGTCCCCTGCATGCCCTCTGCTCCAGGGAAGGAGGTAGAAACGGGCCGTGGCTCAGTCAGCCAAGAGGGCACCATGGAGAGAATGAAAGACCCGGGCCCCAGTCTCACCTCCACCTGGGCCTTGCTGGGGCCCAGACGCATCCTTGCCTCTTCTGGGCCTCAGTGGTTGACTCTGCACATTGGACGAGCCAGCTGGAACACTCTAGGGTTTTCAGGCTGGGGAACACCCTTCTGCTGAGCAGAGCATCATAGAGGACATGAGGTCCTCTTAGTGACAGACGGGGCACATGGGGCTGACCCCCAGGATCAGGATCCTCTAACCTTCTGGAAGCGTTCCCTAAGCCCGTGAGAAGAGGGTTTGCAATTTCTCTCAAATCTCTCCTGCAGAAGACATCCCGGCACAGCAGCGGGGGAGGCGGAGGAGGCGCTGGAGGAGGAGGCGGCAGCATGGGGGGAGGTGGCAGTGGTTTCATCTCTGGGAGGAGAAGCCGGTCAGCCTCACCATCCACGCAGCAGGAGAAGCACCCCACCCACCACGAGAGGGGCCAGAAGAAGGTAGAAGTCCTCCCCCACCTGCCATCACTCCCACACGGGGACTCGGAGACTCACAAACATGGCTCAAAAAGCCATCATGAGGTGCCCTTAAGGTCTTGGCCCTGCCTTCTTCCTTCCTCTGAGGCCACTGAGGGCAGGAGGGGGCTGAAGTGAAACGGTGGGGGGGTGAGGCGGGAGCTTGGCTTCCCTGTAGCTGTGTTAGTGGTTCCTCTGGGTCCTCCCCATGACATCACAGTGTCCCCCAAGCCCCCGACACATGGCTCTGCACGTTGCACACGTCTCCGCAGTCCAGCCATGTGCCGCCTAGTGTGTAAGTGCTCATGCCTGCATTCCCTCGTGCCACATAGCACAGCGTGCCCAGCTCCTGTCCCTCTGTGCAGCTGTGTCCCAGGTGGACACCCTTGCAGGTGTGTGTGTTCACGCGCATGGTGCTCTATAGCACTGGCGTGATAATGGGACAGGCTATTTTTAGCAGGCGGGGCCGGGGGAAGGGCTGTTGGCTCTCATAGGAACTTGCCTGAATCGCTCCTGCCCAGCCCATTATCCAGCCCTCCTCAGGGAGAGATGGTGCCCACAAAACCCCATCCCTGAGGGGGTGTCAGCTCCCCATACCCACATGTCATGTTTGTCCTCGCCCAGACAGCCCCCCAGCACAATATCTAGTCACCTCTCCCTCTCCAGAGTCGAAAGGACAAAGAACGCCTTAAGCAGAAGCACAAGAAGCGGCCTGAGTCACCCCCCAGCATCCTCACCCCGCCCGTGGTCCCCACTGCTGACAAGGTACTGCTGCCCACCTTCAGGAGGGATGGTGTGTGGGTCTGGGGTGGCAGAGGGAGGGAGGCGGGGGTGAGAGGTTGGTGAGTCAGGGACCTGGGCACCCTCCCTACAGCTTCAAGTTAATGCCACTCCCCTCCTACCCCATACCCTCTACTCCTTCTTCCAGCCTAGAAGGGGCCACCAATCAC
Source organism: Gorilla gorilla gorilla (assembly GCF_029281585.2). NCBI lineage: Eukaryota > Metazoa > Chordata > Mammalia > Primates > Hominidae > Gorilla > Gorilla gorilla. The sequence goes on along the minus strand of NC_073228.2, from coordinate 53,763,615 downwards.
CGACCAGCCATGGGATTGGGGGTTTGGGGTGCTGGCTGCCAGATACTCCCATCTGCCTCTGTCCAGAGGGCCTCAGCCCTGGGCTCTTGTCTGCAGAGAGTGGGGGACGGCACTCAGGCCTGCTCTCCAAGTTCTAGGGCCCCTGTCCCCAGAGATCGGTAGAGGACATCCCCTACGCCCCATCAGGAGGACACCCAAAGCTTGTCACCCAACCCAAATCCTACTCCGTGCAGGTTGGAGGGGCTGAAAGTTCTGACCAAGGTGGCATGGGGGGCAGGTCCCTGGACAGTATCCCGAAACTCCCACTCATCCCACCATTCCCAGCAGGGCATGGTATGTCAGGCCTGTCTCCAGAAATGGGCAACATCTGGTTGAGCGATAGGCAGGCCCTACCCTAGGCCAGGGAATTGCTAATCCAAGCTGGAACAGCCCTCCCTGCTCCCTACAACCTGCCCTCCCCATGGGAGGAGAACCTGGTAGGGTGGGGGGAGATGGAGAAGCTGCTCCCTCCTGTCACCATTATTGCCCATTCACCTCCACCCCATCTCAGACGGTTGGCAGAGTTCTGGGCACCTTAGCAGGAGGTTCAGGTATCAGGTTTCCAGGGTGATGTTGCTGTGGCAACTGCCCCAGTAAACCTCTCCCCTGCTTCCCAGGGTTCACCTGGAGACCTTGTCATTCATGCCCTCTGACCTTTCCAGGGGCCTGCAGGCAGGTGGCAAGAAATGGCCAGGGGTCTGGGAGTTTTTCCAGTAACTGGATGTCCCTTGGACATGCCAGAGAACTCTGCCCATCCTCCTCCACTCACCCCAGCACTTCGGCTACCCTTCCCCCCAGCCCCTCTCTTCCCTTGCTCTCAGAACCACATCTGGCTCCCTTCAGAACTCCAGCTGTTGAAAAGAACAAAGAGGAAGACAGAGACCAGGACTCCGCCCGGGAGGGGCAGTGCAGGGTGGCTCTCGTTTCCGGTCCAGCCTGCATTCAGCATTTATCTGTTCAGCACGATTAACTGAATACCTGGTCGCTACTAGGAGGAAAAGGGCCTTCCCTGGCAGCAGCCTGAAGCACGAACGAACTCACGGCATGCCAGGCTGTGTTCTAGAACCAGGAGATGGAAGGGCATATGGAGATTAGTCCATTTAATACTCAAAATAATCCAATTAGGTTGGAAATTTACAAACCCCATTTAATATATGAAGATGTTGGGGCACAGGGAGGTTAAGTAATTTGCCTAAAAGCACACAGCTAGTAAAGTGGTAGACCTGAGATTCCAACGCAGTCTGGCTTGAAGGCTTGTGCTCTTCACCTGCCCACAGCACTGTCTCTGCAGCTGCTGCCACTGGATGTCTCATCGTTTATTGACCCTATACCATGTATCTGGCATCATGCTGCTTCCAACTCACCACATATGCATAGTGCTCCCTGTAAAGACACTGACACTCATCGACGTTGAGACTTTGCACAGTATAACATGGCAGTGAGGCCAGGCGTGGTGGCTCACGCCTGTAGTCCCACCACTTTGGGAGTGCGAGGCAGGTGGATCACCTGAGGTCAGGGGTTCAAGATCAGCCTGGCCAACATGGTGAAACCCTGCCTCTATTAAAAATACACAAAATTAGCCGGGTGTGGTGGCTGGTGCCTATAATCCCAGCTACTTGGGAGGCTGAGGCAGGAGAATCACTTGAACCTGGGAGGTGATGGAAGGTTGCAGTGAGCCGAGATCGCACCATTGCACTCCAGCCTGTGCAACAAGAGTGAAACTCCATCTCAAAAATAAATTAAGAAAAAACAAAAACATGGCGGTGAAGGGCAGAGCCCACCAGGCTCATACCTTGCTCTGCCCGACTTAGAGCCCACGCTCCTTCAACCACCACCCTGCCGCTGTCTTTGGTTTCTGGTGCCTCAGATAGGACAGAACATTTCAGTGCAGAGTGGCAGCTGTTGACATGTGGTCATGTGTGCACAGTTCTCTGGAAATAAGGGAACAGAATGTCTTGTTCCACCTGAGGTACTTAGGGAGGCTTCAGGGAAGAGGGACTTCCAAGCTGGATTTTAAAGGATGAGAAATTTCCCAGGAAGAGTAAGGATAGGCTCTCCTGGCAAACGCTTAGTGTGTGCAATCTCAGGTTGTCTAGGAAGAGCATGGGGTGGTCAGAGAATGGGTGGAAAGCCAGGGGGCCGAAGTTTGGGGTAGTAGCTGGAGGGCTCCAGGATGGCACCAGAGAAGCCCATTCTCCTGTGGGTCCTCTTCTCTGCCTCGCCACTTCCAGCATAGGTCCAGCCTTCTTAGACGCCCTAAGTATTCAGTGAATGAATGGACCAATGAGTAAATCTTTTCAGACTCTGGGACTGTTTTCATCTCCCTCTCGGCTTCCATCTTCCCTGCCTAAGGTGAAAGACAGACACCTTCTTGGGTTCAGTGAATTCCCCTCTGCCTTACAACCAGGAGTGCCACAGCTGCCTCCCCATATCCCTGGTCTAGGAGCTCCTGGCCACTCCCTGCCCGGAAGTCCTTCATGAAACTAGCTGTGGGCTCTCCCAGTTGAGCTAGGTCCTGTGCCCTCCTGCTTCACTCCCACATCAGGATCAGCACAGGCCCAGGCACCTGGTGTTGAACCTTCCTCTCTCCTCTCCTTCAGGTCTCCTCCTCGGCTTCCTCTTCCTCCCACCACGAGGCCAGCACGCAGGAGACCTCTGAGAGCAGCAGGGACTCAAAGGGGAAAAAGTCTTCCAGCCATAGCCTGAGTCATAAAGGGAAGAAACTGAGCAGTGGGAAAGGTGTGAGCAGTTTTACCTCCGCCTCCTCCTCTTCCTCCTCCTCTTCCTCCTCCTCTGGGGGGCCCTTCCAGCCTGCAGGTGAGTGTGGGCATCCGGGAGGAAGCTGGGAGCAGGGACAGCCTTTTGTCCTGAGCTTTTCTGGCAAGGGACTTTGCATATTAATTTTGCATCTCATTTACTTCTCCATTGGTTCAGGATAAAGATGGGGAATCCCCTCCTCTCCAAACCTGCCCCCAAACCGTTCCTTTTTGAACCAGAACTCTCCTCTCCCCTTCAGGGGCCACCCCACCAACCTCATAACAGTATTCCTTATCCCCTACATTTGTGCTGCAAGGTACAATTTTTCAAGAACCCCCATTAACATTTTCTCCTATAATCGCTACAGTCATCTGGTGAGGCCAGTAGGGTGCGAGTTACTCTCCCCCATTTTATTACAGGTGGGAAAGCTGGAGGGGTCGGGGGTACTCATCCCAGGACACAGACAGTGGCAGAGCTGAGACAGGAAACCAGGCATCCCCATTCGTGGACCAGAGCTCTCTCCCGCCAGTACACGCGGGAGTGGGAGGGAGTGCGGGGATCTGGGGTCCAGCTGTAACTGTTTTCCCTCTGTGCACAGTCTCGTCCCTGCAGAGCTCCCCTGACTTCTCTGCATTCCCCAAGCTGGAGCAGCCAGAGGAGGACAAGTACTCCAAGCCCACAGCCCCCGCCCCTTCAGCCCCTCCTTCTCCCTCAGCTCCCGAGCCCCCCAAGGCTGACCTTTTTGAGCAGAAGGTGGTCTTCTCTGGCTTTGGGCCCATCATGCGCTTCTCCACCACCACCTCCAGCTCAGGCCGGGCCCGGGCGCCCTCCCCTGGGGACTATAAGTCTCCCCACGTCACGGGGTCTGGGGCCTCGGCAGGCACCCACAAACGGATGCCCGCACTGAGTGCCACCCCTGTGCCTGCTGATGAGACCCCTGAGACAGGCCTGAAGGAGAAGAAGCACAAAGCCAGCAAGAGGAGCCGCCATGGGCCAGGCCGTCCCAAGGGCAGCCGGAACAAGGAGGGCACTGGGGGCCCAGCTGCCCCATCCTTGCCCAGTGCCCAGCTGGCTGGCTTTACTGCCACTGCTGCCTCACCCTTCTCTGGAGGTTCCCTGGTCAGCTCCGGCCTGGGAGGTCTGTCCTCCCGAACCTTTGGGCCTTCTGGGAGCTTGCCCAGCTTGAGCCTGGAGTCCCCCTTACTAGGGGCAGGTTAGTGACCCCTGGGGACAGAGGGCATTTCAGGGCCCAGCCAGTCTAGTGAGGAACAGAGCTTACACATGCACTTAGAAGGAAATGGGATGGATACCGACCGCTCCAAAAGATAGAGCACGGAGGAGACAGTCACCTTCAGGACATCCCCCTCTGCATGTGTGGAGTAGAAAGGATTAGGGACAGATTGTCAGAAGGTTTTACCAAGTTTTGGGAGGGAGATTAGAAAAGCTAGGAATTCCGTAGCCCTCGGCAGGGCAGTTTAACAAGCAGGCGCAGCAAGCGCATGTCACCCAGGCAGGAAGTGACATCTTTGCAGCAAGAGGGTTAGACTGGGGCATGTAGCCAGATCCCGGGGAGCACTCGAGCTGGGGAGGGGCTGTCAGCCACCTGGCTGACCAGGAGTCTGGGGTGGAGAGTAACCACGTGCTTCCCTCTGTCCTTGTGCCTGCAGGCATCTACACCAGTAATAAGGACCCCATCTCCCACAGTGGCGGGATGCTGCGGGCTGTCTGCAGCACCCCTCTCTCCTCCAGCCTCCTGGGGCCCCCAGGGACCTCGGCCCTGCCCCGCCTCAGCCGCTCCCCGTTCACCAGCACCCTCCCCTCCTCTTCTGCTTCTATCTCCACCACTCAGGTGAGACCTGACTCCTGGGCTCCTCCTTCCCTGGGCAGGTTGGGGACAGACTGACAGAGGACCCCAGCCTTCCATGGGAATTGGAGCAACTGGGCTGAGTTGCCATCAGACCACCCTCCGGGCTCTGGACCCCTCTGCTCCCCAGCACACCCGGCCCCCTGCACCCCGGTACACACAGTTGTGCTCTAGATCCAAGAATAACCACCAGGGGATTCTACCTCCCTCCCTTAGGTGTTTTCTCTGGCTGGCTCTACCTTTAGCCTCCCTTCTACCCACATCTTTGGAACCCCCATGGGTGCCGTTAATCCCCTCCTCGCCCAAGCTGAGAGCAGCCACACAGGTATGTGAATATCTGATCCCTTCTCCCCTTTCTTCCCAAAGGTCGGACACCCATCACCTGCATGTGACCCCAGAAAGAATGGGAGAGCTTTCTGGCTGCCCCCCCCCCCCCCCCCCCGGCCATTGCCCTCCCTGCAAAAACAAACAGGCCAGGTGTGGTGGCTCACGCCTGTAATCCCAGCACTTTGGGAGGCCGAGGCGGGTGGATCACCTGAGATCAGGAGTTTGAGACCAGCCTGGCCAACATGGTGAAACCCCGTCTCTACTAAAAATACAAAAAGTAGCTGGGCGTGGTGGTGGGCGCCTGTAATCCCAGTTACTCAGGAGGCTGAGGCAGGAGAATTGCTTGAACCTGGGAGGCGGAGGTTGCAGTGAGCCGAGATCGCGCCATTGCACTCCAGCCTGGGCGATAAGAGCAAAACTCCGTCTCAAAACAAACAAAATCCCAGCGTAGTGGCTCCCGCCTGTAATCCCAGCTACTCAGGAGACTAGCCTGGGCAACACAGGGAGAACCTGTCTCTTAAAAAAAAAAAAAATCCACACACAGCAAACCAGGGTACACTTTCAAGTTAGAACCCAGCGAGAAGGCAGGGCAGGGAAGTTACTGCTCCATCTCACAGAAGAAAAAGGCAGAGATGGAAGACTTGCTCAAGGCAGGAAATGGCAGACCTAAAGCTCAGATTCTGTTCTCCTGACTCCAAAGCCCAGTGCTTTCACCGGTGTAGCGTGCTTCCCCTTGGCTTCGTAGTGTGGCGTGGGATCAGCGCTTACGGAGGTCTCAACCTCTCCGGGTATTTACGAGTTAAGGGGGCGGGTCACAAGCTCCCCGCCCTCTCCCTGGAGAGTCAGCCCAGCCCCAGAAAGCTAATTGGTGCAGGGAGACCACCTGTCAGGCTGGGAGGCGGGGCCTACAGCCAGGCTGCCGACTCAGGTAATCCTTAAAGGGGACAAATATGATTCCACGTTTAAGAACGACAGAGTAGGGTGATATATTTGTTAAAACTCAGATCAGGATTCTGTGGCCCAAGGAAGAGTTTTAGTTTTGCCTCCTGATTAGGGATCTGATGAATGTAAAAAGTCATACAGAGCTAATTATGATAATAGCTGCAGTCATTAAGGGCTTGCTACATGCTAGCTAAACCCTTCAGGTAAACACTTAACATTTATTACCTTCTTTTAATCTTAATAACAGTCACTTCGGAGAGGCTGGTTAGGAGCCCAAGGTCACAAAAGTTGATGTCAGGTTTAAGTTCAATCCAGGTCTGTCTTGACCTCAAATTTCTATAACTCTGAAGATCCCAGGAAAGGAATTGGGCGGTGGATCTGAAAGAAGCCAGACAGTGGAGCCTTCAGCCCAGAGGAGGAAGAGAGCAGATGCCCGGGGTTTGCCTCCCAGGGGCAGGGTTTCCAAGCCAGGGCCCTCAGCGCTGGCCTTGAACTGCCCTTCTGGGGTTGGGGATTCCTGGGGAAAGGGATCTGCGGTGAGGTCCCAATCCCATATCCATCTCGGGGGCGGGGACCCTGAGGCAGCTACCACTCCTCCACGCTGATCCCAGCCTTCCCTTCTTCCAAGAGCCAGACCTGGAGGACTGCAGCTTCCGGTGTCGGGGGACCTCCCCTCAGGAGAGTCTGTCTTCCATGTGAGGGAAGGGGCAGCCTGGAGGAGGGGCTGGGGGCAGGAGGGACACCCGAGGGAGGAGGGACGGAGAGACCTGCGCGGGCTGGAACCCCTGGGGGATACGGGAGAAGGGCCAGAGGAGCCTGGAGTGGTCGGGTCGACTGAACCCAGGTTCCCTCTGGCCGCAGGTCCCCCATCAGCAGCCTCCCCGCACTCTTCGACCAGACAGCCTCTGCACCCTGTGGGGGCGGCCAGTTAGACCCGGCGGCCCCAGGGACGACTAACATGGAGCAGCTTCTGGAGAAGCAGGGCGACGGGGAGGCCGGCGTCAACAGTGAGGAGGGGGGGGACGCCTGCCCTAGGGCCCCAACAGTCACCTTTCTCCCCGAGGTCCCCAAGCTTCTTTAAGGTTCCGCCCTTAGGCCCCGCCCCAGCCTTGACTCTCGGCCACCCCGGGCCTCACCTCCCATCCCTGCCAGGCCACACGACCGGCCCTGGTCCCTCAGCGCCCCACCTTTGGCCCTCGTGGCCTCCGGGCCCCGACCTTACCAAACCGCAACTTCCGCCCTTCTCTCCTGACCCCTGTGGTCTCGACCCCAGCCTCAGGCTCCGCCCCAGGTCTTCACACCTGTCGTTCCCCAAGTCCCGCCTGTCTTCTCAGAGCTCACCTGTGTCCCTCCTTAGGATGGCGCCGCCTTTTTAAGGGCTGAGCACCGGCTCCCCTCCAGGCCCCGCCCCCGGTCCCCTGGCCCCGCCTCCGCCCCTCCTCGCCCCTCCCTCAGGTTCCTCGCTCTCTCCGCAGTCGTGGAGATGCTGAAGGCGCTGCACGCGCTGCAGAAGGAGAACCAGCGGCTGCAAGAGCAGATCCTGAGCCTGACGGCCAAAAAGGAGCGGCTGCAGATTCTCAACGTGCAGCTCTCTGTGCCCTTCCCTGCCCTGCCTGCTGCCCTGCCTGCCGCCAACGGCCCTGTCCCTGGGCCTTATGGCCTGCCTCCCCAAGGTGAGGGGATCCCGCCCAGCCCGGGAGAGAGGCCCGTGCCCTGAAGTCCGGACTGGCCCTGACTGCAGCGTGTGACATCCCTCCCACAGCCGGCAGCAGCGACTCCTTGAGCACCAGCAAGAGCCCTCCGGGAAAGAGCAGCCTCGGCCTGGACAACTCGCTGTCCACTTCTTCTGAGGTGGGCGCTACGAGGAGCGGGGCAGGAAGGAGGGGGAGACTCAAGGCTCTCCTGGTCCCATCTCTTCCCCGCAGCTATTGGAGGCTGGGCAATGAAGTGACTGACTGAGCAATTGATTGATCCATTCAGTCCTCCCTTAATCAAGTAATATTTATGAGGTGCCCACTTAGTGCCAGCCATTGGCTAGGCAATCAGTGAGCAAAACCGGCACAGCGCTGCTTCTTAAGATAGGCTACCCCAAGCAAAGAAGGAGTAATCACAAACTGGGAGACATGTTAGGGTGGAGAGAAATTGAGGGCTGTGAGAGAGAGAACCGGGGAGGGCTGCTTCTGTGGATAGAAAGTGGTTAGGGAAGGCCTCTTTGAGAAGTATTTGTGAAGGGTTTATTATAGCGCCTCACACAAAATAATTCCTGTGTAACTGGTGGCGGTTGGAATAGCAGTTGCTATTGTGTTGTGGTTATTACTGGAATCCAGCAAACTGGGTTCTTGTTCTCTCTCTGCCATTTATTAACTGTGTGACTTGGGCAGTAATAATCATAATAATAACCAGCATTAATTGCACACTTGCCCTTTGTCATGCCCTATGCAAAAATTTTTTAAAGCATTCATTTAGTCTTCATAGTAAGCCTATGGAATAGGTACTACTGTTACCCCCCAGCTTACAAGTGAGTAAACTAAGACAGGTTGAACCCAAGGTCACCCAAGCCATTGGATTGTGGACATAGGATTTGAACCTGAGCCTTTCACTTCAGCTGTAGTGCTTTTGCCTGCAGAGTTACTTAACCTGTGCAAGAATCAATGGCTTCACCCATAAAATGAGAATAGCAAGATAGCACAGGTCAAGCCCTCAGCCCAGGATCTGGTTCACCAGATGGTCACCACCATCATCATTGTCCATTATTAAATGAGGATGACGAGGGGCGCTGGGCTCCCAGGAAGGGGTCAGGAAACATGATTCGTGAAGACAATTTGGATTCTTAGCCCTCATCCCCGGACCTTGCTTCTTCCAGGGTGCCTGGGGGTGAAGTGGGGGTTGCTGTGCTCTGTGAGAATGCTGGTGGGTGCTGGGCCAGGGGCCAGAAAAGTCATGCTGGCCCTCTGACCCCTCCCTTCCCCCTCCCTCCCCAGGACCCACACTCAGGCTGCCCGAGCCGCAGCAGCTCGTCGCTGTCCTTCCACAGCACGCCCCCACCGCTGCCCCTCCTCCAGCAGAGCCCTGCCACTCTGCCCCTGGCCCTGCCTGGGGCCCCTGCCCCACTCCCGCCCCAGCCGCAGAACGGGTTGGGCCGGGCACCCGGGGCAGCGGGGCTGGGGGCCATGCCCATGGCTGAGGGGCTGTTGGGGGGGCTGGCAGGCAGTGGGGGCCTGCCCCTCAATGGGCTCCTTGGGGGGTTGAATGGGGCCGCTGCCCCCAACCCCGCAAGCTTGAGCCAGGCTGGCGGGGCCCCCACGCTGCAGCTGCCAGGCTGTCTCAACAGGTGAGGGAGAGCTCAGCCCTGGGAAGGGGAACAGGGTGGGGGGCTGGCTCCGGGAAGGGAGGGATTTTCCCCAAAACACCCACAGTCCCTAAAAGGAAAAATGGCCTCTGGTCTCACAGGGTATATAATCCTAGTCACCTCTTGGCCTCTAAGGACTCCACAGACTGTTAGACATGTGTGTCCTCTGGACGGTAGCTCCCCAGGGACAAAAGAATTGTTGACTTCCTGTCCTGCACTCTAGGATTTCCTTCTGGGACAGTTCTTCTAAATCAGACCTGTATCCCTCCTGCTGCACCCTATGAGCACAGTGCTCTAAGATCGCACATCCCTGCCTTGCTTCCCCTGGGTCTGAGGGAGTCTAGGGGCTTGGGATTGGGAGCAGGAGTGTTTCCCTGGCCCTCCCCCATGGTCTGTGTGTTGTCCCCCCACCCCCACCCCCCACCCCCCACCCCCACCTCAGCCTTACAGAGCAGCAGAGACATCTCCTTCAGCAGCAAGAGCAGCAGCTCCAGCAACTCCAGCAGCTCCTGGCCTCCCCGCAGCTGACCCCGGTAATGCCCCTCCCTTCCCTGCCTCAGGTGCCCCTTGGTCTGCCTGGAAGGGCACATCTCAGAGGATCAGGGCCAGCCAGGAGAGGGCAGGAGCAGGCAGAGTGAGGGGAAGCTCTAGGCTGGGCCTGTGGGACTGGGGCTGGGCCCTGTGGAGCATCCATGGCAGGTAAGGGGGATAAGATCATGCCCAGGGTCCCCTGGGCATTGAGAAAGGGCTGCTGTAATAGCCTCAGGTTGCATCCTGGTGAAAGACTCTGGAGGGCAGCAAGTCCTCAGTTATTGAGCATTTCAGTCCCAGCCCCAGAGGCATTCAGGGGAAAGAAACTCCAGGGTCTGAGTGGCTGTGCAGGTGACACCACCCTCAACCACAGCAGCTTCTTTGGGTCTGTCTCCTGTTGGGTCAGCTGAAACTACCTTTGGAGAAAAGGAGTTTTACTTTTTAAAAATGAGGGAAGCAGCCGGGCGTGGTGGCTCATGTCTGTAATCCAAGCACGGGAGACTGAGGCAGGCAGATCGCTTGAGCTCAGGAGTTCGAGATCAGCCTGGGCAACTTGGTGAAACTGAGTCTCTACAAAAAATTAGCTGGGCGTGGTGGTGCACGCCTGTAGTCCCAGCTACTCGGGAGCCTGAGGCAGGAGAATCGCTTGAACCGGGGAGGTGGAGGCTGCAGTGAGCTGAGATGGCGCCAATACACTCCAGCCTGGGTGACAGAATGAGACCCTGTCTCAAAAACAAAACAGGGAGTTGAAAAAATAAGAAAAATCAACATTTTCATATAAAGAAATATTAGACAGGAAACCAATTCAGCTGGCTGCCTGTAGGGACCAGATGGGAGCAAAAGGAGTAAGTTCTTAAGGTAAACTTTGATATATTATTTTGGTTTTTGGGACATTAAGAATGCTTTGCCTATTCAAAGCAAAATAAATGAATCTTAAACGATAGAAGCAAACAAAACAAAAGAGAAAGGGAATTGAAAACTTTTTTTTTTTTTTTTTTTTTTTGAGACAGAGTTTCACTCTTGTTGCCCAGGCTGGAGTGCAATGCCATGATATCGGCTCACTGCAACCTCTGCCTCCCGGGTTCAAGGGATTCTCTCGCCTCAGCCTCCCAAGTAGCTGGGATTACAGGTGCATGCCACCATGCCCAGCTAATTTTTGTATCTTTAGTAGAGATGGGGTTTCACCATGTTGGCCAGGCTGGTCTCAAACTCCTGACCTCAAGTGATTCACCGGCCTCAGCCTCCCAAAGTGCTGGGATTATAGGCGTGAGCCACCGTGTCCGGCGAATTGAAAACTATTGACCTGGTCAGTAGTTTTGGCGAAACCCCGTCTCTACTAAAAATACAAAAATTAGCCGGATGTGGTGGCAGGCCCCTGTAATCCAGCTACCTGGGAGGCTGAGGCAGGAGAATCGCTTGAACCCAGGAGGTGGAGGTTGCAGTCAGCCAATATTGCACCACTGTACTCCAGCCTGGGTGACAGAGCAAGACTCCGTCTCACAAAAAGAAAAGAAAAGAAAAGAAAACTATTGACCTAGTTTAGTGTGTTTCAACTTGGGGGCGTCTGTGGTTGTCTTAGGAGCTGAGGGGTGATTCTGTGGGCAGGGCCAGAGATATTAAATACCCTGCTGTTGGCCGGCAGTGCTGCAGCTGGCAAATACCAATGGCGTGCAACCATTTTCTTGTCTAGATGGGGAGACCCAGGCTAAGTGGGAAATGCGAGACAGTACCTTGACTGTCTCACAGGCCTCTTGCCTCCTGATTCCAGTGTGATGGGGTGGGGCCTGGCCAGGCAGGGCAGGCAGGCAGCAGGGAAGAGACCCCGGGGACTGTTGGCCAACAAGCGGTCTGGCCCCCTTGCAGGAACACCAGACTGTTGTCTACCAGATGATCCAGCAGATCCAGCAGAAACGGGAGCTGCAGCGCCTGCAGATGGCTGGGGGCTCCCAGCTGCCCATGGCCAGCCTGCTGGCAGGAAGCTCCACCCCGCTGCTGTCTGCGGGTACCCCTGGCCTGCTGCCCACAGCGTCTGCTCCACCCCTGCTGCCCGCTGGAGCCCTAGTGGCTCCCTCGCTTGGCAACAACACAAGTCTCATGGCCGCAGCAGCTGCAGCTGCAGCAGTGGCAGCAGCAGGCGGACCTCCAGTCCTCACTGCCCAGACCAACCCCTTCCTCAGCCTGTCGGGAGCAGACGGCAGTGGCGGTGGCCCCAAAGGAGGGGTGAGTAACGGGCCCGGGGCCTTCCTGCCTCCCCTCCGAGGGATGGGTAGAGATGGATTGTCAGAAGGCTTATCATCAGGTACCTCAGCAGGGGGAAGGAAGCAACCCCTAGGTCAGCAAAGTACCCTGCCTCAGACGCCAGGGCCTCTGCTTGCACATGGGTGCCCTCCTGCAGGGCCAAGAAAGATCCGATCTGAGCATGGGCTCAGAGGAAAAGGACCAATTAGAAAACAGCCTTCCTCCGGGAGGACCAATTAGAAAAAGCCATTTTGTTTCTCATCCGACCAATTAGAAAAAGATGACCCTCTGGGTAGGCCAATGTCAGAAAGGCCCTCTCTCCCTCTCCTGAGGGCACACAGCCTTAGCTTGCACATGTCCACGCAGCCCGGTGCTCTTCTGCAGGGTGGTTTCACACCCCTGTGCATCGGCCCTGGTGCGCACCCCTCAGAGCCCAGGCCAGAGGCTTCCACTGGCCCCGTTTCAGCACCCCACAGCAGCTTTCTTGGCCTAGGAAGCTGTTCTTATCTGGGGGTTAGGACCTGACACTTTCCACACCCCCGGCCTCCCTCCCTCTCTTCCAGACCGCTGACAAAGGAGCCTCAGCCAACCAGGAAAAAGGCTAAATCCACCCTTACCCCTCCTGACCCCCCAAGTGGAGGGAACAGATCCTGGCCTGAGGGGTCCTAGCCTGGAGCAGGCGCCTGTGCCCAGACCCTGGAGAGCCTTGACCCAGAGCCTGTGCTGAGGTCCAGGGAGTGTGGAGAGCTCCTGGTGTCGAGGACTGAGACTGAGAGGGGAGCCCCCTCCATCTGGCCCCCTTCCCTTTCCGCACTGTCCGCTTTGTGAGGCTCAGAGGAAGGACAGTCTGCAAGCCTGCCTAGGAGGTCCATCCCCAGCAAATGTTTTGGAGGTCCCCCCAGAGAGCAGAGTGGGCCATGGCAGAAGTAGGGGGTTGGTTGGACCTGTCACATGAAATGGATCAGCACTTGAATGGGGAGAAGTGGAGGGAGAGGCCCTGGGCCTGTCCCTGCGGGGAAATCTTTTATGGAAGAAGGGCTGGACCCACTTTACCTGCAGTTTCTTCCCAGCTCGGGCAGATGGCAGAAGGGACCCCTTGGACTTTTTCTCGCCATCCCTCCCCCCAGCGCAGGGGCACAAGCTGAGCTTGTAAAAGCCCACAGATGTTGGGGGCTGGAGAAGGGGCAGGAGAGCATCACACTCAGCCCCAGCCTCCTCAACCTCTTGGGGCCCCATGATGGGGAGGAGAGGGCAGGTGCGGGGAGGCTCCGGCCTTCCTTGGTGCCCCGCCCTTTGTTTGCACTATTGGACTTAGGAGTGCCGAGGGTGGGGAGATGGAGCTGCCCGACTCAGTGTGTGAATGTGTGTGTGCGTGCATGTGTGTGTGTGTGTGTGTATGTGTCTGTCTGCCTGTCTCTCTCCTCCTGGACCCAGGGCAGCCAAGGGCAGGGATAGGCGCAGTGGTCAGATGAAGCAGCACCAGAGAGGGGACCTCCCAGCTCTTATTTGCACCCTCCCCACCTCACCAACTTTGGTCCCTCTCTGGGGGCATGAATGGTTAACAAACACCAGAGCAGTACTCCAATATTGGAGAGTCGCTGGGGGCACAGGGCTTTGAATCAGGGTAGTATCCTGCCTTCCCTCCCCTGACCCCACATGGTCTCAGGGCCCCCTTAGGGCCCCCTACCCCACTGATAGCTTCCTCCTTCTCTGGCACAAGGGGAGCCCCAGGGCTTGGGGGAGGGCGTAAGGTGGGGGGAAATGCCACTGCTTTTAGCAAAAGCCTCCCTCCCAGAATTAGCCAGCTTGCCTCCTGCACCCCACCCCCACCAACCAGGGGAGCCACTAAGCTGACTAACAACTGTCCCCTCACCCACCAGCTATTTCCCCAGGGTAGAGTGGGCAATTCTCACCTTCAAAGAGTCCCCGCCTGCCCAGGCCTTTGGCACAGAGGCTGAGTGGACAGTCAGGAGAGAGGCGAGAGGCAAGGCGAAGCCTGTGTCCCTGTTTCAGTTGCACTGGGGTTGGAGCCCAGGGTAGGGGTTTCCAGCTTCCCCAGGCTCCGGCCTTGTCAGTCTCTTTGCATGTGTGGATTTTTCTGTGTGTGTTTCTGTTTGGGTTTTTGTTGTTGGGTTTTTTTTTTTTTTTAATAAAGAAAAGAAGATGTGTATATTTTTGGCAACGACAGAAACGTAGTGCAGATATATTTTTGCCTGTGCTGCTCAACTGTTTTTTTTTCTGATACTGAAAATAATATTAATATTCCTGTTGATAAGACTTTGTAAGATGTTAGGGAGCTGATAATGGAGGGGGGTGGGAATCCTTCAAAGGCAATTTCTTAGGCACTTGCAAGGGCTTGGGGGAGGGGGAGGCAGTTGTGATGACCTCAGAAATACTCACTTTTTATTAATGTTAAATATGTTAGAAAGAAATGATAGCATTCAGCATTTTATTCTTCTTAATCTATTAAGCTGTGTAACTCCCTGCCCCAAACCACTGAAAAGAAAAGTAACCTTCAGGCCAGGCGCAGTGGCTCACGCCTGTAATCCCAACACTTTGGGAGGCTGAGGCGGGCGGATCATCTAAGGTCGGGAGTTCAAGACCAGCCTGGCCAACATGGTGAAACCCCGTCTCTATCAAAAATTAGCCAGGCATGGTGGCACGTGCCTGTAATCCCAGCTACTTGGGAGGCTGAGGCACGAGAATTGCTTGAACCCAGGAGGCCGAGGCTGCAGTGAGCCAAGATTGTGCCACTGCACTCCAGCCTGTGTGAGAGAGTGAGACTCTGTCTCAAAAGAGAAAAAAAAAAGAAAAGTAACCTTCAGAGATTCTTAGAAGAGTTGCTCATTCACACCCACGCCCTTGCCCAAGGCTGGCCCGCTTAGAGCGAAACTTAACTTTTGTCTGGATGGGAAGAGAAGTAAGTCTACCCCGAGGTTGCCATGTTGAAGAGTGAGAGGTCCAAGTGATTCTGTGCATTGAAACCAAGACCCCCCACCCCCCACCCCCACCCAGAACACTTCTTCCCTCCCTCAGCCCAACCCAAAGCCTGGGGTTTTCATCTCCAAGTGTCTGTTCTCCAACTTTCCCAAGCCGCTTGCGTTCCCCAGACTGGGCTACTGTGGCGGTTAGGTTAAATTTGAAGACAGGGCCCAGGCTGGGTATGAACGGGTGCAGCCCTCTTCTCCTCTTCCCCCCCCACATCTCTCATGAGAGAGGTAGTGGCATTTCCTTCTCAGGGAGCTTCAATGGGAAAGGTCTCGAAAGCTTCAGGAGGAGCAGAATACCAACACAGGGGGATGGCTGTAACGATCTCACTGTCTCCTAACCTCAGTCCCTTTTTTGAGAGTGAATGGTGGAGGGTGGGAAGGGACCCAGATTTGTAGATCTCTTTGTCTGGGGGAGGGGAAGGATGTGGTTTGCAGAGCGGAAGCAGAGTTTGGAAACGCATGAGAGCAGAGCTTCGTGTGTTCCCACCCTCAGTGAGGAGGTGTGAGTGGGTGAGCATGTGGAGTTGGGTGTTCCCACCCTCAGTGAGGAGGTGTGAGTGGGGGTGCATATAGAGGCAGTGCCTGCTGTGGGGTCACAACTGGTGCATGCCAGCGCTGAAGGGACCTGTCTTTAGGGGTCATTTCAGCCAGCTCCTCCCATCACAAATGACAGCTCCAAGCCTAGAAGGGGCTCAGTGACAGGGCCAGGACAAGCCCTCAGGACTGTGGCCTCCTGGCCCTTGGTTCCTCTGCCCCACGGCATGGTCTCCACATGGCTGGCTGGCTGGCTGTCCCTGTGTGTGTGTGACACACGGTGTGAGTGCAGGGCTGTGCCCGGGGTGAGAGGGTGTCTATGTGGCACTGACTGTCTTAGCTCAGAGCTGGTGGATCCTCTCCATGGACAATGACACTTTAAGGATTGTCTTGGTTTGTTTTTCCTATTTGTGGGGTATTTTCCCCCTCAGGCTCCTGGGTCTGCTGCTGCCTCAAGGTGTCCTGACCTTGAGGCTGATGAGGGGACCCCTGCCTGTTTCCCCCATACTGAGTTCTAGGGAGGTGCTCACCCCAGACTCTTAGGAAGGGTCTAGAGAAATGAGAGGAGCCCAAGCCAGGGGCCAGCTCCAAGAAAGGGTAACCTCCATGCTTCTCTCTCCCAAATTGGAAATGAAGACAGGTTTTCAAAGGCACAGGCTCCCCCTGCCAGCTTCTAGGATCTTCCTTGGTGTGCAATGGGCCAGTTAGGGGTAGGCAGCTTGCACCCAGTTCTCCTTTATCTCAACTTATTTTCCTGGGGAGAGGTGCCTAGAGGGATTGAGGTAACTTCAACTGGGAATTCCAAGGAAGGTGGGCAAGTAGCCTTGGCTCTCTCCCGCCATGTCGATCAGGATTGAGAGCGTGTCTAGCTCCCGACCACTTTGTCTTGACCTACTGAAAAGTTGGGAACTGAGGGGTGCCTTCATTCCCCTTTGTTCACTTTCTCCAGCTCAACTTGGGACTTGGGTGGTGGGACTGGAGACCCCACCCCTGCTCCCGTCCCGCCCCCTTTCTATCCCAACCTGTTTCCATGTAGCAGACCCTTCCTAGGGAGCAGGGAGGGGAAGCCACAGATTGCAAACCCAGGGGCTCCTTTTTCATTCTTTCTAAAACCTTGATATCCTCAGCCCAAAGGCGATGCCCCCCTGCCACCTCCAAGCCTGGAATTGTGCATAACCCGGATCTTGTATCTTTGTATAACGGATGTTATTTGTACGAAGGGCAGTTCGTAAACAGCACTTGTTCTTTTAATAAAAGAATGTTTTGCAAAAAACAAAAAAAATCCGAGGAGCCCCTGCGTAGTCTCGCTTTATGGAAGGGGACAGGAGGTGGGTGCCAACTGCGGGAGGGTAGGAGGGCGTGGGCTGCGGCCCTTCTGTCGGCACTCAGCGGCAGAGAGCGCACAGACGCTCAGCACACCCGGGCCCACCACGCAGGGTGCATCAGTCCGTGGGCCCCGGCCGTCGGGACCCTGACCCGTCCCGAGGTGACGCGACGCCCGCGCGCTTGCTCCCAGAAGCGCGGCCTAGGCTCGGCCAGCAACAGCGACTCCTGGGAGGGTCCTGCGCCCTCGGGGGTGCCCCAGGCGCCGAGGCTGCGCGCGGGGCGTTCCACTGCCAGGCCCGCCCGGCAGGGGGCGCCGGGACCGACCGCTCGCGCCCGGCGCGCTGAGGAGGCCGCTGGGCGGGCGCCGTGGTCGGGCTTCCGTACCCCGCCCGCCCCTGGCCTCCGCCCTCGCAGAATGCCGCGGCGTCTTCCGGGGCCTGGCGGGCCGGGGACCCAGGGGACGGGGAGGTGACCCGGCGGGGGCGGAGCCAGCGGGCGGGCGCGGCGCGGGAGGCGACCATGCGCGGCGTGGGGGCGATCCTGCGGCCGGCGGCGCGTGGCGCCCGGGTGAGCACCCCCGCCCTGCACCAGCCCCGTCCCGAACCCCAGCCGGGCCCCTGCCAGCCCCCACTCCAGCCCCGGCCCGGCCGAGCATCCCGGAGCTCCCGGCCCGTCCCGCCGGTGTCTGGCTTGCCTCAGCTCACAGGCTTTTCCCGAGCGCCAGTCCCTGCCAGGACCTCCCCAGCCAGCACCTTCTCTTGCGACCTTTTTCTTACCCTCTCATTCCTCCCTCGCCCCTTCAGCCCTGTCACCTCCTCCTTCCTAGATGGCCTCCCGTGTCCTTCCCTTTCCACTGATTTTATTTTTCCGTTTCCAAACCACCGTCTTGTGACGCCTGCCATGCTTGCGTACCTTGCAGGACCTGAACCCGCGGCGGGACATCTCCTCCTGGCTGGTAAGTACCCCCATCCTCCCCTCCTCCTCGCACAAGACCCCCAGGCACGGAGATCTCAAAGGCAGAAACAGGAAATGGAGCTAGGAAGAGTACAGCCCTATTCCCTGGAGTTAGCCCGTGGCTCTCAGGGAGGTGGGGCGGACCAGAGGGCACTGGGCAGGGCGCCAGTCTTCTGTACTGAGGACAGCAGCACCTAATGAACCAAGCCCCAGTGTGGGTGGCCCTGCCGTAGGCTGGAAGGATCCCAGCCCGCCTTCCCTAGCACGCAGGTGGGAGCCAGCGTTTGAGGGAAGGCAGCTGGACCCTGAAACCTGAGTGCCTGCATGGCTTTGAAATCTCCTCCCTGTCCAAAGCTCACAGTCCTATGGTGTCCTGGGGAACGGTCTTGTTGGGTGGCATCAGATCAGCCTCTTGTAGAGGAAACCTGCCACACACACAGGCCGGTGGGAAACTAGGAAGGGTCACAGGCCGGATGGTGCTTCCAGGGCTTGAGCTAACCCTGAGCCCCTCATCTTCCCTGGCCACAGGCCCGGTGGTTCCCTAGAACCCCAGCCAGGTCCGTGGTGGCCCTGAAGACCCCCATCAAGGTGGAGCTGGTGGCAGGGAAAACCTACAGGTGGTGTGTGTGTGGCCGCAGCAAGAAGCAGGTGAGACCCCCGTCTGCCTTCCTACTGATACCTCTGGCTAGGAACAGCCTGGTGTCTCCAGTGAGTTGCCACCCAGGATGATCTTATTCTTCCCACACATACCTGAGGGACACCAAGGGGGCTTGGGAACAGAAGGCCAGTGCCACCAGCAACCTTAAGCTCACTGCATCTACCCCTTGCAATGAAGCCAGAGAGACAGAAACTCAGTCACACAGCCAGCCTGGTGTGGCCAGGCTTCCAGTGGGCTCTTCTGGAGCTGTTTGTTTCTCAGAGGTGCACTGCATGGCGAAGCTCACCTGGCCCTTCCCTGTCTCCTTCCAGGAAGCACCTGGGCCACAGGTTCCCAGGCCTTGAACCCTGAAAGCCTACAGCACCTGGTATTTCCTGGCGGTCTTCCATCCAAGTACTAACCAGGCCTGACCCTGCTTAGCCTCCGAGATGAGATGAGATTGGGCGCATTCAGGGTGGTATGGCCGTAGACACATTGGGAAGAGATTCTGCTCAGGCTCTCCTGCCTCCAAAGCCTCCCAGCCTTCCCCTGTGCCCGTCTCTACTCTTCTTCCAGAAAACTCTTCCTTCTCAGTTTATGGGACTTCCTGGCCGCTTGCCACAGTTTGCTGTCTTCTCAGCTTCACTGCCTGCCCCACTTGCTTCCCCTTCTGCCCAGGAGCCTTTCATCCCAGCAGGAACCTGCCCATATTGTTTGCCTCCCTGGCCCCTTTCCTTCCTGAGCAGAGCTCTGACTGGTGTTCCTTCAAGCTATGTGGCATGGTGTCAGCAGCCCAGGGTCCTTGAGTCCCACTTAGGTCCATGCACCTCAAGCCCTCTAAGACAAGTTGCTGGTTTCTATTTGCACGCTTCTCTCATCTCCTTTCCATCCCACCCTAACTCCAATGTCAAGAGGCCTTGGTTCAGCCAGGCGAGGTGGCTCACCTGTAATCCCAGCACTTTGTGAGGCCAAGGCAGGAGGCTCTTTTGAGTCCAGGAGTTCAAGAACAGTCTGGGCAACAAAGTTGAGACCCCGCTTCTACAAATGCCTCTACCCCCACCAAAGACTAGCATGGAGGCAGGCCTGTGTTCCCAGCCATACTGGAGGCTGAGGAAGGAGGACCGCTTGACCCCAGGAGGTTGAGGCTACAGTGAGCCGTGTTTGCATCACTGCACTCCAGCCTGGGCAACAGAGTGAGACCCTGTCAAAAAAAAAGGCCTTGGCACCAGCTCTGCCTTCAGCTAGCAAGGCATGTCACCTCTCTGGGCCTGTTTCCATTACCCAGTCTCTGCTTGAGCGGCTTCTGGGATGGGGAGTACGCTTCTGTGCCAGCCAGCCAGTTTGCTATGGGGCATCCCCTCCTCTTTGTAACCTTCACTCCCTGTCACGTGCCCAGTTATTCCCTGGAGCCAAACAAAATTGCTACCACAGTGTACTCTCCAGCCCAAAGAAGTTTTAACCCAGGAACATGGGAAGGAAATGAATTTCATGATCCAGTGGAGACTCAGACACACACACACACACACACACACACACACACACACACACACACTCTCTCTCTCTCTCTCTCTCTCTCTCTCTCTCTCTCTCTCTCTCTCTGTCTCTCTCTCTCTCTCTCTATTAGTGTCCTGGCCCTCTGGGTGTCCCAGAGACTAATGCTATAAAGACTGTAAATACTTACCAGACACTTACTATAGGCAAAGTGCATCACGATCATTATTTTATTTCCTCATACAACTCTACTCTTATCACCCCCACATTACAGATAAGAGAGGTCACTCAGTGAGCCTTGGCAGTGTTGCTCTGGAGCCTGTACCCTAACCACTGTGCTCCACTCCCCCTGAGCTCATGCAGCCTGCCCTGCCCTGCCCCAGCAGGTGGGGTCAGGTCTTTGACTCCTGTCTTTCCCCCACCAGCCCTTCTGTGACGGCTCCCACTTCTTCCAACGCACTGGCCTATCTCCACTCAAGTTCAAGGCCCAAGAGACCCGCATGGTGGCACTCTGTACCTGCAAGGCCACTCAGAGGCCCCCGTACTGCGATGGCACCCACAGGAGTGAGCGCGTGCAGAAGGCAGAAGTGGGCTCCCCACTCTGAGGGGGCTGCTGCTGTCCAGCCACAGGTGGCCTTGGCTCCAGGCCTCTGACAGGCACCCCCTTCTGTGGGAAAGGAAACAGGTGCTGAGCCCAAGAGATTCTGGTACCCACTGCTGGCTCATGAAGGAAGAATTATTCCTTATAACCTAAAAGTCTCCAGTCTGGGGCAGGCGGGAGTGGGCCCTGGTTCAATGTTTGCTGATGGGGAAGACGGCAAAAACAAGCCTGCCCAACCAGACTGGTAGTCCTGCAGTCACTGCTATGAGGCCCATGTGCTGCCTCCTGCTCCAGATTTTAACCTCTCTGTGGGCTGGGGGCACCTGACCAGCCACAGGAGAGGGCAGTTCAGATTCATTCTGTATGGGGTCCCCAAGCCAGGCTAAACCCAGAGATGAGAGGCACCCTTCCCTTCTTCCCTCCACCCCAAAGAACTACAGGCTCCAGAAAGTATGCAGCATTTATTACAAAGCCAAGAGATACAGATGTCCCAGGGCAAAGGAGGGTACAGTCACAGGACCTCAGACACAGGACAAGGTGCAAACACAGACAAGCCCATCAGGGGGCTCCCAACCCCACACACCTAGGCTATGATGGAATCTCGAGTCTCGACTCCCAACTCCTCTCAGATCTATGCACACTTGAGGAAATCTCGGTGGGCAGCGACCTGCCAGGGTCTGTCCCTAAGGAGGTGGTCCGCTGACCTCTCAAGGGGTGGGGGTGGGGTCAGAGCTTACAGGTTTCTGTCTTCTTGTGCTTTTAGATGCAGTTGCTCTGTCCTGACCAGGTGACCGGGCCTCAGCTGGGGGTGGAGGGGCAATTGGAAGGCTGTTTGCCTTTGGCAAAGTCTGGGGTCTGTGCTTGTGTGAGGTTAACCCACCCCCACTTCCACTCTAGGCCCCAGGTGAGACTCCACCACCAGTCCTGCTAGTGAGGGTTCCCCAGTGAGGGTAAGGTCGGTGGGGGTGCAGCGCTTCACAATGCTAAAGCCTTAGCCCTCCTCCAAGGGCTGAGACCTCTCAGGGTCTGAATCTTCCTTTCCACAAGATAAATGATGCAAAGGCCACACACACAGGAAAAAAAAAAAAAAAAGAGTCAGAACTATCTATTCTTTGCACAAAGTTTCCACTGCAAGAGGAGGAGGTGATGCAGGTGCCACCTCCACCCTGCACTTGCTCCTCAGAACCAGGGATAAACTGCATTTGTAAAAGGCACTGTTCTTAGCAATTTCTGGACATTCAACAATGCGGGGGGTGGCCACTGGTCAGAGGCAGGACAGCAGCCAAGATGGGGAGAGAAACGGGGAGAGAAAGAAACAATTCTAACTGACTCCTATATGCAGCCAGTTGGAATCATGCCTAAAGCTTTGGGTCTGAAGGGGCCCCCAACACACCACCTGCCTTGGGAAACAGCGAGGACGGTGCAGAGCTTTATTGAGACTCCAGTGGCCCATCCAGTTCATCTCCAGGCACCCCCAAAAACAGCAAATTACACAAGACCCCCCCCCCAAAATGAACACCATTTTCCACACATACACACACACATAAAGTTTGTTTCCTGTGGCATTTAAATTAATCTGGTTGGTCCATAGAAAATAAGTATGTATATTTGGTTTTTCCTATGTACATATATATATAGATTTATTTATAAAACCCGCCCCCCACCCCCAAGGTGGGAAGAGCTGGGGAAAGTAGAAGAGGTGGAAAAAAGGGCCCAGAAAAAGTGGAAGGAGTGGAGAGGCTTGGCTGGAAGAAGGGAGAGGGTCCCTGGCCTCAAGTTAAGGGGGGCACGGGAGCGCCGTTGACAGTCATCTTGCGCCCCCTGCTGGTGGAGGATGGTGTCTGCAGGCAGTTCGAGCTACCCCCGTTGGCAGCTGTGGTGGCCCCACTGGCTGTCGAAGGGGGAGTGGGGGAGGTAGGGTGGGTGGCTGGAGGCCCATGGGAACTGGGAGAGCCATGGGATGGGGTGGCTGGGCTGGGCAGGGAGGAGGAGGTGGCTGGCAGGGTGGCAGGGCTGGGAGCCTTGTCGCTGACTGACTCACACTCGGACGCCCCGCTGGTGTTGGTGCCCTCGGAGGGGGTGGGCACCGTGGCTAGGGTGAGCCGCTTGCAGGCTGGCTGGACACGGTACTTGAGGGGGAGAGGCCCGTTCTGCGGGGAGAGTGGGGAGGAGAGACACAGGGAAGGGGAAGGTATCAGGAGACAGAGTCCAACTAAAGGGCCACCAGCTCCACCCCACAGTGTCCAAACTCGAAAAAAGGGATGGGATGGGGCCTTGGAGAGGAGAGAGACAAAGATACAGGGCGCATGAAGACCCAGAGAGGGAAAAGGTCTAAGAGCAGAGACTCCGTCAGAGAGGAGACGGGAGAGAGGGAGGCAAACAGACGGCAGCTGCCAGCACCTATTTCTGCCCCCAAATCGGGGGACACCGTCTGCCCAAGGAGCCTTGTCTCCTGAGCTGAAAGTCATCCGCAAGAGATGGCCCAGAGGCTGACCTGCTGTAGCAAGCCACCCTGGACATGCAGCTCATGGGACAAGGGACAGACTGTCTCTGATTACAGAAGGGTGGCCCATGTGGCCACAGACCAATGCCAGACCCTGCGGGAGTCTGCTCCCTGCCCGCCCCACTCGCTGGCTCACCCGCCGCCAGGGGTAGATGTAGGCGATGTCCATGAGGGTGTAGTATTCCTTCAGTGGCTCGTCCTCGTACAGAACCTCCACCTGCGGGAGGGAAGCGGAGGACACCATGACCCTGGCCAGCTCGGGGCTCCAGGCTGGGAATGTGGGGGACTGGGAGGTGGGGCAATGGGAAGGGTGGATTTACAGATGGTCCCTTATTTCTCTGGGGTTTCACTGTGGATTTGACTTCCCTGTCAGAGTTGTTCCAACATAACTCCTGACCACCAGGCAGGAAGGGTTCCAGAGAAGATTCCCCTATTGTTAGCAGCCCCTGGTCCCACCATGCACACAGCTGTCTGGGTCTCCTATCTCTGGCAGGTCTCCCAGAGGAGCTGAAAAGGCTCAGGGGGATCTCCTAGAACTCTGGCTCTCACCCCCAGCTGCAAAATGGAATCACCCAGGGAGCTTTAAAAAACACCAATGTGGCCGGGTGCGGTGGCTCACGCCTGTAATCCCAGCACTTTCGGAGGCCGAGGCGGGTGGATCACAAGGTCAGGAGATCGAGACCATCCTGGCTAACATGGTGAAACCCCGTCTCTACTAAAAATACAAAAAATTAGCCGGGCGTGGTGGCGGGCGTCTGTAGTCCCAGCTACTCGGGAGGCTGAGGCAGGAGAATGGCGTGAACCCGGGAGGCGGAGCTTGCAGTGAGCGGAGATAGTGCCCCTGAACTCCAGCCTGGGCGACAGAGCGAGACTCCGTCTCAAAAAAAAACAAAACAAAAAACATACACCAATGCCTAGTCCAAGTGCGGTGGCTCAAGCCTATAATCCCAGAGCTTTGGGAGGCTGAGAGTTCAAGACCAGCCAAACCAACATGGAGAAACCCCGTCTCTACGAAAAATACAGAATTAGCCGGGTGTGGTGCCACATGCCTGTATCCCAGCTACTCAGGAGGCTAAGGTAGGAGAATCGCTTGAGCCCGGGGGGTCAGCAGAGGTTGCGGTGAGCCAAGATCCTGCCATTGCACTCCAGCCTGGGCAACAAGAGCAAGACTCTGTCTCAAAAAACAAACAAAAAACCAAAAACCCACCAATGCCTGGCTAGGTGCGGTGGCTCACACCTGTAATCCCAGAGCTTTGGGAGGCTGAAGCGGGTGGGTCACTTGAGGCCAGGAGTTGGAGACCAGCCTGGCCAACATGGTGAAACCCTGTCTATACTAAAAGTACAAAAATTAGCCAGGTGTGGTGGCATGTACCTGTAGTCCCGCTACTTGGGAGGCTGAGGCACAAGAATCACTTTAAACCAGGAGGCGGAGGTTGCAGTGAGCCAAGATGATGCCACTGCACTCCAGCCTGCGTGACAAAGGGGGGAAAAAAAAAAGCAAAAACAAAAAATCAATGCCTGCATCTTACCCCCAGAAATTCTGACTTAACTGGTAAGATGTGAGTTAACTCATGAGATTTAACAGGTAACAGTTTAGGATCCACTGTCCTAGAGTGTGATCCATGGACCTTCAGTACCTAGGAGCTTGTTAGAAATACGGAATCTGGCCGGGTGCCGTGGCTCATGCCTGTAATCCCAGCACTTTGGGAGGCCAAGGTGGGGTGGATCACGAGGTCAGGAGTTTAAGACCAGCCTGGCCAACATGGTGAAACCCTGTCTCTACTAAAACTACAAAAATTAGCCAGGTGTGGTGGCAGGAGCCTGTAATCCCAGCTACTCGGGAGGCTGAGGCAGGAGAATCGCTTGAATCCGGTAGGCGGAGGTTGCAGTGAGCCGAGATCGCTCCACTGCACTCCAGCCTGGTGACAGAACAAGACTCCATCTCAAAAAAAAAAAAAAAAAAAAAAAAGGAAATATGGAATCTACTAAATCAGAATCTGCATTTTAACAAGATCTCCAGGGGACACATATACATTCAAGCTTGAAAAGCTATGTCCTGGAGCTCCGTTGGAATTTCAGACTAGCCTTCCCACAGCCAACCAGCCCGAGGAGGCCCTGCGTTTTTTGCACTCACCTCTGCCACAGTTCCGAGTGTGCAACGTGCACACATACACACTGTCTTGGTCCCATGCACCACTGCACACTGACTTCAACACCCCTAGACTGCCCCCAATCTTGGTTTCAACCACCCTTCTGTTAACGCATGGGCTCAGTTAACCACGCAAGCCCTGGGTGATACCTAGCCAGCTCTGACCAATGGCTGCGCTGCACAGACTGTCTGACACACCCATACACAGACACCCATTTTTTGAAAGGCCCAGGGACCCACCTTGTACTTGCTGGGCACATCCATCTTGTTGCGGAGAAACTTGGCGAGATGCATGACGGTCATGGCTGCTGGGCATCGCAGGAAGCGCACCCCTGTCTGCTGGGGCACAGGCACCCATGGTAGGGGATCCACCCCAGGCCACTCCCTCCCAGCCCACATTCCAGTCCTGGGCAGGCCCCAGCACTCACTTTCTCTTTGTCCCCATCCCCATTCTCCAGGGGGCCCTTCTTCTCGTCCCGGTCCCTGGGGACGGAGAAAGAATGAAGCTAGGAAGACCCAGGAAGAACCAGGAGACCCAGGAGGATGATCCCTCAATGGACACATCCAGAGAGGGTCCTGGGTGGGAGAAGGGGTGACCCAGACTAGGAACCCAGAAGGGGCCAGCCTGGGCCAGACTTGCCTGGCACCTTCGTAGAATTCGATGGAGAGGCTGACAATCTCATCATCACTCAGAGCCCCCTTCTCCTGCTCCAAGACCTCGCCGCGGTCCTCGTTGGAGCCGTTGGGGACTGCAGAAGGAGAGAGCTCTCGGGTTGGCGGAGGATGTAGGAAGGGAGCCCGCCAAGGACCCAGAGATCATGAACTCAGCCAGGTGAGCCCGGCCACCTTCTGGGGAGGTGTGCGCAGAGGTCAGAGGGTGAGTGGTAGCGCTACACACCTACATGGTCCCAGGCAAGACTGTGCACACACAAACAGACGCGAGCACACTCACCCTCCGTCAGGGGGTACGCTGCATAGAAATCCCGCCGCCGTTTCATCTCATCTGGAAGAAGGCAGCAGGATTGAGGACAGGGCCATGGGTTGGGAAATGGGGTCAGTGGAGGAGGAATGGAGTGCAGATACCTTTAAAAAGCCCAGGGACCAATTTGTAGACAATGTCTTGAAGTGTTTTGTCAGACCTGGGGAAAAATGGACAGGGCTTATCAGCAATGCGCTCTCCAGAGTGCTCTGACCTCGCCCTGCTCTCCCAGCCAGGGGACCCCTCTTCCCACCCCCTTCCTGAGACCGGTGCCCAGGCATTAGGATCCCTGTGGGTCTGGTCTTTGCCCCTCTAGTATGCCTCACCCTGTGATGAGACAAATGTAACCCCAAGGTCGGGGAGTAGCCCAGGTCCACACCCCATGCTTCTCCCACACCTGCCGCCTTGGCTGAAGGAAGCACGGAGCGTGGGAGGGATGGGGGAGGCTGACCCAGACGATCGCGGGGACGGGAGGTGCGGTGCCAAGCCCACCTGATGCTCAGCAGCGGCCGGGTTTTATGGACCTGCACGTCACACATGGGGCAGTATTTGTTGGTCTCCAGGTAGCGCACGATGCAGGTTTTGCAGACTTGGGGGTGTGGAGAGAGAGAGGAGAGTCAGAGCCAACTTCCAACTCCAGGACCAGCCTCCCCGCCCTCTGCTCAGACTCAGATATCCCTCCTCCTCCACCCTGTCCCTGCTCCGAGGCCCAATGTGGCGATGTGTGTTCTGCACGTGTGGTACCTGTCCTTGTGCACTGTTGAGGGAAGCTGGATCTTGTGTGAGACAGGCCAGTGTCATGTACAATGCAGAAGGTCAGCCCTGAGTCCCAAGCTCCCCGATGGAGTGGGGGACAAAAGCCAGCGTGTTCAAGATGCCTCTGGGTCCCACCCCGCTGCTGCCAAGCCCACAGTGCAAACAAGGGGTGTCTGCGTCTTCAGGGCATAAAATTTCAGCCATTTCAAGAAAGAACTGAGATTTCAGATGTGAGTCCTTGAAATGAACTTCTGGGCTGATGCCCCGCGCCCAGTCGCCCCTGCGAGGTAGGCCCTCTGTGACCTAAGGATTCCCAGCAGACACGTGGGCGCGTTGGCTCTTTAGGGCAAGGGTTTGCGTGCTACCTTCCTCAGGCCGTGCCCGCCCCAATCTGGGCACAGAGGCTGCCCACCCTGAGCAGCTCCCCTCCCCCCAACTCACAGGAATGCAGGCACTCCACGATAGTGGTGGCGTCGATGAAGTACCCCCCGCAGAGGGCACACATGAGGTGGGGGTTCAGCTCTGTGATTTTGATCCGTGTAGTCCGATGCATGATTCCGGGGTCGGGGGTGGGGGGACTGGGGAGCGTTGCCCTGGGAAACGGAAGTGGAATCAGAAACCCAGAGTTGGCCGGGCGCGGTGGTTCATGCCTGTAATCCCAGCGCTTTGGGAGGCCAAGGCGGGCCGATCACGAGGTCAGGAGATCGAGACCATCTTGACTAACATGGTGAAACCCCATCTCTACTAAAAATACGGAAAATCAGCTGGGCATGGTGGTGGGCACCTGTAGTCCCAGCTGCTTGGGAGGCTGAGGCAGGAGAATGTCGTGAACCCGGGAGGCGGAGCTTGCAGTGAGCCGAGATCAGGCCACTGCACTCCAGCCTGGGCGACGGAGCGAGACTCTGTCTCAAAAAAGAAAAAAAAAAGAAACCCAGAGTCTCGGCAGCCCCTCTTACGCTTCACTCCACACCTCCCCCCTCCCCACAGCACATCTCTCCCTGAGCCCAAGACCCTTCTCTGCCTTCAGGGTGGGCTGGGGGTGTACATGTGGCTGGTTCTTTCTGGCCACCTCTGAGAGTTCATTGGGTGCCCAGGCTCTGGAGAGTCACACAGCCTTGAGCAACAAGGTTAGGCTTCCTCTGAGGAGCAGGAGGAAAGACTGAAGTTAGGCCACAGGATGTACTGCCCAACTCCCCAGAGAATGTGAGGAGGCAGGAAAATGGAAGAGAAGAGGGTTTTTAAAACTCTTTCCAATCCCAGGTCGGGCACAGTGGCTCATGTCTGTAATCCCAGCATTTTGGAAGGCTGTGGCAGGAGGATCCTCCTGCCTCACGTGATCCCTTGAGTCTGGGTGGTCGAGGCTACAGTGAGCCGTGATTATGCCACCGCACTCAAGCCTGGGTGACAGAGCGACACTCTGTCTAAAAAAAGAAAAACAAAAACAAAACTCTCCAATCCCAATCCGTATTCACTCACATGGTCCACATTTAAAGCATCCTAGGAACTAGGAGGAAACTTAGATAAAGCAGCCACTGGCCTGAAACTTCAAGGAATAGAAGAAGGGAAAAATAAGTTATCCTTACTCCCTCAACCCCCCCACCCAGGTGCAGGGCCTCAGACTTGATCTTTCCACTACGTCCCAGCCTCCTATCTACTCCATCCATTCACTCCTCCTCCAGGAAGGGTTCCCTGGAAACACCATGGACACAGGCTACCCTAAGTTAGAAGGCCGCAGCCATCACTTGTGCTTCTGGCTCTGCATCCAGCCTAAGCTTTGGAGCACCTCCCTCCTCTAAAGTCTGCCAAATATAGGCTGCTC
Source organism: Gorilla gorilla gorilla (assembly GCF_029281585.2). Taxonomy (NCBI): domain Eukaryota; kingdom Metazoa; phylum Chordata; class Mammalia; order Primates; family Hominidae; genus Gorilla; species Gorilla gorilla. The sequence continues at coordinate 53,734,829 of NC_073228.2, read as the reverse complement.
TCAGAAAATCCACCATACGCTAATCATTTGGCTTCCAGGCCTGCGACTCAGGCAGGGAACAGAGAGGGTCCTTACATGCCTGAAGTTGGGAACGTGCAGCTCCAGCCCTAGCCCTGGACTCAAAAGAGTTTAGGCAAAAAGGCTATACCCCTGCCACAGGAATCCCTCCCAGTGCCCCTGATGGACAGCCCCCTGCATGAGTGCTCCCTGTCCACAAGCACACAGGGTCCAGGAACCCCCCTTTCATGCACACTGCAGGAATTCCCCCCACATGGTCACTGTTACTCTCCCACTGTCTCCTGCCCTGGTGACGCCTCTGCCACCTGTTCACAGGCTGTCCAGTGACAAACCACAGGCTCTCACAGATGCCTGCCAAAGCTGGGCAGAAAGTGCTCTGTCCCCAGACCGCCTGCTCGACACCAGCCAGGCCCGGGCAGGGTCCAGAGAGGTGAAAAGCCCAGCTCTGGATTGGCCACCGTGCTTCCTTCTTGGTAAAGAAATCAAACCAAACCTGCACCTGGAAGGGACAGCCCCTCCCTCCTCTTTCCCAGAGTAAAAGCCCAGGGGTGGGGCTTGGGAGGGTGGCCAAGCCCCAACAGCTCCTTTACAACATACTCACACCCTTCTCTCCTTTCCAGAAAGATTTCTAAAGCCACCACACTGAGTTTTCTAGGACAAGAAATTCACAGCCGGGATCAGCAGTTTCTATAGAGACCCCAGGATGAGTCTGGCCAGGACCCAGACAGCCAACAGAGGCTCAGGGAACCTGGCCAGAGACCGAAAGAGATGCAGAGACACAAAGGCCACACGTGGGAGAGATACCAGGTTACAGGGCAGACAGAGGGGAACAAGCCAGTCCTACAGCAAGCCCAGAGACATGGCGGAGAGGTGGCGGCCCCGGGGATCTGAGAAGGGAGAGGGGTTCCCACCCCACGCAGGGTGGCCTCGGCCAGCCCTCCCTGCATGGGTCCCCCCTTTGCAATTACGCAGAAAGCTGCTGGATACTCCACTGTTTGGTCGTTTCCATAGTAACCCTGTCCCTGGCAAGATGCCCAAATATTATTACAACCATCCAGAGGAGAGAACAATCCAAGTGGCTGTCTCTCTGAGCGTGTGTAATATCCATCCTGTGTACGTGCCGTCTGGGCCTCCAAAGGTACTTCCTGTGACTGCCTGTCAGTCATGTGTGTGTCCAGATGCATCTATGTGTGTGTGCAGAGCCACCAACAAACATGCTGATGCTGAGCTCTGATAATGCCTGGAGTCTCTGTTGCTGGGGTAAATCGCATGCCCTCATCTATCTCCCGTTCACCCTCATATACATGTGCACGCGTACACACACATACACACATAGGCTCCGCACACTTCACATCGCCCGAGCCACCTCATTCACACACTCGCTGTTTTCAAAGCAGACACTTGCTCTTTTTTTTTTTTTTTTTTTTGAGATAGTCTTGCTCTGTTGCCCAGGCTGAAGTACAGTGGTGCGATCTCGGCTCACTGCAGCCTCCGCCTCCCGGGTTCAAGTGATTCTTGTGCCTCAGCCTTCTGAGTAGCTGGAATCACAGGTGCGTGCCACCACACTGGCTAATTTTTTTTTTTTTTTTTTTTTTTTAAACAGAGATGGGGTTTCACCATGTCAGCCAGCCTGGTCTTGAACTCCTGGCCTCAAGTGATCTGCCCGCCTCCACCTCCCAAAGTGTTGAGATTACAGGTGTGAGCCACCACACCCGGCTGACACTTGCTCTTAAGAACCCCACAGCCAAGAGCCCCACACTGCGAATGGCTGTGCCCCTCACCCAATCACTTCCCCGAGCATTTCTGAGAATTCAGCCCCAGCCTGTTCCTCTGGACCCTTTCTAGACACGAGGCCCAAGGTGGTGCTGACTGAATGAAACGCTGCTCCTTCTCCAGTTTAAGAAAATAAGCCCCTTGCCACACTCCCTGCTCCCCTCATTCCATCCCCACAGGTTCTGACTGTTACCTCTGGGGCTGGGGGTGGGGAGAAGCACTGATTGGCTCCTCACCTGATTGCCATGGTTACCTGCAGGGCCCTGCCAGCAGGTGCCAAGAGCAATGTAAACAGGAGCTCTGACTCCCTAGAGCACCCTCTCCCCATCTCCCCACCCCAGGAGGCCCCAGGCCCCGAATTCCTGACACCCAGTTCCTCCCCCGCTGCACTGGCTGGTGTGCTGTGGGAAAGTGAGGGAAAAGGGGTGATGGGTGACTGGAAATCCAGCTGTCATTACTTTGAGGAAGAGGCTGGGAGATGGGAAGAACTCGAGGGAGAAAGAGTGGGAGACACAGATCCCAAGAAACAGAAAGGGGAGGCCAAGCACCATTGGAAGTGGCCTCTGCAGAGCTCAGGGGCTTTAACAGGTCAGTCCCAACTGTGTGTCCACCCCTCCCTGGACTTGAGCACTGCCTCCACCTCTAACACCACTTTTCCCCAAGCAGAAGCCAAGCCCTTCAGTGTCTTCTGCCATTGTCTTTGCAAGGGTGTGTGTGACCCTTAGGCGGCCCACGTTCCGGGCCCTGAGGCCCTGGGTCTGGCTATTGCTACTGTGGCAGGAAGGGAGCTTGCTCAGCACCCAGCATCCAACCCCGACCCCTCTTTGCCATTCAAGCCTGGCACTTGTCTTTCCCAATCCTTAAAGACCCCTGCTAAGAAAACACCACCATCTCTTTCTCTCTCTCTTTTTTTTTTCTTTTTGAGACGGAGTCTCGCTCTGTCTCCTAGGCTGGAGTGCAGTGGCAAGATATCGGCTCACTGCAACCTCCGCCTCCTGGATTGAAGCGATTCTCCTGCCTCAACCTCCCAAGTAGCTGGGAATACAGGCGTGTGCCACCACACCTGGCTAATTTTTGTATTTTTAGTAGAGACAGGGTTTCACCATGTTGGCCAGGCTGGTTTCCAACTCCCTGGCCTCAAGTGATCCGCCCGCCTCAGCCTCCCAGAGTGCTGGGATTACAGGCATGAGCCACCACACCCAGACCCATCTCTCCATTTTAACCAGTGTCTTTCTGGAAGCCACCCTGCAATTTAGGCCTCTCTCACTTCTTCATGGTCCCCTGTGGAAACAGTGGGTCTCCCAGCCCCAAGGCCCCTGTGCTTCTCTGATGCCATAGCTCTCTCTGCTCTCCCTGCCTCCAAATGAAATCAGCCCCACTCCCTCACTAGAATGTCTCCAGGTCTTGGGAAAAGTCACTCAAGGTCACATCCAGATGTCTAGAACTGCAGAGGTGAAAGGGCTTTTAGAAAGCACCTTGTTCGGCTGGGCGTGGTGGCTCACACCTGTAATCCCAACACTTTGGGAGGCCAAGGCGGATGGATCATGAGGTCAGGAGTTCAAAACCAGGCTGGCAAAGATGGTGAAACCCCATCTCTACTAAAAATACATGGTGGCTCACGTCCGTAATCCCAGCACTTCGGGAGGCCAAGACGGGCGGATCATGAGGTCAGGAGATCGAGACCATCCTGGCTAACATGGTGAAACCCTGTCTCTACTGAAAATACAAAACATTAGTTGGGTGTGGTGGCACGCGCCTCTAGTCCCAGCTACTCGGGAGGCTGAGGCAGGAGAATCGCTTGAACCCAGGAGGCAGAGGTTGCAGTGAGCCGAGATGGCGCCACTGCACTCCAGCCTGGGCAACAGAGCGAGACTCTGTCTCAAATAAACAAACAAAAATACAAAAATTAGCGGAGCATGGTGGCAGGCACCTGTAATCCCAGCTACTCAGGAGGCTGAGCCAGAGAATTGCTTGAACCTGGGAGGCAGAGGTTGCAGTGAGTGGAGATCGTGCCACTGCACTCCAAGCTGGGCCACAGAGTGAAACTCCATCTCAAAAAAAGAGAAAAAGAAAAAGAAGCACCTGTTCAATCCTTTCATTTTACAGATGAGCACACTCAGATGTGACTTGTCTAAGGTCACAAAGCAAAGCAGTGGCAGTCCTGCGACAAGAAAGTGCCTGACTCCCACCCCAGTGCTTTTCACATCCTGGCACCTGGCCAGCCTCCTCACTCATCTAAAGCAGTAATGCCCGGCTTCATCCCAGCAGGTGGGAGGGGAAAAGAGCAGCTCCCTGGAGCGGCGGGAAAACCACTCAGTGGGCCGCCGTCTGGGAGGGAGTCAGTCTGGCCCAAACATGACCATCAGCATGGACTCCTGCCTTGAGGCAGGAAGAGGAGGCACATGTTAATCGCCTTACCCCACTTCCTACACATAGGGAAACAGAGGCTGCAGGGAAGCACAGCCAGCCAGAGTACAGCATCAAGACTCAGACCAGGGGTTTTATGACTCTGTTCCTCTCCCAGCTTCGTGGGTCCAACTGCGCAAGCCCCTTGTATTTGTGTTTGGGGCCGTGAGGGTCTGCCTAGGGACACTGTGAACCTCCCAACTTTCCCCAATCCTTGACAATGGCACAAAGATCTGCTCCCCTGTCCCCACCATGCATTGAAAAGGGCCTCCTGAAGCTGGGCTTACTCAACCCTCCCTTCCTCCCTCTCCCACCTCTCAACTCCCTAAGATCAAACAAAGGCAAAACCCCAAAATATACACATTGCCAGATATACACACATACAGCAAGACACACCCCCCTCCACCTCTCACACTCACTACACACAAGGCCAGATAGACACGCCACAACCCTCCCCCACCCTGCGCCACACACACACACAATCACAGCCAGACCAGAGCCAGGCCCACCCTCGCTACATGCAGAAGCCATCCACATCCACCCCCCACCTAGAAGCACACAGCCTGACATCCCTGCCTGGAACCAGACCCTGCAAACACACACTAACCTTTTGTACGCCCCTGGTCCACCCAGGGTAAATTATAACATAAGTCTTCCAGCAACAAAAGCAGTTCAGCTTCCAAAGTCCGCTCTGGGGACCAGAGGCTGGAGGGCTGCAGTGGGCATGTGACCTGCACAAAGCTGTACCCTCTTCCTGTTCGGGCTCTCTCCATTCCCATGACAACAGCTCCATCAACCAAGATCTCTCAGGCAAGGCCAGGGGCAGCAGAGTCCCCCTTCCTGCCCAACCCCCAAGACTTCAACTTGAACCCTACCTAGCTACACATGGTCTGGATCCTGGGGTTGGTTTCCTGCTTCATTCCAAAGTCAGTTCTAAAGCCTCAATCCCCCAACCCCCAACCAGGGGAGCCCGTGGGAAAACCTTCCCACCAAAAAGCTGCAACAGAGCTGGCTTTATGTTCCCAGTAATAACACCCTGGACCAGAGTGAAGGGGGGAGGGAGGAGAGAAATTAAAGAGTTTCAGGAACAGAAACTGCCAGAGGTCCCAGAGGAGGAGGCATCAGAACAGAGCGGGGAGGGGACAACCAGGAGACAGCCCTCCCCTCGAGACAGACCTCTGGGGAGACTGAGGCAGCATGGGGGACACTGAGGGACAAAGATCTCGGGAAGCGCTGGGTAACACTTCCACAATATCCACTGGCAAATTCACCCGCCTCCATGCCGCCTCCTCCCACCTCAAGCCAACCGGAGCGATTATGGGCAGACAGGGGCAGTGGGGGAGGGCGAGGGGCATGCCCGGGCCCACCGTGGAGACAGGCAGGGGGTGTCTGCTTGCCCGGGGGTCCCACGCCCTCAGAGCTAGCAGCAGGAGGGCGTGCGGAGGGTGGGGTGGCTGGGCGTCCCAGGGGAAAGGGGGCCAGTTTAGCAGACCCCCCTGCTTCCGCTGGCGATGGGAAATATTGCGATAAATTTCCCTCCATCCCCATTCTACCCCCAGCGCCCGGGCTTCCCCAGGAGCCCATGTCCAAGGATCAGGGACCCCAGTTACCGGGTGGCCGCTCCCACCTTCCGTAGAGCCAAACTTTCTGCGGGGCCCCGGGAGGGGTGTTCCGGAGGGAGGCTCTGCTGAGGTGGTTCAGGGAGGGGGCGGGGCGCCGGCGCCGGGACGGGGAGCGGGGACCGGCGGGGGGAGGTGCCCGAGAGGACCCGGACCCCGGCCGGGAAGGGCGCCCTCCCCCGGCCTCGCGGCCGCCCCAAAGCACATCCCCTTCTGCCGGCCCCAAGTCCCCGCGCGTCCACGGCGCCCCTGTGCCCACGGGAGAGCGACCCCTGCACAGATGGAAAAGGGGGTAGATCTGGCAGAGCAAGAGGCGGCTTTGGCTCGTGGGGAGCGGCGACCCAACCCAGCGCGCATCCCGCAAGCCCTCCCGGCTGCCCCGGACCTTCCCCCTCGCTACCTCGGAACAGGGTCTGCCCGGGGGCTGCTGCACAAAGAGGCGGTGGTCGAGGGAGACGCCAAATCTTTAAGAGGGGGAGCCCGTTTCGGCCATCTTGGAAGAGAGGAAAGGGAAAAAGGGACAGAAAAAAGGGAGAAAGAAAGGCGGACGGGGCAAGCTGGGCTAGGGACTGACGGGGCGCGGGGGGTGCGAAGGCAGGATCGGCTCAGAGCCTCCCCCTCCCATCGGGGCTTGCAAAGAACGGCCGGCCCCCATCCCAATCCCCAGAGGGTTACAGGCCAGGAGAGGGAAAGGCAGGGGGAGTCCGCTCCGCTTACCTGGGTTCGGGGTCCGGTGGGTCTCGGGGAAGGGGGAATGGGAGGGAGGGAGGGAAGGGAGGGGAGGGGGGCCGCAGCCGTGTCGCTCGCCCGGGCGGCGGGAGGGGAGAAACCTATGGTAAGAAAGGAGTTTGTGAAAGCGGCTTGGGGTGGGAGGGAGAGAGGGGAGGGGAGGGGACCGAGGGGGGAGGGGAGGGACCGGAGTGTGGGGGGGAGACAAAATGGCTTTTTTCCTCCAGACTAGAGTAGGTCCCGCCCACCACTCACCCACGTGACCTCATTCCTTCAGGATGCTGGCAGAGACGGGAAGAGGAGGGGGAGGCTGGCGTGGCCGCTCCCCGCCACCGGCTACCGGGTCCCTAGCCAGGACGAGACCCCTCCCTTCCCATGCGGCCGCCCCGATCCCGGAGGATGGATTCTCTTATGTTACCTTCCGCAGTTAGCCCCCTCCCTTCAAAATATGGGTTCCCCCCACTGACCCTGTGATGCCCATCCCTAACTGGGGCGCCTGGAAAATGGTGAAATGGGGACTGGGCTGAAAGGTGGCTCGTGGTCCTCCACGCCCCGGCCTAGACCAAAGGGCGCGGGGCTCCGGCGGGGGACGCGACGCCTTCAGCCAGGCGTCCGAGCGATTTTCATTCACTCCAAGTGACACTCCCTTAAAATTAATAACTGCATCTGGGAGGGCGAGCGTGTCCTCCCCACTCCCCTTGCCCCCTCGGCGGCAGGGGCGCTGGCCCCGAAAAGCGGCGCACCAGGATCCAGCCTGGGCGCCTGGCAGGGAGCAATCGCGAGAGGGGAGTGGAGGTGCGGGGTGAGGCCGGGTGGGGGGCCTCGCCGCGGGGGGATCGGGTCGCTCTGGCGGAGGCTGCGCCCCCGGCGTGCTCGGGCAGAGAAGAACGGAGGCCCGCTGAGGATGGGAACTCAGGCTCCGGGCCTGGGACACAATAATCCGGCCGAAGGCGAGAGGCCACACTGGACTAGGAAACGAGGCGCCGGGCTGTAAGGTGGGCCCGCGCCTTTTCTCCTGCCTGGCGCTGATTCCCGCATTTTTCGCTCTCGCCCTGCGCTGCGCGCTGCCTGTGCGCCTCCCTGGGCGCGCGGGCGGGAGAGTCGGGCGAGCGCCAAGACGGCTGGGCCCGACTCCCACTGGCGCCCCGGCTCCACCTGGCGCTGGGGCTCCGGTCCGCAGTGGCTCCGGCAGGAGGGAGAGAACGAGGAGGGAGGCTTAGAAACCCCGGGAGTAGCGGTGAGGCCGATGCCGGGGAATCGATACTGCGTTACTGGACGCCCGTGGGCCTCATGAGGATGGTCGATTCCCTCATTCGTTATTCACGATTTATTAGGGATGGCGGCCGCGTCTGTCCCTCCAGAGAGCTCGATTATCCATCCGGCCAGCAGCGCCATTAAGCGCACTGACGGTGGGAGGCTCGAGTTAGAAATTAGGAAAGGAATCTTCGCCCAGTTTTGGAGCGCCTGCCTCCTCTTCCCTCGTTGCTCGCAGCCAAGGCAGCCGCGAAGCTGGGGGCCTCCGGTGAATGCTTTCGCCCTCTGGCCGGCGACCAGGAGACCTGCGCACACTGGCCGCCGAGTGACCCCAGCTCGAGCCTGCAGCCACACCAGCGGGACGGGGGCGGGGAGGAAGAGGAAGGGCGGAGAGACTTCCTTCCAGAGGGAGTGGTCCGAGAACCGGCGGGAGAAGGGCCAAGGGAAGATCCGGTCACCTGCTCCGGAGCCTGCAGGCGGAGAGGCGAGTAGTTCACCGGCCCCGGAGGAAAGGGGACCCTCCCACTGTTCCCAGGCAAATGTGTCGCCGGCATCCTGCACTCTGCCGGGGAAGACGCGCATCCACTCGCTCTGCAGGGAGGGGAGCGCGGGAAGGACTCCCAGTCAGCCGCCCCTCTCTGGCTACAAGACCCCGAACAAGAGAAACCTGTAACAGGGGCTCTGCGGAGATCTGGATCCCACCCACCAACCACATGGGCACCTGGGGGGCTGCCCCTCGGGGCATTATCAGCCAGTGGGAAGGGGGTTGACGTTCTTCTGCGGCCCATGAATCCTGGAGGGCTGCCCGAGGGGCCACCGGGGTCCATCCACTTATTCCTCGGTTGTTAAGCGCCAGACAGGAGAGAACCGCTAGAGAGGAGTGTGCTAAGACCCTATTACCCACTAAAACTCCATTTTCATCTTTTGCGTCCTGGATGACTAGTCTCCACATTCCTGGCCTTTCTGGTTTCTCAGGAGAACCTTCTGACCCAACTCTTCCCACATCGAAAGAGTTTCCTACTCTTTTGTTCTACTACTAGCCGACATAGAAAGCACCTGTCATGTGCCAGTGTTAAATACTGCGCTAGTAACTGGGAACTCAAGGCACAGGAGCCTGGCTTTTGCGCAGAGCGCTCACAGGCCGGTGGGTGCAAACCCTGAAGGACACACAGCCTGTCCCTTTAGCGCCCATCGCTTCTGGTGTGAGCTCCCGCTAAGGGTGGGTGAGTACTGGGGTGGGCTTCCAGAAGAGGCCTCCTTTGAGCCGAATCTGCAGAGACCAAGTGTCTATGAGAACTGCTTAAGAGTGCTTTGCACATTCTCCTCCACAAAGGTCGAGGCTCCCACTGCGCCCAGGAATGCGCCTCGTCAGACATTAGGCGCCCCTTGATTTTGTGTTTGCATCTCACGCGGTCCTCTAGCTGACAAGTGCATCAGAAGAGTCACAGTGGCTGTCACAAGCCAGAGACTCGCAGAGGACAGGAACGCGGGAAATCTAGGCAATTACCTCCAGCATATACCAAGAGCTATTGCGAGGATCAGATCCCTTTAAAAATGGTGACGAGACAGGACAGGGCGGCTCCTCTAGAGCTTTCCGGAACGTCTTTACCTCTGTGTCCTTTATACCTTTTATCTCCCCCAAACAAGGTCCTTAGTCAGTTTCTCCTTCTATTTCCCCATCTTCCTCCCCCACCTCCCTGTGTAGTTCTAGGGGGAAAAAATGTGTTGTTTTCCTTTTTTTCTGATGCTTCTTATATTAAATGCGTCTATTTTCCCACTCCATTGTCTTGAGGTCTTCCCCCACTCACCCTGCCTAGTTCTCTGTCACGTCCCTTCTTTCCCTGTATCACAACAATGTTCTCCCTTTCTCACCTTTGTTTCTCTTCATACTTGTTTCTCTCTCTGTGTCTCTCTCATTCTCTTCCCTTCCAAATGTAGTATTTGGAGACTGTAATATCGATTGAGGCAGACAATAGAAAACTGTCGAACCTCCACTGTAAATTCATTCTTAATCCTATGAAAAAATGCATCCTGAAACGTGTTGCATGCATAGTGAGACAAAAACCTCTGTCTTTAGGTTTCCTGCGATCTAGCTTGGAGGCGGGTTGGGGGGGTGTGGAGGGAAGTGCTGGAGAAATTATCCCATTATTGACTGAGCAGCAAAGAATTTTCAAGAACAGTGATTCTCCTAGAAAAAGTATTGCTGCTGCCATTTCAATGGAAAATTTGGCTTTTGAGTAAAAGGCTTAGGTTTTTATCTTCCGGGGAGAAAAAAAAAAAACCCAAAAGACAAAAAAAAAAAGTCATAGCGTCCCTGGGTGGGCTCGAACCACCAACCTTTCGGTTAACAGCCGAACGCGCTAACCGATTGCGCCACAGAGACCGAGTCGACTGCTGCTGTAGTAATGAGCCGAGTCAATGGGAGCGAGCCTGGACGGCGCAGACGCCGTAAGAGACGCCGCCATCGGGCGAAATGAGTGGAACCCGGGGGAGAAAGGGAAGGATCCTGATGGGGGAGGGAGGCGAAAGAGCTTGGGAGGAGAGGACGCGGGACGTGCACGCCCTTCCTCCATTGGAACGGCGAGAGGTCGACTCTGGCTATCCTCAGGTTCTACCTCAAACGTGGAGAGGCGCGGAACGTCCCTTTTTAGGGTGACCTGAGATTGAGGATACGTGAAGTCGGGCCGCAGGAAGTCCCCCAAATCAGAACAAGCTTCGGCTTCCAAACTCCCCTTCACAGCTGAACCCCTGCAGCCGCAAAATACCCGCGACGCCTACACGCGACGCCTTCCCCTTCCCACCTGCATCATTAAATTTCCATTTAATGGGCGCCTCCTATATACTAGGCACTGTTGTGGGCCAGTGAATATTCCGAGCCTAGGCAAGTGCCTGGTACACAGTAAACGTAGGATTTCTGGAGTGAATAAATAAGCTAGCACGACTAATACGACGAACTCATACATCACGTTGATAAGCGTCGCGGTGCCCCTTCAGCTGGGGCCGCAGCCTCCTAAACCCAGTTTCACTAGCCCACGTGCGCGCAGGCTCCGCCCCCAGTCCCTGAGGTCCCGAGTCCAGGTCCGCCGAGATCCCACTATGCACCGTGTCGCAAGTCTCTTCCGCAGCCACAGTGACTTTTCACTTCCGCTTTTCCCGCCTCCGTTTTGACTTTGCAACCAAACTACCTGTACTGGTGACCGACAGGGACATGCGACCAATAGAAAGCCCAGATGTCCAGGAAGAGTCCGCCTATCAGCCAATGAAGAGACAGCAGTGAGAGCGGTTGCGCAGTGAAGGCTAGACCCGGTTTACTGGAATTGCTCTGGCGATCGAGGGGTCCTAGTACACCGCAATCATGGTGAGATGCGGAGTTAAAGCAAAGGGGCATGGGGAAGGATTGAGAAGCGGAGGGGGTCAGGAGAGGCTTGGGGACAAAAAGGGCCTAGGGTCGATGGAAGGAAGCGGTTTCAGTTCGAGGGGAGCGGGCCCCGGTGAGGACCAAGAGGGTGAGTGCGGCTCATCGCCGCCACACGGTGCTCATCCCAGCTGGAGAACCAGGGGTTCAGACGCCTCCGGAATGGAGAACGGGCGTACAGGAGCCTCCGCATCAGGAGCTGGGCCGGGGGCTGTGGCAGCGTTTGACCCCCCGCGCTGACCCCTCCGCTCTGTCTGTCCTAGTCTATTATGTCCTATAACGGAGGGGCCGTCATGGCCATGAAGGGGAAGAACTGTGTGGCCATCGCTGCAGACAGGCGCTTCGGGATCCAGGCCCAGATGGTGACCACGGACTTCCAGAAGATCTTTCCCATGGGTGACCGGCTGTACATCGGTCTGGCCGGGCTCGCCACTGACGTCCAGACAGTGTAAGTTTCAAGGGTCCCCGCCCACACCCAGGCCTCTTCTTGGACCATCCAACCCCGGCGTCTTGACCGGCCAAGGTGTCAGTCATCTACCACACACCACCAGTGAGTTTGAGACTTTGCCGCCTCCAAAAACATGTCCTTCCCTTTCTTTTTTTTTTTTTTTTTTAGACAGGGACTTGCTCTGTCACCCAGGCTGGAGCTCAGCGGCATGATCTCTGCTCACTGCAACCTCCACCTCCCAGGCTCAAGCGATTCTCGTGCCTCAGCCTCCTAAGTAGCTGGGACTACAGGCGCGCGCCACCATGCCTGGCTAATTTTTGTATTTTTAGTAGAGACAGGGTTTCACCATGTTGGCCAGGCTGGTTTCGAACTCCTGACCTCAAGTGATCCACCTGCCTCAGCCTCCCAAAGTGCTGGGATTACAGGCGTGAGCCACCACACCTGGCCTGACTTTGATTTTGACAACAATTTTGAGCGGACAAGACAAGCCCAATAGAAACATCTTGCAAGCAGTTGGGGTTTTGATATTACATCTCAGGGTTGGGGAAGCATTGGCAATGTGCCAAATCTATGGGAGCAGATTCTGGAGAGACAAAGTCTGTAGGGAGGGAAATAATGAGCAGCAGTTTGAGAGCTGAACGTTACATTTAGCAGTGAGGGGCGAAGAGAAGCCAGAGAAGAATAAGAGAGGAAAAGAACGGTGATAGGTTTTCAGGAGGGAATACGTGGTCACAGGGGGCAGGTACTGCAGGGTACTGGTGGCCTGAGGAGCAGCAGGTCCTGGATTTGTTTCCTAGACGGTGGAGAGACTAGCTCACAAGTGTGGGTGGATGCCTGTCAGAAAATGTTCTCATTAAGGCTGGGCGCGGTGGCTCACGCCTGTAATCCCAACACTTTGGGAGGCTGAGGTGGGCGGATATCTTGAGATCAGGAGTTCCAGACCAGCCTGGCCAACATGGTGAAACGCTGTCTCTACTAAAAATACAAAAATTAGCCAGGCTGGGTGGTGGGCACCTGTAATCCCAGCTACTCGGGAGGCTGAGGCTGGAGAATTGCTTGAACCTGACAGACGGACGTTGCAGTGAGCTGAAATTGTGCCACTGCACTCTAGCCTGGGCAACAGAGCGAGACTCTGTCTCAAACAAAAAAAGAAAGAAAGAAAAAAAGAAAATGTTCTCATTTCTCTTAAAACTTCCCTGAGTCTCAAGAACATAACACTTACTGAGATCTCACCCAGCCTGCCCTTTTTTCCTGTCCTGGTAGAGTCAGAGAATGACATCCTGGGGTTCCTGTCAGTGAAGTCTCCCGTGAGCCTTCCCCTCTGCAGTCACTGCTGTTCTCACACCATTTCCTTTTCTTCAGAGGACTTTTCTCACTGCGTTTGCTTCCTTCTGGGCAATGACTGCTCATTTCACTAGGCCTCAGTTTCCTTACCTGGAAGATGAAGCTCAAGTCATTTCTAAGGCTCTTTGCTCTGGTGTCCTGAGACTCATTGCTTTTCCTCCAGCAGGTGTGGCATTGGTCTGCTCTATGCAGGGGCCTATCCTGGGGCTCTGAGATGGAACTGGCAAGCTGTGACCTTTTTTCCTTTTTTCACCAGAGCTGCCAAGTGGCACTTTTCTAAGGCATCTTTCAAGTCTGTTAGCACATAGCACAGCAGTTGGTGCTGCCCCCTTTTTTTTTTTTTTGTCACCCAGGCTGGTGACATAAACTTAACTCACTGCAACCTCCGCCTCCAAGGCTCAAGTGATCCTCCCACCTCACCCTCCCAAGCAGCTGGGACTACAGGTGTGTGCCACCATGCCCAGCTAATTTTTGTAGTTATTGTAAGAGACAAGGTTTCGCTATGTTGCCCACAGCTGAACTCCTGAGCTCAAGCAATCCTTCCGCCTCAGTCTCCCAAAGTGCTGGGATTACAGGTGTGACCCACTGAGCCCAGCCTAAACATTTTTAATATGGAACGCTTCACAAATTTGCATGTCATCCTTCTGCTAATCTTCCCTGTATTATTCCAGTTTTAATATATGTGCTGCTGGCCAGACGTAGTGGCTCACGCCTGTAATCCCAGCACTTTGGGAGGCCAAGGTGGGCAGATCACGAAGTCAGGAGATTGAGATCATCCTGCCTAACACCGTGAAACCCCATCTCTACTAAAAATACAAAAAGTTAGCCGGGAGTGGTGGCGGGCGCCTGTAGTCCTAGCTACTTGGGAGGCTGAGGTAGGAGAATGGCGTGAACCCGGGTGGCGGAGCTTGCAGTGAGCCGAGACTGACTGCGCCACTGCACTCCAGCCTGGGCGACGAACGAGACTCCGTCTCAAAAAAAAAAAAAAAAAAAAAATATATATATATATATATATATGTGTGTGTGTGTGTGTGCTGCCAAAGTGAGCACCAGTTGCTACTTCCTAACACATGTAAGACTGCAGTTTTCCCTGGGCAGGGACTGAGATGAGATGTCTCCTTATGTTCCCCTGACCTCAACAGGGTAGACACTCAGGAATATTCAATAATGACTTACTAACTCACTTTTCTCCTACCTCAGTGCCCAGCGCCTCAAGTTCCGGCTGAACCTGTATGAGTTGAAGGAAGGTCGGCAGATCAAACCTCATACCCTCATGAGCATGGTGGCCAACCTCTTGTATGAGAAACGGTGAGTGCAAGTGTAGCTAGCACTGAGGGAATGCAGACATTTTTGAATGTAGTATGGAGTAGGTACTGAGGAAGAGGACTCTCCTTGTTTTTCCATCTCTTATTTGCAGGATAATATCCTTATTTTATGGGTGTGTTTTCTTTGGGCCTGTCTGACAACCAGATAGGAAAGAAAATACTTATGTTGGAAGAAGGCAAGGAATGCACATAGCAGATAAATTTGCATCTAGGCAAAAGAGTTAGTCCCACCAGAGTGTTCTGGGGTCTCCCAGCAGGAGCCACTCTTACCCTAGAGCTGTTCTGTCAGCACTGGCTTCTTGGGAATAGCAGGGAGCCTAGGAATGGGGTGTTCATTTTCGTCAGTTCTCCTTGAGGGCTTTATGGTGAGAAACAAGGGGCCTAACTGTAGAATTTAGTGCAGAAATCTAGGATGGAATTGAAAGGAAACCCTGTGGGTGCTTTCTACCTCTGGGCAAACCTGGGTGGCCAGAATATAAGTTGAGCTCTCTTTTTCTTTTTTTTTTGAGACGGAGTCTTGCTCTGTCGCCCAGGCTGGAGTGCAGTGGCGTGATCTCGGTTCACTGCAACCTCCACCTCCCAGGTTCAATCGATTCTTCTGCCTCAGCCTGCCATGTAGCTGGGACTACAGGTCCATATCACCACACCCGGCTAATTTTTGTATTTTCAGTAGAGACAGAGTTTCAACATGTGGGTCAGGCTGGTGTCGAACTCCTGACCTCAGGTGATCCACCTTCCTTGGCCTCCCAAAGTCCTATTATAGGCATGAGCCACCACGCCTGGCCTGATCTCTTTTTTTTTCTTTTCTTTTAACTTTTTATTTTGAAGTAATTTTTGTAATTTGTAAAAATACCCTTTAGCTTTCAAAAACTTTTTCTTTTTTTTTTTTTCTTGAGATGGTGTCTTGCTCTGTAGCCCTGGTGTGCAATCATGGCTCACTGCAATCTCCACCTCCCGGGTCCAAGTGATTTTCCTGCCTCAGCCTCCTGAGTAGCTGGGACTACAGGTGTGTGCCATCACACCTGGCTAATTTTTTTTTTTTTTTTTTTTTAAGTAGAGACGAGGTTTCACCACGCTGGTCAGGCTGGTCTTGAACTCCTGACCTCAACTGATCTACTGCCTCAGCTTCTCAAAGTGCTGGGATTACAGGCATGAGCCACTGCGCCCTGCAAAAAGTCTTATAAAGTTGTAACAATTAACTCATATTTGGATGTATATTAAATGGCTTGCTGGGCGTGGTGGCTCATGCCTGTAATCCCAGTACTTTGGGAGGCCAAGGAAGGTGGATCACTTGAGGTCAGGAGTTCGAGACCAGCCTGGTCAACATGGTGAAACCTCATCTCTACTAAAAATACAAAAATTAGCTGGGTGTGGTGGTGCACGCCTGTAATCCCAGCCACTCGGGAAGCTGAAGCATGAGAATTGTTGAACTTGGGAGGCAGAGGTTGTAGTGAGCCAAGATCATGCCGCTGTACTCCAGCCTTGGTGACAGAGTGAGACTTAGTCTCAAAAGAAATAAAAAATAGGCCAGGCGTGGTGGCTCATGCCTGTAATCCCAGCACTTTGGGAGGCCAAGGTGGGCGGATCACGAGGTCAGGAGATCAAGACCATCCTGGTCAACATGGTGAAACCCCATCTCTAATAAAAATGCAAAAATTAGCTGGGCGTGGTGGCACACACCGGTAATCCCAGCTACTTGGGAAGCTGAGGCAGGAGAATCGCTTGAACCTGGGTGGTGGAGGTTGCTGTGAGCAACCTGCCTCAGCCTCCTGAGTAGCTGGGATTATAGGCGCCTGCCACTGCGCCTGGCTAATTTTTTAATTTTTAGTAGAGACAAGGTTTCATCATGTTGGCCAGGCTGGTCTCAAACTCATGACCTCATGATCCGCCCACCTCGGCCTCCCAAAGTGCTGGGATTACAAGCATGAACCACTGCGCCCAGCCAACGAAAAAAAAAGTTAATAATATCTGGGATTATCTGGATAAGAACCTTAAAACCAAATACTATAACACAGCTCAGGGCCTGTGTTTGAACTTCCTATTATGCTGATGCCGAGTTACCATCTGAAGTAACTTTTACTGCAGTGTTTCAGACAGAGGTGCGTAGATGGTATCTCTGGGGTCCAGATTTTAAAAAGCGTCTGGACATTGGTCAGGTTTGCAGTTCAATGCCTCAGCCTGTCCTGCCAGAAAAATCACTGATTTCAGATGGGCTCATAGAGGAAGCTCCCGGCAATAGTAGCTAAGAATCCAGAATTTTTCAGGTCACCTAATGTATTTTTTTTTTTTTCAATAAGAGTAAGTCATTTATTTTATTATTTTTATTTTTTATTTTATTATTATTATTTTTTTGAGAGTTTCACTCTTTCGCCCAGGCTGGAGTGCAGTGGTGAGATCATGGCTCACTGCAACCTTTGCCTCCTGGGTGCAAGCAATCCTCCTGCCTCAGCCTCCCAAGTAGCTGGGACCATAGGTGCATGCCACCACGCCTGGCTAATTTTTAAATTTTTTTGTAGAGACAGGGGTCTCACTTTGTTGCCCAGGTTGGTCTTGAATGCCTAGGCTCAAGCAATCCTCCAGCCTTGGCCTCCTCCCTAAGTGCTGAGATTACAAACGTCAGCCATCATGCCTGGCCTAAAAAAGTTATTTTCATGGTGGCTCATGCCTGTAATCTTGAACTGTGCGTGAGTATGTGTGTGTGTTTCTATTTAAAGCTATAGCTGAAGATCATGCCCTTAGAAATGACTGTGATCCAAGCCTGGAGCATTGGCTCACGCCTGTAATCCCAGCACTTTGGGAGGCCGAGGCGGGCGGATCACAAGGTCAGGAGATTGAGACCATCCTGGCTAACACGGTGAAACCCCGTCTGTGCTAAAAATACAAAACATTAGCCAGGCATGGTGGCGGGCAGCTGTAGTCCCAGCTACTCAGGAGGCTGAGGCAGGAGAATGGCTCAAACCCAGGAGGCAGAGCTTGCAGTGAGCCAAGATCGCGCCACTGCACTCCAGCCTGGGCGACAGAGCGAGACTGTCTCAAAAAAAAAAAAAAAAGAAAGAAATGACTGTGATCCAATAAGACATATGGATAACGTCTCTTTTACTGACTCTTTCTATTGAGGATATTGGCCATTTGTTATTTGGTATTTTATACAGATATTCCTTACCTTATAAACTGTTATAAGTTTAAAATATTGTAAGTTGAAATGGGTATTTTGTAGACATAGGATGCAAATACACAAAACACTATATCCAAAAATTGCTCACAGCAGAACAGTGTAAAGTATCTGTTGTTTCCTCTGGTGATGGTGTGGCTGACTGGGAGCTGCGGCTCATTGTCACTGCCCAGCATCAGGAGTGGGTTTGGTACCACATATTGCTAGCCTGGGAAAAGATCAAATTTCAAAGCATAGTTTCCACTGAATGCCTGTTGCTTTTGCACCATCATAAAGTTGAAAAATTTTAAGTTGAACCATCATAAGTCAGGGACCATCATCTGTACATAAAGATCCCTAAGACTGATTTTTCTTTTTTTTTTTCTTTTCTTTTTTTTTTTTCTGAGATGGAGTCTCGCTCTGTCGCTCAGGCTGGAGTGCAGTGGCGCGATCTCGGCTCACTGCAAGCTCCGCCTCCCGGGTTCATGCCATTCTCCTGCCTCAGCCTCCTGAGTAGCTGGGACTATAGTCGCCCGCCACCATGCCCAGCTAATTTTTTTTTTGTATATTTAGTAGAGAGGGGGTTTCACCATGTTAGCCAGGAAGGTCTCGATCTCCTGACCTGGTGATCCACCCACCTCGGCTTCCCAAAGTGCTGAGATTACAGGTGTGAGCCACCACGCCTGGCCCAAGACTGATTTTTCTTAAAGATCAGTGTCTAGAACAAGTTTCTGATGAGCTGCCATTTCCTTTTGACAATGAGAGTAACCCAGCCACTGAGTATCCCTCTTTGCCTTGCCTGCTAGGGGGCTCAAAACAAAACTTTGTGTTCAGTCTGAGTTATCTTGTATTATGTTTTAATGGTTTAGTTTTATTTTTCAGTGTTTTTCTTATAAACTGCCTCCAATCTTTTCTTTAAAGGAGTAGAGGTATAAACATACACATAGAGGACTGAGTGATGGTAGGACCTTGGGTGAGGAGAGGGAGGATTAGAAGAAAACAATTCTGAAAGAAAGAAGGAGGACAAGAGGGTCAGAGGTGAGAAGGATAGAAAGGTAAGTGTTGAAGAAAAGAAAGTGGAAAAGTCTTAGAATATTTCTAGCTGGCAGGAGAAGGGAGAGGGAGCTGGCCTCAGGGAAAGGTGATCTTCCTAAACAGGTCCTCCATTTCCCTTTGGGTCTGGGTCTAGGCCGGGGCCTTGTCTGAATAGGCTTAAACATGAAAGCGAGCGTTCTTGAGTTCTGGTTTCTCTCTCTGATGCTGGCCCCCACAGGTTTGGCCCTTACTACACTGAGCCAGTCATTGCCGGGTTGGACCCGAAGACCTTTAAGCCCTTCATTTGCTCTCTAGACCTCATCGGCTGCCCCATGGTGACTGATGACTTTGTGGTCAGTGGCACCTGCGCCGAACAAATGTACGGAATGTGTGAGTCCCTCTGGGAGCCCAACATGGTACGTTGGTGGCATGGAGTGGGGCTGGGCTCTGAGTTACCCACCCTTGGTCATTAGGAAAAAAGTGTGTTTATGTGGCAGGTAATGGGGAGAATGGTGCAGGTGGGAGAGAAAGCTACAGCTGCTGCTCCTTGGAAGGGTATCCAGAAATTCCATCTGCCAGGCTGGCTGGCTGGCTCCAGAGGAGAGCATCTTCTGTTAGGAGACCACAGTTAGATATTTGCCACAGCAGTAAGAATTCCTTACATTGGGTTTACAGGGTTCTCGCATCCATTCACTGAGCAAACATTTAACTCAGTGTAGGGTTAGAGG
Organism: Gorilla gorilla gorilla; assembly: GCF_029281585.2. Taxonomy (NCBI): domain Eukaryota; kingdom Metazoa; phylum Chordata; class Mammalia; order Primates; family Hominidae; genus Gorilla; species Gorilla gorilla. Next base: position 53,715,584 of record NC_073228.2, on the reverse strand, counting down.
CAGCTCAACAGGTTGTCTGGGTTGGCAACCTGGATCCACCCACCACCTTAGTTATTGTTCTTGGAGAAGCCAGTTTACCTCTCTGCCTCCACTACCTTGACTGTAAAATGGGGATAATAAAGTCTGCCTTAGAAGTGGTGCTGAGGAAGCCGGGCGCGGTGGCTCACGCCTGTAATCCCAGCACTTTGGGAGGCTGAGGCAAGCAGATCACCTGAGGTTTGGAGTTCAAGACCAGCCTGACCAACATGGAGAAACCCCGTCTCTACTAAAAAAAAAAAGTTAAATTAGCCGGGCATGGTGGTGCATGCCTGTAATCCCAGCTACTCGGGAGGCTGAGGAGAATCGCTTGAGCCTGGGAGGCGGAGGTTGCGGTGAAGAAAGATCGTGCCATTGCACTCCAGCCTGGGCAACAAGAGCTAAACTCCGTCTCAAAAAAAAAAAAAAAAAAAAAAAAAAGTGGTGCTGAGGAAAACAAAAGAGTATATGTGCTGCCGAAGCAAGCACAAAAACAAGTGAGAAGAGATGAGATAGTGCTTGATGGCGAGGGTCGGCTGTCGTTATTGGGTGCCAGCTCTTCCGGGCACTGGGGAAAGCAGGTACAGTCTGCTTTCAAGGGCCCACTGCAGTCCAGTGAAGCAAGACACATCCAAATACCTGTTGAACTGCAGTTTGTTGGGAAGAGGAGGAAAGAAAGGGTCTGGGGGCAAAGGTACAGGAAGGGGCAGGTATGCTCAGTGACTGGAGAGAGCTGAGCCTGGCTAGAGTGTGGGTTAAACATGGGGGGAAATGATGCTGGAGACTGAGATGAGACCTCAAAGGGCCTTGAATGCCATGCCAAGGAGTTTGAACTCTGTCCTCTGCCATAAGGAACCTAGGGAATCAGGTGCCTTTAGGTGGACGTGACAGGCTGTTACCGCCTGCAGGAGGCGCTGAGGTCCTGAGCAAAGACAGTGGCAGTGGGGAGGCAGGAAGGCAGCTGTCAAGGGGACTTAGTCACTTAAAATAGAAGCGAAGGAGGTAGAGACAGAGGATGGCTGGGTTCTCCAGCTAGGCTAGCCAAGACAGAATGTAGAAGGAACAGGTTTGGGGGAAGTGGGTTTGTGTTGGACAGGTTGGGTTTTGAGGTACCTGTTAAGATATCCAGGATCAGAGCCCATCAGACAGCTGCTAAAGCACACTGGAGCTAAATAGGGATTCTTCTCCCTGTTTTACAGAGAAACTGAGGCTCAGTGAAGAGACATACTATTTGCCCAATGTCACACTGCTGATTAGTAAAAGAAATTCAGGGCTTGAAGTCTCTTTCACTTTCCTTTACATAATTCTGCTTCCTTCCAAGGAAGGAGCTGAGAGGGGCTTCCCACATCCTGGGAATCATCCCTTACTTCAGGCATGTCTTGGGGCCAGAGCTGGGAATCTTGAGCCTAGAAAAAAGAGAGTTAAGGGACCAGACCAAATCAGAGCCAGAGGCTGTGGTTTGAAGGGGTTCCACTCTGTTGGCAGGATCCGGAACACCTGTTTGAAACCATCTCCCAAGCCATGCTGAATGCTGTGGACCGGGATGCAGTGTCAGGCATGGGAGTCATTGTCCACATCATGTGAGTATGGGCTGGGAGAAGTCTAGAAGCTCTGCAGACACCCTGCCTCTCTCCCTTCTCCACAAGCATACACCCCATTTTCCCAGCCCCCTGGTCAGGTGTGAGATAAGAAAGGTGCTTTTGGCAGTCCTGGGTGAGCAAAAGTCCATGCCTCCCTATGGCTGGTAACTGGCAGCCTACCCAGCTTCCTCTGGCCTCTTGTCAGGTGAGGTTCTGTGACCCCATGCTCACAAGAGACATTTCTTCCTTAACAATTGTCTCCGAAGTCTCAGGGATCCGTGTTGGGGTGAGCCACAACAAAGCTACTGCAGATGGATTGAAATTCTAGGTGGCTCGCATCCTCTCTCCAGCCCAGATCTGTGTGATGTTCTGAGCTCTAGAGACCAATTTCCAAGCCTCAGCCAACTCCCTAAGTGCCATCCTCCTTGTCCTTTTACTTGTTTGGGGCCATCACCAGGAACCTGATTGGATAGAGTAGGAGGTATCCTTCCAACCACTTTCCTACATTGCAGGATAAGCATTTGGACCCTTTTGGGGGATAGCCTGCTTATTTACCGTGAAATAGTATTTGGCCGGGCGCGTTGGCTCACGCCTGTAATCCCAGCACTTTGGGAGGCTGAGGCAGGCGGATCACAAGGTCAGGAGTTCGAGACCAGCCTGGCCAACATGGTGAAACCCCGTCTCTACTAAAATACAAAAATTAGCTGGGTGTGGTGGTGCGGGCCTGTAATCCTAGCTACTCAGGAGGCTGAGGCAGGAGAATTGCTTGAACCTGGGAGGCAGAGGTTGCAGTGAGCCAAGATCACGCCATTGCACTCCAGCCTGGGCAACAGAGTGAGACTCTGTCTCAAAAAAAGAAAACAAAAACAAAAAACCCAAAAAACAGAATTTACCACCATAACATTTTTTTTTATGTTCTTTGGGGTGAAACACACCACACCTTCTCCTTCCTAAGTGGCTTGTTCTCTAGGCTTGGAGGAGCTTCTTCCCCCCCTTTTTTTTTTTTTTTTGAGATGGAGTCTCACTCTGTCGCCCAGGCTGGAGTGCAATGGCGCTATCTTAGCTCACTGCAAACCTCTGCCCCCTGGGTTCAAGTGATTCTCCTGCCTCAGCCTCCTGAGTAGCTGGGATTACAGGCACGTGCCACCATGCCCAGCTAATTTTTGTATTTTTAGTAGAGACGGGGTTTCACCATGTTGGTCAGGCTGGTCTTGAACTCCTGACCTCGTGATCCGCCTGCCTCGGCCTCCCAAAGTGCTGGGATTGCAGGCATGAGCCACCGCGCCCGGCCAAGCTCCTTCCCTTCTTTTGAGAGCTGTGAAGTCTGGCCCTGAATCATTTTCTGGGAAAGCCTCCCTGAGGTGGTTCCACCTGTGGAAAGTCAGCCCAGGTCTCTGTTCCTATCCCTCCTTCCTCACCACAGGCAGAGATGAGCTAGCAGGAATGAACTAGAGCAGGATAGTTACACCTAGAGGCAGCGGGCAGCTATTTGTTCTGCTCCCTTGCCGCAGGGCTTGAGGGCTTGGTGCTGAGGGCCAGGAGAGCTAGTCACAGTCACGGTCCAGATGGGTAGAGATGTTTTCTTGTGATTTTCTCCCTCTGCAGCGAGAAGGACAAAATCACCACCAGGACACTGAAGGCCCGAATGGACTAACCCTGTTCCCAGAGCCCACTTTTTTTCTTTTTTTGAAATAAAATAGCCTGTCTTTCACTCCTGCTTTTGTCTTTGATGCTTTCCTGCAGATCTCTGCCCTAGCTGGGCAGCTACAGCCAGCGACTCAAGTGAGTGTGGCCTGGCCCTCGGCTTGCTTTCTGGCTCGTGCTCTACTCCATCAGTGCGTGCCAGTGGGGACAATCCACGTCACTTGCTGCATGCTCCCTGTGTGCTAGGCCCCACACAAGTGCTTTACACGATCTAGAATTTATTCATCATAATGACTCAAGGTAGTTGAGATTATCCTTGTTTGGAGAAGAAGGACAGTTAAATAACTTACCCAAGTCTACTTTAATAAGTGATAAAGCCAGGACATAAACTCATGTTCCATTGATGCCAGAGCTTAGAATCCTTTTCAATCAAACTCTACGGGAAAACCCTTACATCTTTTATTGCTTCAGGTAGAAATTTGGCCAAGTACCCATAAGTAGTCTAGATTAGTGTTTCTTAACCTGGCCAGCTCATTAGTCACCTGTGGAATTCCTAAAACACATACCTTGATCCCACCCCTTGAGATTCCAATTGGCCTTTTAGGGGCCTGGGTACCTGTCTTTTCCAGAATTCCCCAAGTGATTCCAGCTTGCAATCTGCAGTACATAGATGGCCTAATAAGCAAGTAGAAAGTCTGCATAGCAGAGTGGTTCCCAAACGTTAGCCCCCATCACAATCACCTGGAGGGCTCATTAAAAGTTTGATTCAGTAGATCTGGGTTGGAACCTGAGAATTTATATTTCTGACTCCCAGGTGCTAATGACACTCCTGGTCCAAGACCACACTTTGAGAACTACTGGGTTTTAAGCTAAATGCCCAGATGCAGTAGATGAGGTGCACAGAGGTGACATGTTCAAAGTTATGTCAGGTGAGTGGCTCCTAGCCAGAGTTCGTTCTACACAGCTGGAGGGGGGGGGGCGGTTGTCCATTCTTCCATGTGCATGGTAGTAACAGCTAACAGGCAGATTGGCTCTGGTGCTGTGGTGTTTTGTTTGTTTTTTCCTTAAGAGTCTCATTGTTGCTAGGGCTGGAGTGCTGTGGTGCAATCATGGCTAACTGCAGCCTCAACCTCCCAAGCTCAAGTGATCCTCCTGCCTCAGCCTCCTGAGTAGCTGGGACTACAGACATGTGCCATCACATCCAGCTAATTCTTGTTTTGTAGAGACGGGGGTCTCACTATGTTACCCAGACCGGTACTGAACTTCTGGGCTCAAGTGATCCTCCTGCCTTGGCCTCCCCAAGTACTGGGCGTGAGCCACCAAACCCAGCCAGTGGTGCTGTGCTTTTAACCACTGTTTATTAATTGCATCTGAAAGCGGGATGTCATTGACCATATTCTTTCTCCAAACTCAAGCCATACATTGATTTAGCCGAAGCTGCCTCTAAAGCTAGGACCAAAACTTTTTAATTCTGGGAAGAAAAAAAAAGGTTCATTTCCCAAGGACTCACACATAACAGATGTACACAAAGCTTTTTGAGTTTTATTTTTTTCCTCAGGTTGGAGATTCATCGTAACATGCATGCATTTTCAAACAGTAACAGGGTCTCAAACTTTTTAAAGCAGACGTTAGACAAGCACAGGGGATTGAAAATTCCTATTTAAAAAATGGAAACTGCAGTGGGATATGGAGAAGTCACACACTTGGTAGGGTGGTGGTTTGTCCTGCTTCCCCAAAAGGTGGATATGAACTTCATTCATATTTTTTCAATGATCTGACCTGATGCTGGGGTGTGCCGAGCAGTACTGCCCCCTCCCCCAAGGGTGTTGGCTCCCACCGCCTCACACAGTGGCTCTGCGCAAGGGCAAGAGGCTCCTGTGGAAACTTCTGCCCTGGGATACTGGTACAAGCTGCCAAGGGACAGCTGAGTCTCCTTTTCCCCATGGGGCACTCTTCATAAATGGCACATTCTAGAGGAGGGAGAGGGCCACGTCACTGCCCCCTGCAGATGGCTGGTAGATTGGGGAACAGTTGTCTGAATGGGTTTTCCCTTTCAGGACCTCCTGCCCGCATGACTGCCAGAAAGAGATGAGGCTCCTAGACTTGGGGGGCCACAGGTTTAAGGCCAGAGCTCTGAGTGTTGTTTAAACGCACTGTCCCTTCTAGCCCCCAACACCTGAGTAACTCACATGCTGGGGTGCTGCAGTTTTCTCTCCCACCCTGAATTGGTAAAAAGACAACTGGCGGGTAGGACTGGCTACTGCGAAAAGTCCTGGGTCTTTGGTCCACCTCCCCAAGGTATGCCCTGGCAGACCATGAAGACAGGAAAGGCAGGGCAGGAGTGTAGCCTCACGCCCTGAGCGCTACCAGCAGGCCTGTTTGAGGCCAAAAGCACAGGCAAGAGAAAGAGTGAAGTAGGGAGAGGGGATAAAGAGCTGCCTGTGGTGGGAACTTAGGAGACTGCCACTGAGAACAGCCACAGGGGCCACTCGTGGCGCCTGCCACAGACCAGCAACCCCTGAGCTAGAGAAAGAAGGAGAGGTGGAGCACTGCTTCAGTCTGCGCCCCTCAGCTGTGGCTTCCCAGCATGCCCTGTGACCTCAAGCCGCAGGGTACAGGAAAGGAGTTTGTGCTGCGGGACTCAAAGACCCAGAGGTTAATTAACAGGAACCAGGGCCAGGGGCCTTCATCTAGAGGTCAGTGGAGTCTCCAGGGCACTCATCACTGTGGCTGGGAGACTACAGTGTCTCGGCTGCAGACTTGTGGAAGAAGAGGGGGAAGGATGGGAGAAGGGGTGACTGGATGCCAGCCAGGAATCCTGGCCTTAGCCCTATCCTGGCCTTGCCTAATCAGCCATGTCCTTATTCTTACACCTTTCTTCTTGGGAGACCCAACATTATTCTGAGATGCCATGAGACTGTTTAGCTTTTCTTCATGGCCCCAGGGAGTGAGGCTGAGGGCAGTCACTTCCCCTCCGATGCCCTGGACTGCCCAGTAAAAGAATGGCGGGACCCAAGGAGGAAAGAGTGGGGGCAGACAACGCTTGGGGGATCAGTCCACTTTCTCTACATTCAAACTGCAGACCAAATAGAATACCATGACAAAAAGAAGAGAAAGGAAACTTGTATAAACCAAGATAAATAGCTTTTAAACATTTGGATGCCAAAAATTGGGGGCCAAACTCAAGGTTTTGAAGATAGCACAGCGAATGACCTTTAAAAAAAAAAATTGAAAATCCACCAAACCACGGCTCAAAATGTTGTGACCCAGTCAACAATACTGTCAGAAAAACAAAAAGCATTTGAAACAGAATGCTACCTCTCAAAATGTAAACAATATACAAAACACACAAACATACACACACACACACACAAACTCAATGTTAAACAAGTTAGATACCTGGTAGTCGTCTTTAACCAGTAAGAATGTGTTACACTTTCCATACACATTATGGCAACATGATCAGCAGACCAAATGCAGAGAAGCCGGTAGGAGCCCAAGGCCACGGAGGCTGCTGGAAGACAGCTTTCCAAGCTTCAGAGATGCTGCGCCTGACGAGGAGCAGATCCAAACTTCCATTCTTCATTATGACGTGGGGAAATCAAGTCCAAACATTATTCCTACATAATCCCTTTCCCAAGTCAAATTTGTTTTCTCCATGAGCCAGTTGGTTTCAAGTTCCCTAAGTCATGTAGTGGTCTTGTGGCAGTTGTTCAGACCTACCTATGGCCCCTTCCTGGGGCCAAGGCAGTGGTTTGACCCCCATCTGCCTCTTCCAGAAGTTTCCCATCCAATCCAGCAGCCCCAGTGAAGTCCAAGAATGCCGTCTCCATTCTTTCCTGACCTATATGCTGTGAGTCAGGCACAGAGACAGTGCTGGTTCCTGCTTCGGAAGCTGGGCTTGGCCAGGTTTGGAGGGAGCCACAGGAAACCAATCTATTCATTCAAAATGGTTTCACAAGCGATCTTCACATCTTTGGGGTTATCTACAAGTTTGACCATATCTCATCCCAAATCCCCAGTTCCTGGTTGAGGGGGTGAGAAGATGCAGGAATGTACCTCCCCCAATGCAGAACAACAGAGCTGTTTCTCTCCTGGCCAGAGCAGCCTGTGGCTCAGTTCTGAGGGCCTGGGTGGCAGGCTCCGAAGGCAGGTGGAACACCTGCAGGAAGCCACTCCTTCCAAAAAAGCCTGTGGGCTGCAGATCTGCTAAAAGTCTAGAGCGGGGCAACAAGGAAAAACAGCCCCAAGGCTGGGGCCAGGTCAAAACCCACATCAAGCCTCCAAACTGGATTTCCTGGATCACATCCTCATGTAACTAGGAAGCCACCTCACGTTTGGACACCACACTCTAAGATGGGGGCACCTTGCTGGCTGTAACTCTCCAGGCACAGGGAGACAGATCTCTTACAAGGTCATCCCGGAGCTTAAGGAGGTGTCTCTGCTAAAAAGCACTCCAGGCGCTTGGAGATCTGCCCAGAGCTAAGAGTTCAGCTAGAAGTAAGAGTGCCTGGGAGGAGGTCAGAAGGAAGAAGGAAATAGATCGAGGGCACAGGGCCTCATTTGATACATCAGTTTCTGAGGTTTTCCCAAAGGGAAATAACCATTTAAACATGAGGGTCCTGAAAAATCCAAAAGTACTGTAGTTCCTCTTGACCTAGTGGGAGGCAGGCTTTATAGAGAGGACTTCTGAACTCCAGGGGCTAAGAGAGCCTGGGGCTTGGGTGATCATCACAGGGTTCTCTGAGAACCAGGTGTCCGAGAGCCCAGCCGCTTTCCTGCCCCTCACCATCCCATGAGGATGAACTTATTCCCCTCTGAGATTTCTGATTCTGATCTGAGATCTCTGGTGTTGACCTGGTGTATTCCAGACAGGATGGAGGAATAATGCAACAGTTTTCACTTGAATCCAAGGGAAAGGTGGAGGAAGTTGTGCACAATACTCCATAAATTACAAAGTTAATCCAGACAAGAGCAAATGCAGCAGGGCGAGGTGTCTGACCTCTCCAATCTGGCATCCATAGCACTTGGTTCTGGAAGGACCCTTGTGCTGGGTCTACTGGGTATCTCTTTAATTGAAGGGAACTGAGAGCTCGGCAAAGATGGGGAGGGTGGGTAGGCTGATGAAATATGATTATAAATAGCAAACCTGGAGCAATGAAATTTCAGAAACAAAACCCAAATAAACCCACGACGTCATCTCTAGCCCCAAGGTATCTTAAAAGGTTACAAGGTACCAAAAAGGGAACCCCTTTTTAACCTGGGTGTCAAATGGGGAGAAAAAATCAAGGGTAAGCAGAAGGTGGGGTTACATCCTGTGAGCAGGTGCACACACAGCACATCCCCCTCCTCTTCAGCTAAAGTCTCTTTCGGTGTCACAGGCTGCAGTCTCATTGCTAAAGCCCTCCCAAACCCGACTCTGCTCCCACCCTCCCATCTAGCCCAAATACACCCTTCTCCCTAACTCCCGATCCCCGACCCCATATCCAGCTCTCTGGCTCTGGCTGAAGGTAGAAGAGAACTACGTCAGGATGTTGGACATAAACTCGTTGAAGCGTTTGGAGTACTGCTCAGGGTTCACAGTCGAGATCTCGGCCCCTGCCTGTAATACACAAGAGGCTGATTCAGGTTGAGTTCCTGTGCCCCAATCAGGAGGCTGTACCTGGGAGGAGCCAGGGTATTCAGAAGCCTCTTACTCAGTATCAGAGCTGAATACCACCCCCAACCCCACCAAGACTGAGCAGACCACCTCAGGAAGTGGCATACAAGTCCTGAACTGTCCTGGCCCCACTCCTGTGATTTATAACCCCAGGCCTGCACCGAAGTAGAAGAAAGGCAGTGGGGAGGTGGCAAAGCGGCTCTGGATCTCTGTGGGGGCCACTACATGGAGAACAGGGCTTCAGGCCCACAGGGAAACAGGCCTGTGGGGAGCAGTATGGGCATGGAAACAAAGCTATTACTCGCCCTTCAACAAGATGCACAACAGGCCCAGCAGGCCCTGGGGAAAGACACTGGCGGGCTTGGCCCCGAGGGCTGGAGAACTGGGGGATAAACAAATTGGGCCCACCCAGGCAGGGAGCAGGTGGGTGAAGGCAGGGAACATGGCAAGGCAGGCAGGCTGCTCTTCCAGTCTGCTCTTCCAGTCTGCTCTCCTGGAAAGAAGGAGACAGGAGTGTGTTCCTTGGAGCAGGAGGCCTGAGACTGCCCTCCCTGGGGTCTGAGGGTAAGCACAGACGCACCGACGCAGCTGGGCCCTGGATGAAGATGGAGAGGACTCACCCCGTGTTTCACCGTTTTGGCAGCATGTGCAGCTTTCTTCTTCGTATCGTATGGCGTGAGGATATCGATGATGGCCATGAAATACACCTCCTTCTTGGGGGAACCTGGAGGGACAAGGAGAGCAGGGAAGAAGGAAGACGGGGCAGGAGAAGGGCAGACAGCAGCTGGGCACTGCTACAACCCCCAGACACAAGGCTCAGCTCCATCCTTATCATGTTGGGGCTGAGAAAAGGACCAGCGGAGTCCTTTCCAGCTGTCATAGCTCTTATCTTATTGGATCTTCACAGTCACTCTGTGGGGCTGACAGGACAGTATGAATAAAGTTTGGTTCATCTCATGAACCAGAGCAGAACCACTCTTCAGTCAGCCAGGACAAGCAGGGAAGTATAGGAAAGCCTGGCAGAGAAGGAGCCCCAAGTTCAGGTGGTGACCCTGGATGGGAATCTGGAGGCAGAAAGAGGTCAAAGGCAGCAATGAATGAGGTGGAGGTCCAGATGCCCCTAGAAGGATCTAAACAGTGAGCTAAGGGGGTAGGATGAGGGCAGGGCTGTGCAGAGCAGGCGCAGGCTCTGACTTACTTTCATGGCTTTTCATGGCATAGACATCAACAGAGGGGTCGAATTCCCCAGGACCAAAGAACCGAGGAAAGCTGAGGAGGTTGCCAGGGCTGTCCGGAGGTGTGCCATAGGAGCAGAGTAGGTTGCCGCCCACCCCATCATTCTCACACTCCTCGTCCTCTGCCCGCTCCTCCACCTCCATCTCCTCCTGCTCTGCCCGGTCCACGTCGTGGATGCCCACCAGCAGGCTGTAGTCCATGATCTTCAGCTGTGCCAAGAACTAGGAAGGCCAAGGATGGAAAGATGGAAGGAAGAAGAGGTTACACAGGACATCCCAGTGACATCCAGAAAGGGGGGAAAGGCATTCCTTTCAACTCAATTCTACAAACAGTTTTGAAATTCAACAGAGTAAGGCATCAGAGCACCCGCCCTCGCGAGCTCTCTAAGTCTAATGGGGAAGACAGTCATTCAGCAGGGGAAAGGCAGGAGTTCGAGGCTGCAGTGAGCTGTGATCACACCACTGCACTCTAGCTGGGTAACAGAGGGAGATGGTCTCAAAAAAAAAAAAAAAAAAAAAAGAAAAGCAAGGAGCTGTGGGAGTTTACAGTGAGGGGTGAGCAAGACCCTCCCTGAAGAAAGGAGTTGAGGCCAAGGCTGAAAGATGAAGAGGAGTCAGTGGGGCAAGTACTGCAGGTTAAAGATAGAACGAGCACTGCAGGAAGAGGGAACAGCCCATGACGGTTTGGGATCAAGAGAGGCCATGGTGGCTGGGCACGGTGGCTCATGCCTGTAATCCCAGAACTTTGGGAGGCCAATTAAGGAGGATCACTTGAGGCCAGGAGTTTGAGACCAGCCTCAGCAATGTGATGAGACCCCATCTCTACAAAAAAATTTAAAAATTGGCTAGGCGTGGCAGTGCACACCTGTAGTCCTACCTACTTGGGAGGCTCAAGTGGGAGGATCGCGTGAGCCCAGGAATTTCAGGCTGCAGTAAGCTATGACGGCACTATTGCACTCAAGCCTGGGGAACAGAGTGAGACCCTGTCTTTTGTTTTAAAAAAAGAGGCCATGGCCAAGTTTGAGGAAAGAAATAATGAAATGATATACTATGGAAGAGGATGGAGCGATGGATACGACACAACAATATATTTCAGATCAAAATTTCAACCCATTATGAGTCCTAAACCCAATGTAGTGGGCTGGAACTAGGATTTCTTTAAATTAAATGCAGTAGTCCACCCTTATCCACAATGGTTTCAGTTACCTGTGGTCAACTACAGTCCAAAAATATTAAATGGAAAATTCCAGAAATAATTCATAAGTTTTTAAATAGTGTACCATTCCGAGTAGCATGATAAAATCTTGCTATGTCCCATTCAGTGCTGCCCAGGATGCAGATTATCCCTTTGTCCAGTATATCCACACTGTACGCACTAACGTCCCATTAGTCTTTCAGTAGCTGTCAGTAGCTGTCTTGGTTATCAGTTCACTATAGTTGTATCACAGTGCTTGTATTCAAGTAACCCATATTTGACTTCATTATGACTCCACAGAGCAAGAGTAGTGATGTTGGCAATTCAGATATGCCAAAGAGAAGCCATAAAGTGCTTTCTTTTTTTGAGACAGAGTCTTGCTCTGTCACCAGGCTAGAGTGCACCGGTGCAATCTCGGCTCACTGCAACCTCCACCTCCCAGGTTCAAGTGATTCTCCTGTCTCAGCCTCCCAAGTAGCTGGGACTTCAGGCATGCACCACCACACTCAGCTAATTTTCGTATTTTTAGTAGAGACAGTTTCATCATGTTGGCCAGGCTGGTCTCGAGCTCCTGACCTCAAGTGATCCACCTGCCTCAGCCTCCCAAAAGTGCTGGGATTACAGGTGTGAGCCACTGCACCTGGCCAGCTTTAAGTGAAAAGGTGAAAGCTCTTGACTTAAAAAGAAAATAAATTGCATGCTGAGGTTGCTAAGATCTCCTGTAAGAACAAATCTTCTATCCGTGAAATTGTGAAGAAGGAAAAAAAATTCATGCATAGTATATATAGGGTTCAGTACTATCTGTGGCTTCAGGCGTCCACTGGGGATCTTGGAACATGTCCCCTGCTGATAAGGGGGGACTACTGTATAATAAAATAGAATAGAAAATATCAGAATACATGACAGAAAATAAGGGTAGACAGTGTTTCAGTTGTGTGTATCCATTGGGTTGCAAGGTAAAATATACTTCGAACTGGCCTCAGAGACAAAGTCTGAAAAAACTATGTCATCGACTTATCAGCCCAGGTAAAAAGAGAAAAAAAAGGAAAAGGGAACACAAAACCATACAAGAATGGCAGCCAGAACCAACCAATATTCTCAACCCATTCCCTGAAGGTCAAAAGAGTCTGTGTGGTGCTGGGGGAAAGTCCTCCCCTAGCATCATGTGACTCCCCTTGCCAAGCCTTAGTTTTCTCATCTGTATAATGGGTGCTGTGACCAGGGTGGTGGTTCAAGTCTTTTATCTAGGATTTCAAGACAAAGTATGGAATGATACAGGATGGAAATGGCCAGCTAGCATTCCAGTTTAGCTAATAATGAGGCAAGAGTGCAGTCACCATCATACAGTGGTCACTAGGAGACTGTTAGACTGACCACCATGTTAGGTCCTAACAGAGAACTAGGAGGAGAATCATCATGGAAGCAGAGCAGCTCTATGCACAAGCCCAGAACACAACTAAGGACAAGGAGCCCTAAAGATGGGAGCCCAGCAGGATCTCCTTGGAAGAGGAAGGCGGGGAGGGATGCCACTCTGAGCACTTCCAGACAAAGCCTTCTCAAGGCCCAGAGAGAAGGGGCTAGGGTCCCAGGAAAAAGAAGGTCCATGCACCATGCCCTCCACCCACCTGAGAACATTTATAAAGCAACATGCATTGAAAACAAATGCACTGAGTAAACTGCATTAAATTCTTCTCAGAACCACAGTAGGGGGAGAGGGTAGAAAAGGGAGAAGGACAAAGGACAAAGACTCAGGACAAATAATGTCAGATGATGAAAGGCAGAATAAGGAAAGAACATAGTTGGGGATGACTAAGGAAACGCTTCCTAGCAAAACGAAGTTTATGACACCCATGTTCACAGTAGCATTATTCCCAACAGTTACAAGGTGAAAGCAACCTAAGTGTGATGGCTAATTGTATATGCCAGCTGGACTGGGCCTGAGTGCCCAGACACTTGGTCAAGCATTATTCTGGGTGTGTCTGTGAGGGTTTCTGGGTGAAACGAGCATTGAACTGGTGGACTGAGTAAAGCAGATGGCCCTCCCCAGTGTGGATGGGCATCATCCAATCAGCAGAAGGCCTGAAGAGAAGAAAAAGGGTGACCCTCCGGTGAGGAAGAGGGAACTCCTTCTGCCTGGCGGCCTGATGGCCTGTAGAATAAAACCACACCACCAGTTCTCCTGGGCCTCTGGCTTGCTGACTGCAGATCTCATTGGTATCCATAATCCCATGAACCAATTCCTTAAAATAAACCTCTTAGGGCCGGGCATGGTGGCTCACACCTGTAATCCCAGCACTTTGGGAGGCCGAGGCAGGCAGATCACGAGGTCAGGAGATCAAGACCATCCTGGCTAACATGGTGAAACCCCATCTCTACCAAAAATACAAAAAAAACTAGCTGGGCATGGTGGTGGGCACCTGTAGTCCCAGCTACTCGGGAGGCTGAGGCAGGAGAATGGCGTGAACCCGGGAGGCGGAGCTTGCAGTGAGCCAAGATCGCGCCACTGTACTCCAGCCTGGGTGACAGAGCAAGACTCCGTCTCAAAAAAAATAAATAAATAAAATAAAAAATAAATATCTTGGTATAAAGAGATTTACAAAACATCCTATAGGTTTTGTTTCTCTGGAGAACCCCAACTGATATAACAAGTGTCCATTAACTGATGAATAAACAAAATGTAATACATCCATACAATGGAATATTAATCAGTTTGTGTGTGTGTGTGTGTGTGTGTGTGTGTGTGTGTGTGTGTGTGTGTTTTGAGATGAGGTCTCGTTCTGTCGCCCAGGCTGGAGTGCAGTGGCACGATCTCGGCTCCCTGCAAGCTCCGTCTCCCGGGTCCATGCCATTCTCCTGCCTCAGCCTCCCGAGTAGCTGGGAATACAGGTGCCCACCACCACACCTGGCTAATTTTGTTTTTGTATTTTTAGTAGAGACGGGGTTTCACCGTGTTAGCCAGGATGGTCTCGATCTCCTGACCTCGTGATCTGCCTGCCTCGGCCTCCCAAACTGCTGGGATTACAAGCGTGAGCCACCGCGCCTAGCTTTTGTTTTGTTTTTTTTTTTTAAAGGGATGGGGTCTTACCCTCTAGTTCAGGCTGATGCACAGTGGCATGATCATAGCTCACCACAACCGTGAACTCCTAGGCACAAGGGATCCTCCCACCCAGCCTCCTGAATAGCTAGGACTACAGGCACATGTCACCACACCCAGCTAGTTTTTAATTTTTTGTAGAGACAGGATCTCAGTAAATTGCCCAGGTCTCCAACTTCTGGCCTCAAGCAGTCCTTCTGCCTCAGCCTCCTGAGTTGCTGGGATTACAGGTGTGAGCCACCATGCTCAGCCTTATTCAGCTTTAAAAAGAAAGAAATTCTGGCCAGGTGTGGTGGCTCACGCCTGTAATCCCAGCACTCTGGGAGGCCGAGGCAGGCAGATCACGAGGTCAGGAGATCGAAACCATCCTGGTCAACATGGTGAAACCCCGTCTCCACTAAAAAAATACAAAAATTAGCTGGGCATGGCAGCACACGCCTGTAGTCCTAGCTACTTGGGAGGCTGAAGCAGGAGAATCGCTTGAATCCGGGAGGCGGAGGTTGCAGTGAGCCGAGATCGCACCACTGCACTCCAGCCTGGCAACAGAGCGAGACTCTGTCTCAAAACAAATAAATAAATAATAAAAAGAAAAAAATTCTGACACATGATACAGTATGGATGAACCCTGAAGACATTATGCTAAGCAAAATAAGAGAGTCACAAAAGGACAACTGCTGTTTGCTTCCTTTTTTTTTTTATTTTTTGAGATGGAGTTTCGTTCATAATATGTTGCCCAAGCTGGAGGGTCACCGCAACCTCCGCCTCCTGGGTTCAAGTGATTCTCTTGCCTCAGCCTCCCAAGTAGCTGGGATTACAGGCGTGCACCACCATGCCCGGCTACTTTTGTATTTTCAGTAGAGACCGGGTTTCTCCATGTTGGTCAGGCTGGTCTCAAACTCCTGACCTCAGAAGATCCGCCCACCTCAGCCTCCCAAAGTGCTGGGATTACAGGCATGAGCCACCTCGCTTGGCTGTTTGCTTCCTCTTATGTGAAGTTCCTAGAGTAGTCAACTTCATAGGGGCAGAAAATCGAATACTGATTGCCAGGGGTTAGGGAGGGGGAATTGGGAATTAGTATTTAATGGGTATAGAGTTTCAGCTGGGAAAGATAAAAGTTCAGAGATGAATGGTAGTGCTGGTTGCATAACAATGTGAATATACTTAATGCCACTCAACTATATATCAAAATGGTTAAGGTGCGTGCCTATAGTCCCAGCTACTTGGGAGGCTGAGGTAGGAGAATCACTTGAACCCAGGAGGTGGAGGTTGCAGTGAGCCGAGATCGTGCCACTGCACTGCACTCCAGCCTGGGGACAGAACGAGAATCTCCCAAAAAAACAAAACAAAACAAAACAAAACAAAACAAAACAAAAAAAACACCTATTATTATATGTATTTTACCACAATTAAAAAAAAATTTTTTTCCCCAAGTTTGTTTGTAGGATTTGGTTTTAACGAGCAGCCTCTCAATTTATTAAAAGAGAAGGAGATGCTGAGTTATCAAGTGGTCCAGATAACATTTTCACTATTTAGCACCTGTCCTTCCCAGATTACAAACAGAAGTTTGCTAGGTAAGTGGAGAATCAGAGCCAGAGCCAGAGAAGAACCTGATTGGTGGATTTTTGCTTTTTGAGACAGGGTCTTGCTCTGTCACCCAGGCTGGAGCACAGTGGCACGATCACAGCTCATGTTGCCTTGATCTGCTAGGCTCCAGTGATCCTCCTGCCTCAACCTTCCAAGGTGCTGGGATTACAAGAGTAAGCCACCATGCTTAGCCAACTTTTTTGGTTTTTGTTTTGAGACAATGTCTCGCTCTGTTGCCCAGGCTGGAGTGTAGTGGTGAGACCACAGCTCACTGCAGCCTCATCTCCCGGGCTCAAACAATCCTTTCGCCTCAGCCTCCCAAGTAGCTGGGACTACAGGTGTGTGCCCCTACGCCTGGCTAAATTTTTAAATTTTTAGTAGAGATGAGGTCTTGCTATGTTGCCTAGGCTGGTATTGAACTGCTGAGCTCAAGCGATCCTCCCACCTCAGCCTCCCAAAATGTTGGGGTTACAGGACCTTAATAGCTGGGTTCCTACAGCTCTGATGGCCAGATGCCCTCTCCATTGTAGGGACAACAGCAGAAGGGAGTTTGAAAAAGGTGTTGGAATGAATTAGTGAAAAGGGAAAAGCATTCTAAACTAAATTACAAAGGTCCTACTGGTGCCAACTATGCTCCGTCAGGTGGAATGATCATTTGCACTTGCTTTAGGTGCCCATAAGTGCCCACGCGGCTCAAATCACCACCCTTTTGTCCATACTCCTGGAAAGTACTGAATTCCATTCTTCTTAAGGTTTAAGAGGCGCCTACTCTAGGTACAGAAGAAGCCTTGCAGGTGAAAATGAAGGTTAGTAAGTACCTCAACGTCCCGCTTCAGTTTCTCCAGGAAGTTCTTTTTACTCTCCTCTCCCACATGCAGCTTCTGCCCTTCATTGAGGAAGTCATTGTCTTTGAATGTTGGCAAGTCCTTGGCCTAGGAGAGCAACAGCAGTTAGGCTGGGTAAGCCTGATTAATTCACCCCAGGGACACTCAACTGTTCTGCTGGGAGCAACTATACAGAAAGGGGAAGGAGGGGTTGTCAGTGTACCGACCCTCAACCTGCTAAATCAACAGTGCAGGAGCCTCTAGTCCCAGGCTTTGGGTGGGCAGGGAGGGCAAATACATGAAAGATGAAGAATGACTAAAGGATTCTTTCCTGTTGAGCCTGGACCAGCTCAGGGCTCAGGCAGCCACTGACTGACTCAGGCTGGACTATGAGATAGAAATGTCTGCCATCCCAGCAGGACAATGAAGAATGTAGTGAGGGCAGAGGTAAAAGACCAGAGACCAAGGTCTAGGCCTAGCACAAGGACAGGCAGGTGATTCATGACACACGGCATTTCATGTTGACAGATGGCATGTCTGGGAGCTGGGCTAGGGGCTGGGGTGGGCGAGGGACAGGATGGCCGACAGGAGTTGTTTCTGACTCCAAGCGACCCTTCCATTCCTGCTCAGCGCCAGCATACCTTCTCCTTGTCGCTCGCTTCTCTGGCAACCGTAGAACCCTGAAAGGATAAAAGCCATCAGGGGAAGTCAAGCTGAGGCAAAGTCGACTGCATGAGCAAACATGGGAGAGCCAGCAGGTGAACTCAAGTAGGCTTGTTAGAGTCCTAGAGGGGCCAGGAGGCAAAACCTTGTTCATTTACTGTGTCAAGCCCACTTATAGAGCTCTATGTGCAAGACACTTTTTAGGTGCTCAGCAAACAGGACTGCACTGGAGAAGCTCAGTCCCTGCCCTTGAGCTACTTTCCTTCTAACAGGGGAGACAGATATTCAGCAGTGGTTCCACAAGTCATTAGTTCATTCACTACCACGGTGCTCAGTGGTACAGGGAGGAGACAGGACACTCTGAAAGCACATACCACACGGGCCCGGCCTGGGGAGGGACAGTGGCCAGGGCCTACCTACTTCCTGGAAGTAGTATTTGGGCTGAGCTCAGAAGGGTAAGGAGGAAGCAATTAGGTGGGGGAAGGAGGGGGTGGAGAGAGAGAAGGAGACTATTCCAGACAGCAGATGTGAAATCCTGGGAAGAGGAGCACAGGCACTGCAGGAACGCAGAGGAAACCAGCCCAGTTGCAGCACAGAGGGAAGGGATGGCGGCATAAGGTGACAGAAGTCAGAAGCCAGGTTCAAGAACACGGAGCACCCTAGTTCACAGCCACAAGTGTGTCCTTCTCAGAGTCTAGAGATGCACTTGTGCTGGCAGTCCATGGGGGCCTGATGGATGCTAAAGTGCGTGTGTCAGCACGGCCTCCCTCGCTGTGCACATTCCACAGACAGGAACATCAACTGCTGCATAAATATGGCACATTTAGGGCTTAAATAATCTCCTGTTACTGTCACCTGGACTTCAAACTGACTTTGGTCCACAAGAATCAGGCATATCCACTCCAGAGTTCCCTGTCCATGCCAACACATAGGCTCCAGCTTCCCAATTACATGGAAGTTGGAGTAGTGGCCCCTTCGGGGCTCAGATAGAGGGGAGGCACAGCTCCAGCAAACACAGAGCCCTTTACCTTGAGGTCATACTTGCGATGCACAGTGAGCCGATGGCTGAACACGTTCCTGGTAACCACCATGTAGGTTTCCACACCATCCACGGTCAGGCGGTACATGCCCAGGAACTGTGGCAAAAGCGTGTTGCCATGACACTCCACTATAAACTAGAATGGAAAGGAAGAAGAGAGAGGACTAAGGAATAGGCAGTGCCAGGGATGGATGGGGCTCACCCCAGACTAAAATGCTCCCTGGCTCCCTGGGATTCTAACCTCTAGACCAGTAGTTCTCCAGCTGGGTTCTATGAAGTAATAGGGGTTTCTCAGGCTTAAAATGGGCAACAGCCACCTCCAGCCTCCTGTTGGCATGGCAGAGGGAGAGGCAAGCTGAGCAGGTGGCTCAGAGCCCCTGTGGGTTCATATTATTAGTATCTCACCTAAGATTTTGTTTAAAATAGGATTCTACCACAGGAAAATCCCTGATCCACACCTTGCATCTCTTCTGCCAGCCTGATATGGGAATGCCGCAGGGAAGAGACAGGATGCAGAGGCAGGCCAGGGATCCAGCCATCTGGGAGAAGACAACAGCTCCATATCCAAAGCTCTTATCCATGCCATGCCCCAGGGTTTCTGCCATAACTCCTGGAAGACCAGAAGCTCCCTTCGGCCCTTCTCAGGTGCCCCAGAAATGAAGACCCAAGTAGGCTGAGGACAGACACACAGATGGTGCCACGGGGCTCCCTGCCTTCCTCATGGACAGGTTCCAGATGAGTGGAGAGATGGGACGGGAAAAGAAACAAGCCTGCCGAGCTGAGGGGGCCTCTTTCAGAAGAAACGGGGCGGATGCCAGTGCGTGAACACTTTCCAACTGGGACTCAGTCAGCGATGAGCCTTCATGGCTCCTTTTTTCTTTTTTAAAGTAGGCATTTCAGTTCACAGAAATACGGTTGCAGGAGAGTCCCACTGCTTGGTGATCAGAAGCAGCTGCCATTACCAGAGAGGACCAACCCCTCCCTAAGAAGCTCCCCCACGGCTCTCTTCTCCCTCTTCCAACCCATCCTCTGCAGCCCAGGCTT
Source organism: Gorilla gorilla gorilla (assembly GCF_029281585.2). Taxonomy (NCBI): domain Eukaryota; kingdom Metazoa; phylum Chordata; class Mammalia; order Primates; family Hominidae; genus Gorilla; species Gorilla gorilla. Next base: position 53,696,008 of record NC_073228.2, on the reverse strand, counting down.
GGGACTCACCATACCTGGTGGTATTTCTTTAAGATGTTGTGCATCTCCGCCACGTCCTCGCTGGACACAGTCTTGATGACAAAGCGCCGGTCGTAGGTGGTGAGGAAACGCGTGCCACACCGGCCCTGGCTGTCACTGTTGATGGGGGCGCTGCGCGTTACTGAATTCTGATAATCGAGACAAAAGAAGGCTGGGCTTGGCAGGGGAACAGAATTCTGACTTTCGCTGAGTCTTCCCTCAGGGGCTGGACTGCTTGAAAGCCAACAACACTGAGATAGAGGGACTCCCAGATGGGAGTTTACCCTCCCCTTTTCTCACAGGGTGTTCACATCCCTCCCTAAGTCTTCCTCCAAAGTGACAAGAATTGTTCCTTACCACCTGCCCTTCATCCCAGTCTAGGATGGGAAGAGGACTGACTGTGAAAGTTTCCATCCTGATCCCAGATAGCTATCCTACCAACTAAAATTCTGCCTCTGATGGAGGGGGCTGAGTCTAATCTGGACTCTCACACGCACTATGACCTTGGGTGAGCCATTTAACTTCTCTACCCCTGCATTTCCTCATCAGGAACACAAAGATGCAGACTGAGCTGATTCTCCCAGTCTCTTGGGCGTAGCAAAGATGAAGCTTAGAAAATACTGTCTTCAAGGGGTCTAGCACAAAGAAGCAATGCCCATTCGTCTCTTGTCTCTGGATCTACCCTAATGCTGAAAAACTTTCCCCAAAGCAGGAAGCTGATCCTCATCTCTGAGCCTGACACCTTTCCCCTTGCCTCAACCTCCTGCTTGTCTATGCAAGGCTGGGAGGCAGTTTTGGGGAGCTTTCCTGGCTGTATCCCTGCTCCTCCTCAAGGTCCTACTCCCATTAGGATCAGAGAGCAGTAGAAGCCTTAAGAGGGAGGGTGTGGGAAGGCGTGAGTCAACCAAAGGGATATGTTCACCAAGAAGATGCCAAGGGACCTTTGGGAAGCAAGGGTGAGGGGAGATCCCAAGTGTCCCTGTTCCCAAGAAAACATACATGGGGATCATGTCACAGAAATGTCTCTTCTCCAAGATGTTTCCCCATCTCTTAATGAGGATCCTGTTATTATTTTTGAAGAGATAGGGTCTCACTCTGTCACCCAAGCTGGAGTACAGTGGTGAGATCTCAGCTCACTGCAGCCTCTACCTCCTGGGCTCAAGTGATCCTCCCGCCTCAGCCTACCAAGTAGCTGGGACTACAGGTGTGCACCAACATGCCTGGCTTATTTTTGTAGCTTTTGTAGAGATGGAGTTTTGCCATGTTTCCCAGGCTGGTCTAGAACTCCTGAGATCAAGCAATCCTCCTGCCTCAGCCTCCCAAAGTGCTAGGATTACAGGTGTGAGCTACTGTGCCCAGCCTTTTTTTTTTCTTTTAAAGATGTTGTTTTGCTGTCACCCAAACTAGAGTGTAGTGGCGCGATCATAGCTCACTGCAGCCTTGAACTCCTGGGCTCAAGGGATGCTCTCGCCTCGGCCTCCTGAGCAGCTGGGACTATAGGCATGCACCACCATGCCCGGCTGATCAGGATCCTACTCTTTACTTTCCCCTAATACCTCCTCAGAAAACCCTGGTGGAGAAGTGAGGACCACCTTCATGGGGAAAACTAAAGTCAGAGGTGGTAAGCAGCTCTGGGAGTTCCTCAGCAAAGGTGCTAAAGTAGCACCCCAAAAAACAGGGTGTTCCCGTTACAGAAAGGTTGAGTAGACTCTGTGACTGAGCGCCTCTTCCTCCCAGCCTGGCCTTTCTACCATAAGACTTACAGGCTGCAAGCCTAGTTGGGAGGTAGAGGCAGCATCCCCTGACTCTCTAAGTGGCTGGTAGTCCAAGAATATAGGGTCCCCTCCCTGAGCACCATCCTCCCTGCCCTCATTTCAGTCTTGAGCACGGGCATGCGCCCACAAGGCTATTAGGGGCAAAATGCAGACACTGAGAGGATGTGGTTAGACAGCCCAGGGGAGGGAAAGGAATCCCTCACTTGGAACCCCTCACCAAGGAACAATGGAGGGAATCTGTCTGAGCAACTTGGGGTTGCAACAGTGGCAAGAAGTTTCCAGAAAACCTCCAGCCCCAGTCAAGTCATGATTGAGTTCAGGGGTCAATCCTAACAGCGGGCTGGAGGAACCTCCCAGTACCTCTTAGGTGTAGGCGCTCCTGGGCATTCAAGCCCAAGGCGTGTCCTCCTCCTCTCACAAACCCTCACCCTCTTCTTCAAGATACTTTTCTTTGCATGCAAGCCCTCCAGAGAGGAGGAGAGAGGGGAGGAGACTCTAACCCAAGGCCCATTCTGCTGCTGTGAACTACTCTATCAAAGGGGTGGAGTGGGAGGAACTACAGTGTTAGAAAAGATTTGGGCATCCATTCTAGGTTTCACTGTGCTATACACTAGGTTTCACTGTGCTATGGGGAAAAGTTTTCTCCACAGATGAATGAAAGTCAGCTATATTTCAGGCCAGGTGCTGTGGCTCACGCCTGTAATCCCAGCACTTTGGGAGGCCAAGGCAGACAGATCACAAGGTCAGGAGTTGGAGACCAGCGTGGCCAACATAGTGAAACCCTGTCTCTACTAAAAAAAAAGAAATGCAAAAAATTAGCCGGGTGTGGTGGTGGGCGCCTGTAATCCCAGCTACTCGGGAGGCTGAGGCAGGAGAATCACTTGAACCTGGGAGGCAGAGGTTGTAGTGAGCCGAGATCGCGCCATTGCATTCCAGCCTGGACGACAGGAGTGAAACTCCATCTCAAAAAAAAAAAAAAAAAAAAAAAAGTCAGCTATATTTCTTACAGCTGTAAAGGTGAAGTGGAAAATTCGCCCACCTTCACCACAAGGCTGTCTGCCAAGGAAGAAGATCCAAGGAGATGTGCTAAGAGGAGAAGTGACAGAAACCATGGACTGAGTCAGATTCTAATGTCCCTGACACTGGGATTGATTCCTCCCAACAGGCCAATGGCCTCTACAACACTGTCACCCCTTGAAGGGGGCAGTTGCCCTGGCAGACCAACTCCCCACTCCCACCACCAGGATAGGGCACAAGTTTAGGAGGTGACACTCATACCTGGCAAGAGGTTACACTACCCTTGAAGTCTTCCTTTTCTAATCTATTTCATCTGCTTTAAGAGGCCTCATCTCCGCTAACAACAATTCTCTCTCTCTTTTTTTTTTTTGAGACTGAATTTCACTCTTGTCGCCCAGGCTGGAGTGCAATGGCATGATCTCAGCTCGCTGCAACCTCCGCCTCCCAGGTTCAAGCGATTCTCCTGCCTCAGCCTCCAGAGTAGCTGGGACTATAGGTGCACATCACCATGCCCATCTAATTTTGTATTTTTTAGTAGAGACAGGATTTCACCATGTTGGCCAGGCTGGTCTCGAACTCCTGACCTCAGGTGACCTACCTGCCTTGGCCTCCCAAAGTGCTGGGATTACAGGCATAAGCCACCATGCCCCACCCAGTTCTCTTTGAAGTCAAACTACGAATGAGAAGGGTTCTTCAGCCTAGACTGGGAATGTCAGACTAAAATAAAGGTGCTTCCGCAGACCCCTCTCCCTCCTGCTGCACTCCCTCTGAGGGAGAGGAACCTGAGTGTGTGCAGCATCCTCAGAAGCATTTCTAAGGCCCTCGTCCTGCAAGGGGCACCCAGTGCTGGGGGAGAGACCGCCTGGGCTGGAGCAAGGCATGACAGGGAGACACAGCACAAAAACAGCCAACACGTTTTGATTCTCTACCTGTCCTGTGGCTTCCTGACCCCATTCCATTCCCTAATCCACTGATGTTGCCAGGAGCCTCCATACCTGGTAATCCTGATCATCAATTCCAAACCTCTCCCGAAGGTTTCGGAACACCATGGGACAATACTCCTTAAACTTAAAGCGGCTGGGCAGGTTCTCCCTAGGGAAAAGCAGAGACATATCTTTGTGAACTGCCCCTTGCTCATCTTAATTCTATTATTATTATTTTTTTTTGTAATAGAGACAGAGTCTTGCTATGTTGCCCAGACTGGTCTTGAACTCCTGGCTTCAAGCGATCCTCCCACCTCAGCCTCCCAAAGTGCTGGGATTACAGGCATGAGCCACCACACCCAGCCTCATCTATATTCTGACTTCAGAACTCTTCAAAGTGTGGTCCACAGATTGCCTGGATCTGAACATCTGCCATACTTAACATGTAGGTTTCTAGGCTCTTAGGAATTCTGGAGTTGAGTCGAAAAACAAACACTCTAGGTGATTCTGAGCATGTAAAAGTTTAAAAACTTTACATCTTGTATTCACTTTGTAAAAGTAATCCAGCAGTATAGCTGGGATTTGTGCGATTTTCTACGTGTGTGCTGCCCTTCACTAAAACATACATTAAAGAAAAAAACTCTCACCCGCTGGGCCATAAGCCTGAGTGCAGGCTCCACCTCACAAGCACTGTGCTTACTACAGTGGGAAGCTGCATGTGAACATCTGCTGTGAGGTGAAATCAGCCTGAATGCTACAAGGAAAAACCTCTCTCATCAGAGGGCCCCTCTCCTCTGGCCATATTCCTGTGGAAGCATCCTGACAATGGTCACTTACAGGAAGCCCTGCCCTGGGCTTCCACTGGGACGTAGGAAAAGAGTGCCTGAGTTAAAGAGGTCTTCAGTCAACTGAGTGGGACCACAGAGCCCTGTCTGCTGGCTGCTGGCACCAATCTCCACCCTCCCACTCCCTCATCAATACAGACTCCCAGGAGGAAAGAGAATCACCTTGAAATGATGACTCTTACCAATCCTCCATCTTTACAACAGCTATCCTGTTTAGGGACCCCCTTTCAGAAATATGTCCCAGTGACTACTCCAGGATGACAGGCTTTAAGGAAATCAAAAGGAATGTCGTCTTGGAAAGGAAGTGGCCTATCTGCCTTATCTACCCCATCTTCTAGTAAACAGTGCTAGAATCTAATAAATAGCACATGCAGGGCTGGGCACGGTGGCTCCCGCCTGTAATCCCAGTACTTTGGGAGGCCGAGGCAGGTGGATCACCCTGACTGAGGTCAGGAGTTCGAGACCAGCCTGGCCAACATGGTGAAACCCCATCTCTACTAAAAATACAAAAAAATTAGCCGGGCTTGGTGGTGGGTGCCTGTAATCCCAGCTACTCGGGAGCCTGAGGCAGCAGAATCACTTGAACCCAGGAGGCAGAGGTTGCAGTGAGCCAAGATCGCACCACTGCACTACAGCCTGGGCAACAAGAGTGAAACTCTGTCTCAAAACAACACCAACAACAACAACAAAAACACATACACAGTTGTTGGAAGGACAAAAGGAATAAAGATAGAAGAAAATAAGAGATTGGGTTCTCTGCTTTAGGCCAAGATATCAAGGAGGTAGCACCTCACCAGAGGCCATGGACCCTGAAGGGGGTAGTGGTGCAATGCCCACTTCGAGAACCCGGACCTCTGAGTCAGAACAACCTTCTTTCTGGCCTCTGAGTTGAGGGCTGCCTCTCCCTCCTTAGGTGGCCACTTAACAGGTGGCAGCTATGGAGACAGACGGCTTCTAGAACAAGATGGTATTACTTACTATGGCAGAGGGAGGTCACTAAGGGATGTTCTCAAGTCAATCTTCTCCTCTGGACTAACAGTCTGGGAATGGTGGGGTGACAGAACCCAGCTAGTGAGGTGGTGGGGACTGTGAGGCAATGAAGAATAGAACCAGGATTCACATGCAGAAAGGAGAAAGTGTAAGCAGCAAATAGTCCTGCGATGGTCCACAGAGGGATGGAAAATCCAGGCCCCAAAGGGCTTAAAGCAGGCCCAAAACTGTGCCAGGTGTGGCGGCCGCTAGTGTTTCCAACAGTATCTGAGACAACCTTCAGACACTGGTGCTAATCCAAGAAGCGACAGCAGACAAAAATGGGAAGTGCTACTCTGGATAGTGCCCTCGAGCCCCATGCTCTGCCTGTTGCTCATACACCAGCCAGACAGAAAAGAGCCTGGAGGCATCCCAGACCAAGAACATGCCTGGCAACCTCCTGCCTCAGACTAAGACCAAGATGGGGCCACTGCTACAGCCTCACACTGAATACCTCAGCTCCAGAGCAGCTCACTGCCACCTGAGCTGGCTCTAGATGAATCACCCTGGGCCCAGCCACATGCCCCAAGGGCCACCGGAGGTAGGCTGATAAAAGTGTGAGAGGACAATACTAGGATGAGAGGCACGTAACGAATGCATTTTCCTAGCCAGTTTGTCAGCTCTGAGATCCAGGTGCTGCTGTCACACCCTGCCAGGTGCTGCCTTGGCTCCCGCCATGCATGAGGCTTCAGAAGCCTCTGACTTGAGGGAAAGGACTGCCCACAAAACCTGAGTCCACTCAGTAGACAACTTACTTATTGAAGAGATGATTGTCCACCTTGATCTTACTGTAGGCTTTGAAGTCATCTGGCATTAGCATGACAGGAACAGGGACATTGCTCAGCTCATTGATCTGAAAAGCAAGGAGAACGTAAGGCTCTCAGCCAGGAGGCCACCTGCCTCAGAGACACTAAGCTACAATGTGGATGCCACAATCTTGCTAAAAGCATGTCCAAGTTTCCCTCTCTGTCTTTTTTTGTTTTTTTGAGACAGGGTCTCACTCTGTCACCCAGGCTGAAGTGCAGTGGCATGACAATGGCTCACTGCAGCCTTCACCTCCTGGACTCAAGCAATCTGCCCACACCAGCCTCCTAAGTAGCTGGGACTACAGGTGCACACCACCACGCCCAGCTAATTTTTTTGTATTGTGTAGAGACAAGGTCTCACTGTCCTGAGCTCAAGCAATCCTCCGGACTTGGCCTCCCAAATTATTGGGATTACAGGTGTCAGCCACCACACCTGGCCCCTCCCTGTCTTTATTTCTGTTCTTCTCTTCAAGTAAGTTCCCAACCTTGTCCTATTTTACCTATTGAAACTCTCCACTTGATAAGGGCCAGCTCAAAAGGCACCTCCTCCATGAAGTTTTCCAAGATTCTCTAGACCATCAATACCCTTTCCCATCTTGGAATTCCTGAAGTTTTCTTTGTATCTGTCTTCTGGCCATCTCACAGTCTCTCATATTGTAGTTAATGCCTATAAACCTCACCTGCAAGAGTTAAGCTAGGCAATACTACATTATTTATATTTCTTTTTCTTTTTCTTTGAGACGGAGTTTTGCTGTTGTTGCCCAGGCTGGAGTGCAATGGCACGATCTCAGCTCACTGCAATCTCCACCTCCTGGGCTCAAGCGATTCTCCTGCCTCAGCCTCCCAAGTAGCTGGGATTACAGGCATGCACCACCATGTCCAGCTAATTTTTTTTTGTATTTTTAGTAGAGACAGGGTTTCATCATGTTGGTCAGGCTGGTCTTGAACTCTTGACCTCAGGTGATCCACCTGCCCTGGCCTCCCAAAGTGTTGGGATTACAGGCGTGAGCCACCACGCTCAGCTTTAATTATATTTCTAAGCAAAGAGCATCCTACTAATCTTTGGGGCACCACAGTGCTTGGCACCATTACTAGCATATATGGCAGATACTCAATAAATATTTGTCATATGCAATAATAAATGATCAATAGATAAATGTCTCCCAACCTAAGTGGGTATTAAGGCCTTTGAATATCTTCATACAAATTGTGGGTCACTCAAGAAATTAGCTCAAGGAAGAAAAAAAGCTGGATGGGTTTGTGTGGACTTGTAACTCGTATCCCCAAGGTAATAGATTAAATTTATTTATTTATTTATAGACAGAGTCTCACTGTGTCGCCCAGCCTGGAGTGCAGTGGTGCGATCTCAGCTCACTGCAAGCTCCACCTCCTGGGTTCACACCATTCTCCTGCCTCAGCCTCCAGAGTAGCTGGGACTACAGGCGCCCGACACCACACCTGGCTAATTTTTTGTATTTTTAGTAGAGACGGGGTTTCACCATGTTAGCCTGGATAGTCTCGATCTCCTGAGCTCGTGATCCACCCACCTCGGCCTCCCAAAGTGCTGGGATCACAGGCGTGAGCCACTGCGCCCGGCTGTAATAGATTAAACTTAAAGTGAGCAGTAGTAAATGTCTGGCCACTCCCCCACTTGGACCCTCCTGATAAAAGCAGGGCCAGGCCTGGCACAGTGGCTCATGCCTGTAATCCCAGTACTTTGGAAGGCCAAGGCAGGAGGATCACTTGAGGCTAGGAGTTCTATACCAGCCTGGGCAACACAGCAAGACCCCATCTCTAAAAAAAATAATTAAATGTGAAGCTGAGGCAGGCAGATCACCTGAGGTAAGGAGTTCAAGACCAGCCTGGCCAATATGGTGAAACCCTATCTCTACTAAAAATACAAAAAAATTAGCTGGGTGTGGTGGAAGCCACCTGTAATTCCAGCTACTCGGGAGGCTGAGGCAGGAGAATCGTTTGAACCCAGGAGGCATAAGGTACAGTGGGCCGAGATCGCACCACTGCCTGGGCAACAAGAGTGAGACTCTGTCTCAAAAAAAAAAAAAAAATTAAACACATTAGCCAGGCATAGTCATGTACACCTATCATCCTAGCTACTCAGGAGGCTGAGGTGGGAGGATTGCTTGAGGCCAGGAGTTTGAGGTTACAGTGAGCTATGATTGCGCCACTGCACTGCGCTCTAGCCTGGGCAAGAGTGAGATCTTGTCTCAAAAAAGAAAATAAAATAAAGCAGGGCCAGTTCCTGATGTCAAGTCCTGCCATACACTAAACTAGGGGAGATGGGGCAGGATGCTTTGCCTCTACTGCAAACAAACCTTCTGTCTTTCATCCCTTCAGGGAGCTGGATCCTAGACAGAGAGCTAGCTTTCCATTGGTGCAGAGATGAGGGCAGATCCTGCCCTTCCCCACCTCGAGTTTAGCCAGTTAGTGGTCTAATTAACCACAGATGTCCTCTCCCACCACAGCAGAGTATTTGACATTTGACCCTCAACCCAGTTGCCACTAACGCATTCAGGATTTACAGAGGAAACCTTAGTCCTGACTTAATGGACTGGGGGGAGGGGGCACAGCCTTGTGTCTCCCACTTTCCTTGCAAATCCTGTTATCTCAATGAGGCCCCAGGTGGCAGTGAGGGGATAACCTAGAGTCATTAGAACTCCTCCAGGAGCATAAATGGGGGAAATGGCATTTAATTTGCTGCTCCTTTTATGTTCCAAAGCTTTTTTATTTAGAAATGTCAGAGAATGGAGGAAGTTCAAGTTAATGCAGTAACTGGGCTGGGGAACCATATCTTCCTAGAGTTGGGAAAAAACCCAATTTACTCATGGAGAAATGAAGGAAGCCATAGGAATGCATGTGCTTTGAGAGGGGTGCTGGGGGCAGGGTAGTTTATAAATTGGCAGTGGAGCAGACACTCAGTAAACTGCTGGCAAAAACTGGCATAGACACAAGAGTGTATCCTGTATAATTCCATTTATATGAAATTCTACAACAGGCATCTATAATGAGAGAAATGAGATGAGTTGCCTGGCCAGGGGGCGGGGGGTGCTGAGTTTTGTAAAGGGACATGAGAAGTGTGATTCTACGGTGACAGAAATGTTTTATATGTTGTTTGGGGTGATGGTTACATGAGCAAATACATTTGCTGAAATTCATCAAATTGTATACTTAAAATACGCACACTTATTATACATAAATTATTCCTCAATAAAGTTGATTTTTAAATTCCCAGCATCAAGCTCTGTGATACCCTTCATTGGCTAAACCCTCCCAATAGCCAAAAAAAAACCCCAGAAGAGTCATGCCAGTTCCTATTCCAGGGGGTGCTCACAAGAGAATGTGACTGTCAAATCTGTGCCTACAGAGGAAACCATTCCACTTCTTTGTTTTTCTGCCAACAGAAACAATTTGTGGTGGCTGTCCCATTTCCTTTTTCCTGGCATATCAAGCCTGGCTCCGAGACTTAAAGGGAAAACAGAGACAAAGAGCTCAGGGCTCGGCTGGGCGCAGTGGCTCACGCCTATAATGCCAACACTTGGGAGGCCGAGGGGGACAGATCATGAGGTCAGGAGATCGAGTCTTGCTCTGTTGCCCAGGCTGGAGTGCAGTGGCAGAATCTCCGCTCACTGCAACCTCTGCCTCCTGGGTTCAAGCGATTCTCCTGCCTCAGTCTCCGGAGTAGCTGGGATTACAGGCGCATGTCACCATGCCCTGCTAATTTTTGTATTTTTAGTAAAGATGGGGTTTCACCATGTTGGTCAGGCTGGTCTCGAACTCCTGACCTCGTGATCTGCCTGCCTCAGCCTCCCAAAATGCTGGGATTACAGATGTGAGCTACCGCACCTGGCCCAGCCTAGGAAATTTTTAACTCAGCTAACATTGGCGAACAATCCATATCTCAACTAGGGGAGACTTACCCCTCATTTCTACTAGGCCACATGTAGATGATTCACTGTAGGGATTAGCCATATTATTATTATTTTTTTAGTTGTGTGAAATTTTATATCCCAGAGAGTTCTATTCCATTTCAATTGAACTGTTCCTATTGAAATATCTACTACGTGCTTCATTCTGTTAGGTAGGTGTGTGTGGGAGGAGGAGAGCACAAGGGGAGAAAGTGTTGTACACGCAAAAAGAAACAGGAGGCTTATAATCTCATCAGGGAGATGAAAAAAAAAACCCTGACACACTAAAAGTCAAAGCAGTATGCAATTAAGTGAGAATCCAGGGATACAGACATCAAGAACAGCAGAGGCTCAGAGAAGGATGAGGCTAGCATGGCCAGAGGGTCAGAATCCCAGTCCTCATACATCAGGCCAGAAACAAGGCACCTAATGCCTCTCCTGGTATTGCACCAAGAGCACTTGACATTAGGAGAATCTACAAGATCATGCTACACTCCTGCTTAGAAATCTTCCATGGCTCCTCATCAACCTCAGGGTAAAGTTCTAACTGCTTAGCCTGGCATTCAAGGCCTTTCCTAATCTGGCTCAGACTGCCAATTTTTTTTTTTTTTTTTTTTTTTGAGATAGAGCTTTGCTCTGGTTTCCCAGGCTGGAGTGCAATGGCGTGCTCACCGCAACTTCCGCCTCCCGGGTTCAAGCAATTCTCCTGCCTCAGCCTCCTGAGTAGCTAGGATTATAGGCATGTACCACCATGCCCGGCTAATTTTGTATTTTTAGTAGAGATGGGGTTTCTCCATGTTGGCCAGGCTGGTCTCGAACTCCCGACCTTAGGAGATCTACCTGCCTCGGCCTCCCAAAGTGCTAGGATTACAGGCGTGAGCCACCGCGCCCAGCCAGACTGCCAAATTTCTATTCAATTTACTTCTACTCAGTGTATCAAGGGCCTTACTATATGCTAGGAGCTGGGGATACAAAACCAAAAAGACATCTCCAGAGCTGGGCGTGGTGGCTCATGCCTATAATTCCAGCACTTTGGGAGGCCACGGCAGGCGGATCACTTGAGACGAGGAGTTCAAGCCCAGACTGGCCAATATGGCAAAACCCCAACTCTGCTAAAAATACAAAAATTTGCCAGTCGTGGTGGCATGTGTCTGTAGTCCCAGCTACTCGGGAAGCTGAGGCAGGATTGCTTGAACCCAGGAGGCAGAGGTTGCAGTGAGCTGAGATTGTGCCCCTGCACTCCAGCCTGGGTGACAGAACAAGATTCTGTCTCAAAAAAAAAAAAAAAAAAAAAAAAGTAAGTAAGTATTGATTCTGCATGGAAGTGAGAGGGGGATGGTTGCTAGAGGAAGCTACAGAGAAACACACTTGAGTAAGGCCTAGGATGGACGTTCTCCCAAAAATGAAAGGAAGGAAATCCCAGGCCATAGGAAGTCAGAATCAAGCCTGAGTTGTGAAAGTACACTGCCCATTTTAGAAATGGTGAGTGCGTCTGCAGGGACGGGTCCGAGGACAGAAGGCAGCATCATAGGATGGAAATAATGAGTGGAGGGAGGTAATACAGAAAGATAGGTCATCAGTCTAGCACATTAATAAATATTGTATAAATATCGTATTAATAAATATTTATTATACAATAATAAATAGAATAGGTGCTTCTATTTATTGAATGCCTGTAAGTGGCCAGTGCTTTATACAATTATACATCACACATAAATAATATATATTCTATTCTAAGGTATTACTTGTAATACTTAACAGTCACGTAAAGTATTACTAATTTGACTTTGGAAGAAAAGAAGTTCAGAGAAAAGGGTACCTTTCTGAAAGTCACACGGACAGTATATGCAGTCAGGATTTGATCCCAGGCCAGTCTGGTGCCAAAACCTGGGCTCTTTATGCTGTGCTGTGTAATCCTCCCTATGGCTGGCTACCTTGCCTAAGGTAGAATTTTCCCTTCCTTGTCTCTATCCTAATACCACCGCAAGGAAAGTGTGATGCTCACTTTACAGGATATGAAAATGAAGCTCAGTGAAAAAAAATTACTGCTACAAAGCATACTAGTAGTAAGTGGCAAGAGTCTGGGTTTGAACTTAAGTTTGTCCACAATATGATAAATTTGGACTTGACTATAAAGACAATGGGACACTCTGGTTTAAGTCTGGGAAGCCACACAATCAGATGAGTGATACAGAAAGGTAATTCTGGGATAAAGTAAGGATTGGAAAAGGGAAAGAAAAAAAAGCAGCAAGACCATTTATGGGGCCGATACAATAGTTCAGGTGACAGACAATAAAACAGGCAGTAGGAACAGGAGAAGGGACAAAGCTAAGATGTTCATCTAAATGACACTTCCTCTGGGAGAGGTTTTTTTGTCTCACCCAGGTTGAATTAACTACTTCCGTCTCTGTGCATCTTTATGTCCTAAATATTACATGTACTTAAGTAATTACTTGTCTACATATCTGGTTTCTCGACTAGTCTGTGAGTCCCTTGAAGGAAGAGACTCTATCTTACCCATTTGTGTGTCCCCGGCACAATGACTGGCACATAGTAGTTGTTTGGAGGAATGTGTGGATAGAAAAAAGGAGGGAGTTGAGAACTGAAGGATGGCTAACACTGGGATAAATGAAGAAAAAAAAATGGCGAGACTGGTGTGCCTGTGACATGAGGCTCATGGTCTGGAGGATGGGCTAGGTTAAGGTGAGCTACTGAAGCTATGACCAGACTGTAGAGTCTTAAATGCCAGGGAGAGAAGAATAAACTTTATCTGGTAGATAAAAGGGAGTGTAGTACTAAAGGTTTTGAAGCACAGAGGCTCCTAAAACAATGTTTTAGGAAGATATGCCTTTCTTTTTCTATCTGTAGCACACTGGGCCAGACTCTTTCCCCTCCAGGAGGAGTGCACTTGTGGAATGCCAATGCATTCAAATACCACGCTAAATACAACTTAATAGGAAGGTAAGTCTGTTGTATCTCAGGTCACTTAAGTGGTTTTTGGAATATCCACATGATTAATTCCATGAGCCATCAGCATAAGTAATGAGGGGGCTAACCAAGCTCAGTGAGAAACAATTTAAGAGCAATGAGTTGGCCAGCGCGGTGGCTCACGCCTGTAATTCCAGCACTTTGGGAGGCCGAGGCGGGCGGATCATGAGGTCAGGAGATCAAGACCATCCTGGCTAACACACTGAAACCCCGTCTCTACTAAAAAAAAAAATACAAAAAAAAATTAGCGGAGCATGATGGCGGGCACCTGTAGTCCCAGCTACTTGGGAGGCTGAGGCAGGAGAATGGCGTGAACCCACAAGGTGGAGCTTGCAGTGAGCCGAGTTCATGCTACTGTGCTCCAGCCTGGGTGACAGAACCAGACTCTGTCTCAAAAAAAAAAAAAAAAAAAAGCAATGAGTTCACTCTATGCTGATCTACTGGAGATGAAAATTCCTTGATTGATTGATTGAGACAGGGTCTCACTTCCATAGGCCAGGCTAGAGTGCAGTGGTATGATCTCAGCTCACTGCAGCCTCAACTTCCTGAGCTCAGGTGACTCTCCCATCTCAGCCTCCCTAGTAGATGGGACTACAGGTGTGCCATCATGCCCAGCTAATTTTTTGTATTTCTAGTAGAGACAAGTTTTCGCCATGTTGCCCAGGCTGGTTTCAAAGCCCTGGGCTCAAGCAATCCATCCACCTCAGTCTCTCAAAGTGAGAGGTATGATTCTGTTGTACATATACAACAGAATACTATTCAGCCTTTAAAAAAAGAAGAAAATTCTGCAATATGCAACATGGAGATGAAAATTCAGCAGCTAGTTCTAGTCTGGTGAACTTGTGTGTCCAAGAAGCCTCCACTTCCCTGTGCGACCTTCATAGGAATTGTTACCTAGGACGCCTGGACTAGGCATGCAGGTTTCCTGACATGTTCCAGTCCTCTGCTGTCAGTTCAGCAGTAGGCTGGCCACCACCAGCAATCACTAGTTACCTGCCACCATCAGAAAACATGACATGCTAGAAATACACTCACAGGACCGAGGAGGTCCAAAGCAAGAACTGCAACTCCAGAGAGGAAGAGAGGGCCACAGGAGCCAATAAATCTACCGGTGTTTACTCCTCCTTTCCATATCTTGCTTTCTCCTTCTCCTGCTGTTTGAGTCCCACTGCTCCCTGTGAGGTGGGAAGGCCTGCTAAAAGAAACTTCATTCAAACGCCTGAGTAGGAATGTTCTCTAAAGATTTTTTTTTTTTGAAACGGAGTCTCACTCTGTCGCCCAGGCTGGAGTGCAATGGCGCGATCTCTGCTCACTGCAACCTCCATCTCCCGGATTCAAGCCATTCTCCTGCCTCAGCCTCTTGGGTAGATGGGATTACAGGCACACGCCACCACACCCGGCAAATTTTTGTATTTTTAGTAGAGACAGGGTTTCGCCATGTTGGCCAGGCTGGTGTCAAACTCCTGACCTCAAGTGATCCGCCTGCCTCGGCCTCCCAAAGTGCTGGGATCACAGGCGTAAGCCACTGCTCCCAGCCTTCTCTGAAGATTTTTTCTTTTTTTTTTTTTTTGAGACGGAGTTTTGCTCGTCACCCAGGCTGGAGTGCAATGCCGCCATCTTGGCTCAATGCAACCGCCGTCTCCCGGGTTCAAGTGATTCTCCTGCCTCAGCCTCCCGAGTAGCTGGGATTACAGGCATGCGCCACCATGCCCGACTAATTTTTGTATTTTTAGTAGAGACGGGGTTTCACCATGTTGGCCAGGCTGGTCTTGAACTCCTGACCTCAGGTGATCCGCCCACCTTGGCCTCCCTAACTGCTGGGATTACAGGCGTGAGCCACCATGCCAGGCCCCTCTGAAGATTTTTAAAGCAGTAGGGTAAGATAAAAAGACAGGTAAAGGAGGTCAGTGGCTCACGCCTGTAATCCTAGCACTTTGGAAGACCGAGGCGGGCAAATCGCTTGAGCCCAGGATTTCGAGACCAGCCTGGGCAACATGGCAAAACCCCGACTCTTCAAAAAATACAAGTATTAGTCGGGTGTGGTGGCATGTGCCTGTAGTCCCAGCTACTCGGGTGGCTAAGGCAGGAGAATCACCTGAGCGTGGGGAGGTAGGGGCTTCATTGAGCCGTGATTGTGCCACTGCACTTCAGCCTGCGCAAGAGTGCGAGACCCTGCCTCAAAAAAACAAACAAAAAAAAAACAAGAAAGAAAGAAAATGTATGGACAGAACAGAACTGGGGTGGAATGTAGGAGAGAAATTGAGCAGACTAAAGAATAAATCTGTCCCTCACACCATACCCAAAAGTGAATTCAAAATGGATTACAGACTTAAATGTAAGAACTAAAACTATACATACTCCAGCACTATTCACAAGAGCTAAGGTGTGAAAACAAATCCATCAACAGATGATAAAAAAAATGTGGTATACATATACAACAGAATACTATTCAGCCTTAATAAAAGAAGGAAATTCTGCTATGTGCAACATGGATGAACCTTGAGCACCTTACGCTAAGTGAGATCAGCTAGTCGCAGAAAAACACATATTGCATGATTCTCCTTATATAAGGTTTCAAAACAGTCGAATTCATAGAAACAAAGAGTAGAATGGTGGTTGCCAGGGGCTGGGGGCGGGGGAAATGGGGAGTTAATTGGTAGGCATAAAGTTTCATTCAAGCGAGATGAATACGCTCTAGAGAGCTGCACTATGACACTGTTCCCATGGTCATCAATAACATAATCGTACACTTAAAATTTTGTCATGAGAGTACATCTTATGTTAAATGTTCTGACCACAATAAAATTTAAAAAAAAAAAAAGAAGAAGAAAGAAAGAGCTAAAACTCTAGTTGAGAGGATTGCTTGAGGCCAGAAGTTTGAGAACATCCTGGGCAATACAGAGAGACCCCAATTCATTAAAAAAAAAAAAAAAAGAGCTAGAACTATAAAACTTTTAGAAGAAAACAAAGGAGTAAATCTTCATGACCTTGGGTTAGGCAATGTCTTCTTAGATATAACACCAAAAGCACACACAACAACAACAAAAAAAGATAAACTGGACTTTATTAAAGTTAAAAACTTGAACTTCAAAAGATACCATAAGAAAAATGAAAAACGCAGGCCAGGTGCAGTGGCTCACGCCTGTAATCCCAACACTTTGGGAGGCCGAGGCGGGGGGATTGCTTGAGGCCAGGAGTTTGAGAGACCAGTCTGGCCAACATGGCAAAACCCTGTCTCTACTAAAAATACAAAAATTAGCCTGGTGTGGTGGCGGGCACCTGTAATCTCAGTTACTCAGGAGGCTGAGGCAGGAGAATCGCTTGAACCCGGGAGGCAGAGGTTGCAGTGAGCCAAGATCGCGCCGTTGCACTCCAGCCAGGGCGACAGAGCAAAACTCCATCTCAAAAAAAAAAAAGAAAAATGAAAAAGACAACTCAATGAATAGGATAAAATATTTGCAAATCATATATCTGATAAGGGACCTGTATCTACAATATAAAAAGAATTCTTGTAACTCAATAAGAAGAAGATAACCCAATTTAATAATGGGCAAAAAGATTTTTGTAAATGGGCAAAAAATTTAATAGACATTCTCCAAAGAAAAGATACCAATAAAGGCTGGGGATGTGGCTCATGCCTGCAATCCCAGTCCTTTGGGAGGCCAAGGCGGGAGGACCACTTGAGGCCAGGAGTTCAGGACCAGCCTGGGCAACAAAGCGACACCCTGTCTCTACAACAACAACAAAAAGAAAATGTACAGGCCAGGCACAGTGGCTCACGCCTGTAATCCCAGCACTCTGGGAAGCCAAGGCAGGTGGATCACCTGAGGTTAGGAGTTTGAGATCAGCCTGGACAACATGGTAAAACTCCATATCTACTAAGAATACAAAAGTTAGCTGGGTATGGTGGCAGGCACCTGTAATCTGAGGTACTTGGGAGGCTGAGGCAGGAGAATCGCTTGAACCCAGGAGGCGGAGGTTACAGTGAACTGAGATTGTGGCACTAAACTCCAGCCTGGGCGACAGAGCAAGACTCTGTCTCAAGAAAAAAAAAAAAGAAAAGAATATGTACAAATGGCCAGTAAGTACATGAAAAAATGCTCAACATCATTAGTTATCACAGAAATGCCAATCAAAGTCACAATGAGGCCGGGTGCGATGGCTCATGCCTGTAATCCCAGCACTTTGGGAGGCCGAGGCAGGTGGATCACCTGAGGTCAGGAGTTTGAGACCAGCCTGGCTGACATGGTGAAACCTCGTCTCTACTAAAATAAAAAAATTAGCCACGTGTGGTGGCAGGCATCTGTAATCCCAGCTACTGAGGAGGCTGAAGCAGGAGAATTGCTTGAACCCGGGAGGTGGAGGTTGCGGTGAGCCAAGATTGCACCACTGCACTCCAGCCTGGGTGACGGAGTGAGACTCCATCACAAAAACAAAACAAAGCGAAACAAAAAAAATCACAATGAGATACGAATTCACACCCAACAGAATGGCTTTAATAACTTTAAAAAGACAATAACACGTGTTGACAAGGATGCAGATACTGGAACTCTTATACACTGCTGGTAGACATGTAAAATGGTACAGCCACTTTAGAGAACAGTTTGGCAGTTTCTCAAATGGTATACAGAGGCACCATCAACTGCTCCCGCTCCTCTGATCCCTGTGGTAAGGCTTCACACATACCTGGTTCTTAAAATGGCCAACAAATATCAAGTCAGGTCTACCTCCCATGGTCTCCATGCTCCTCTCTGAGGCCATCTCTTCCCTAATTCCAAACCCTCGGAACTGTATTTCATCCACTAAAACACTGGTTTTTGCTCTTCACTAGTTCTTCCCTGACAGGTGCAAAGTCTTCTGATTTTTCTCCTTGTTTCCTACACATTCTTCCTCCACAAAATCCATGGGCTCTTGTCCATGAGAGCAGCTCCTGTGACAACACCAAGTTCAAAGTCCTCTCTTTTTCCACCTAGAAGTAAACCAATCACCTCACGAAAGGGTAACTAACTTCTGCTGTAGATAAAGACATATCCATCCTTCCTATCTGAAACACCATTAGCCACAGACCAGCAGGCCTAAATGCCTAAACAGGTGAGAAACTAAAGAAAAGGTGGTATCTGAAATCTCAGATGACAAAATGTTACAAAGTAGGCTTTTTTTGAAGGGAGGAAAATCTCCAAAAAAGTGCAGCAGTCCACCGAGGGCAATGTGGTCCTGATCCCTTAGACGAGTGCAAGATTACACTCTTCTTCTAGGCAGATGTCTCAGTTCCCAAATGGGAACACTGAAGTATCAGACCTTACTGCAGACCAGGATGAAGCAATAAAACTTAGGACTAACTGGCCTCTGAAGCTTAGCCTGTCCAGGGCAGTGGTGGGAAGTTCCCATGAGATGCCTGTTCATTATGTCAAGAGGCACGGATCTTGCTTAAAGTCAATGCCTTTCCAACTAGCCCCTCAAACAAACTTTCAACTTAAAGTTAGCAAAGAAAAAAGATGACCACTTTGTCCAACAGAGTAGGACTCACAGGACTCCTGACTCGTGATACCTAACCATCAGCTATTGAGAAACTTCATAACCACATATGGACAGACTCATGCCTGCCTATCGGAACACCATGCATCACACACACTCCCAGGACCTGACATGCATAGGCGTATAACCCAGAGCATACATTCACCTTCTCTAACTGCACTATACTTCCCATCTATCCTGAGACTTGGCTGAGGGAGAGGAAAAGAAACAGGAGGCAAAGAAAACAAGACCAGCCACTCAGGCACCACCCCTGGCCGATACAGTCCCATGGTGCTAGACAATAAGCGACATCTCTTGCTGTAACCACAGGCAAGCTAATCCTCCACCCGAGGCCCCCTTTTCTTCATGTGTAAAATGAGGGACCCAAGGTTCCTTGCAGCTAGCTGTAATACTCCTGACTCTCAGGCCTCTACCAGTTCTCTACAGACAGGTTGCTTTCTGTGAGAAACAGAACCAGCAGAGAGAGGCCTGGTAGAGTGAGAAGCAGGATGCAGAACAAAATCAAGGACTGACTTCCAGAAAGGGACATGGGGTTCATATTCTGATCACCCAGTTTCCCTAGAAATGTTGTCAGATGACCCCTGGGACAGCAGGAAGACCGAGTAACAAACTGGGCTGGATTGTTGGCCCGAAGCAGCTCCTAGAGTTCTGGGCATTATACCACTGGTACTTGCTATCCTGGCAGGACCCTCACTAACACCAGTGATGACAGTGAAAACAGTAACCTGCCCAAGACCAAGAAACCACAGGGACCTCAATTTACACATGCACTTTTCTAAATGACAGGTCAAGATCTAAAACCCTAGCTCAGATTACGGTTCATCGATCTCCACCCAAAGGCACCTTCAGCTCCTCTGCCAAAGCAATGCAAAGTCTTGCTGGCCCTCTTTGTCATCGCTTGGTCTTGTGAGCAATTTCAAGCACTCACAAGTGAACCTAAAGAACTGAAATCCACAGGAAACCCAAGCTTGATCCTCCTTATTCCAAAATTCTAGTTAGTGAAGTTGGTGTTTCGGGTCCTTTTACTTCCTCTGCTCATTCCTAGTGTGGGGATTCATAAAGAAATGGTCAGAAGGCAAAGAGCAAGTGGTTGGAAGAGGGAGAAGAAAGACCCTGAACAAACACCACATAAACAAGTCTTCCAGCTTAAACTGTCAGGATCCAACTTCCTGGCAGGGGCTGTTGAACAATCTCAAAGCACCCTAAGGACCCAGGGGACCTATCTCTCCTATCTAGGACCATAATCACTATGCATCATCACAACATTGCAGCCACACAACAGATAAGTCAACATCTTTAAAATGATCACCTTCAAAAACTATGGGAAGACATATTATTTCTACTATCAATAGTCCCTCCTTATAACCAGGCATCCTCTTCTCTCAAATGGTTAATAGCCATTCTTTCTTCTCCCTAACCTCTCCCAGAGAGACCCAGGTGAAGTGTCTGGTTCAAGGAAGCCTGTGCTTCTCCAGTTGATACATCTTGTTCAAGAGGGAAAAAAAAGGAAACCCAGGGTGGAGTTCTACATTCAAGGGTAAGGAGGCCTGGAGGATGGGAGAATTTGAGCAGCCACAACAACCAAACGATCAGAAAGAGAGGACTATTTGGGTAGACCACTGCTACTTGACAGAGCTGGCAGCCGGCTATAAGGAACAAGGGGGAATATACACCCTCACAAACAGGATGAGGGGGGAGGAGGAGAAGCAGGGATGAAAGCGACTCCACTGCACTCAGGCCTTGCCTTTGCGCTCCATGGGCTGCCCCAAGCGAGCACGCCACACGCAGGAAGCCAGAAGGGCTGGAGGGAAGGGGAGGTGGCGACGGCAGACCACAGAGACACCAGGCCTCGCGTGGCGTGCGGGGAGTGCACACGGGGCCGAACGGCGTGCAAGGGTGGGGTGGGCGTGCAAGTGGCTTGGCGAGGGGTGGCAGGCGTCACCGGCAGGGCCTGCGGGGCAAGGGCCCAGGGCTGCAGGGCGCGTGGGAGCGCGCGAGGCCGCGCTCAGAGGGGCGCGCAGGAGCTGGTTACCGTGTGGTTCACCCCCCACATCAGGACGCTGAGGATCGGCTCGCTGGCCCGGAATAGCTTCACTTTCTGGCACACGAAATGCTTCTTCTTGGTCTTGGTCTTGCTGGCGCTGAGCGGCGCCACCGCCACCGCCGTGGTGCTGGTGCAGTTGGACGACATGCCCGGGGCGGCGGCGGCGGCGAAAGGGGGGGGCGGCGGAGACAGCGCACAAGCCAGCGGCCTCAGGCCTCCCCCGGACCGATCCCCACCCCCGCTCCCTTACCGCGCCATGGTCGCGCCCGTCCCGTTACCTCCCACCCCGCCCCGGTGGTTCCGTCCGCCCCACGCCCCGCCCTCCCGCCCCGCCCCGGGGAGCCCGCGGGCCCGCTCCGCACCCCGCCCCCGGGCGGTGCAGCCGCCCTGCAGTTCCCTGGCCCCGTCCTCCCCGTCCGCGTGGTACGGCCCGTCCCGGGGAGGCAGCGGCAGCCCCGCCCGCCCCTCCTCCCCGGGCCTGACAGAAACCCGCCTGGCCTCCGAACGCCTCGGGGCCCCGCGCCGGAGCCGGAATGGGAGGAGGGCTGGGCAGGCGTCGCTGTGGACCGCGGGAGGGGCTCCCCGCCCGGGCCCCCCAACGCCAGGGTTTCGCTCTTTCCCGCAACCCGAATGCCAAGATGGCGGCAACGCCACCGCTCCGGAAGGGAAGGAGGGGCGGGAATGCGAGGAGGGCGGGACGTACCATGCCCACCCCGGGGGAGAGGAGGGACGCAGCAAGGGGAAGAGGAAGTCCAGCCTAGAAAGCCAAGGAACGCCCCCTCGCTCCACCTAAGCGTGGATCTGCCCACTCTGCTGGGCCCCGGGCGCGCTCCACCCGCGGGGCACGCCCCTTGCCCCCAGGGCCAATGAGAGAAGCAGGCCAGGAACACTGGTTTTTATGAATGGGCCCCGCGCCCACCCACCTGCTGCCTGTTCTCCCCGCAAAGGGTCGGAGCTCAGAGGCCGCCAGCACCTTCAGACACCTATCCCACTAATCGTCTTACTCTGGCTCATTTCGTAAAATCTTTGAGTAAACTGCCCCACGCTTTGTTACATAATTCTCAGATGAGGGATCTCCATATATTCGACACAAATTACAGGTCAACGTTGTTCTTTCTGTATGGAAATTCGTAAACACAGTACTCCACAGGTGGTCGCTCTTTAAACAGTTACAAAAATAAATGTCGCCTTTATTACCAATTAATAAAATAAATATAACCCCGGCATAATGAGGCATGATGAAGTGATTAAATGAATAAAAACGTTATGTTACATTCTCTAGGGAAAGATCGGGTTTCAAGCATTACAGTGCCTGGCATCGTAAGTGTTCAAAAACAGAAATCCAAATACATTTTAAGCAGAATTAGGAATTAGCAGAACAAGGAAATCGCCCAGCTAATGTGCGGGTCAAGAGGGCCTAGGAGTTCACTGGTCAAATGAGGGCTTCTGGTGAAAGAATAGAGAAGGGAAAAGGAGTAAAGACAGGAGAGTGGCCCCTCGAGGGTTTTGTTTTGTTTTGTTGCTGTTGTTTTTTGAGACGGAGTCTCGCTCTGTCACCCAGGCTGGAGTGCAGTGGCACAATCTCGGCTCACTGCAAGCTCCGCCTCCTGGGTTCACGCCATTCTCCTGCCTCAGCCTCCTGAGTAGCTGGGACTACAGGCACCCGCCACCACGCCCGGCTAATTTTTTGTATTTTTTAGTAGAGACGGGGTTTCACCGTGTTCGCCAGGATGGTCTCGATCTCCTGACCTCGTGATCCGCCCACCTCAGCCTCCCAAAGTGCTGGGATTACAGGTGTGAGCCACCGCGCCCAGCCTGTTTTTTTTTTTTTTTTTAGTACCTGACTGAAAGAGACTAGCAAACAACTCCTGAAAATCTTTAATTGTAGTAAGGTTACTACACGGTAAGAAATGAAGCCGCGAAATAAAAACTTCCATTTTATTTTCCTTTAGGAGCCATGGAGCATATTGGCAATTTGGTTCTGACTCCTAAAATCATTTTACTATACCTTTACACTGCCTACATTGGAGACTGCAAGCAGTGGAAAAGAATAGATACTCCAGATCTCGTCGATAAACCCAGGCTCCTCCTAAACCAGCCAGATTCAGAGAGAAAAACGAGCTGGCCTGCCTTATTGTATTACTTGCCATCAAGGTTCAATGTGGTTCTATTACCCAGTAAAGTCATTGACCAAACAAGGTATTTTCACAAAGCTAACCTTTTTTAAAAGCATGTAAAAATTGTACATTTGTACATATGCGCATTACACTTTTACATCCAAAGATCAAATAGTTAACAGTTCATTTAGGGCTTTTTGTATTGTTTGATTTTCCAGATTCTGTCACTCCCTTGGCTTTGACCTAACCTGACATCATTCTGTCACATTATCTTCTAAATCAAGTAAACGTTCATTTGTCTCAGTAAGCACAATCTATCTGGGTGACACCAGAGAGGTTTCTGAAGGGTCTGGTGTACACTGAGGCAGTGAAATAGGTCTGTTGGCACAGGTAAGAAGGAAGTGGCATGATAAACATCACAACCCCAGGGAACAGCCTTCCAGAGTGGCACAAGCACTCCCACCGAGATGGTCCAGTGCCCACCCGTTAAAGAGTTAAAACCCAAAGTTACTGAGTGTCCCACAAAGCAAGTCACACTAGCTCTCGAAGTGAGCTGTTTCAGGACTCGATGAAGCAGGGTCACTTTGAACACTGGTGGTTTGACATCGGTGAAAGAAGTCATTTGAACTCTTATAAAGAGAATTAAGGGGTCAGCAGCTTCCCTGGAAAATGCAGGAAAACCAATAAGAGAGGGGACAGTTTTCATCTTTTCATAAAGTTCTTCTCCAGAGCTACCGAAGTTCTCTGTAAAGAGTAGATATTCCGCTTCACCCGATCCTCCAGGGAGGAAGTAGATGCACTCTCCAGCTTCATGCGGCTAGGAAGAGAAGACAGGCAAATGCAAGTCAAAAACATTTTCAATCAGTCAACTATTCTGGCAGCTTCAGAAGAAATGGGTTGTTAGCCATAGAGCAGCTGGAAAAACACAACCTCTTTTAAGCTCCCATAGATAACTTTCGAGTGACTCCACCTGGAACCAAATGTTTTTAAACCAGTGTCCATAAGGGAAAATGTATCTGTTTTGGAAAATAAGTCAAAGCCTCATTGGAAAAAGGCTTCCTGGGCCATGAATTCTTATTTAAAAGGAAGGTCAAGGAATTTCAATGATTTAGAAAATACCAAATTCACTTCTCCTCCCCTCAAATGAAAAACATCCCACTGTGTGGTCAGAAAGGAGGAGTAGTAGCCAAGGTGGTCTGAAGGCTGGGCTCCATGTGCAAACACAGAAACACTGGAACGGGAACCAGCTGCCAGCCTGTCTCTTAAGACCTTCCCCATGAAAGACCCAGGCAGGAAGATGATGCACTCACTGGATGAACTTCCCATCCCGGGAGTCCAGCTTCTCTAGCCTCTGCTCCCGTTCCTCATCCTTAGCATGCCTCTTGAGGATGTTCAGTCTCTCCTCCTCCCTCCATTTGGCGTTTTCCATCATCTCTTGCCGTTTTCGCTCTAATTCCTCTGCAGACAGTTTTCTGTTGAGCACAGAAACCATACGATCAGGTCTCTGCCAGCAAAAAAACCAGAAGCAGCACAAGAAGCACAGAAGCCAGGTGGGACCCCAAGCTCTCCAGTTCACTGCTCTCTCCAAGTGCAAGGCCAGCCAGAGTTCCCTTCTAACATCCTGGTCAGGAGGTTTCATCCAAATTTCAAAGGCTTTTAGTAAAGTATTCCATAATCTCACTCAGTAATCTCTAGAGTGATTATTCTGAAATATGAAATATGAAATAAATTGGGAACTCATCAGGAACCTAAACTTGTAGCAATTATATCCCAATGGTTTGCTCAACAATTGACAGAAGAACAGAAGACTAGGTTGTCCATGTAACTGTTAACATCTACCATCTAACTACCCATTGGAGACTAGAAATTCATGACACAGCCCATGAGTACGCTACTTTAGGACTAAGCTAGAAGCCAGAAGCTGAAGGAATAACTCAGCCTCAGAAAATAATAAATAGGGCCAGGCATGGTGGCTCACGCCTGTAATCCCAGCACTTTGGGAGGCCGAGGCGGGCAGATCACCTGACATCAGGAGTTCGAGACCAGCCTGGCCAACATGGGGGAAACCCTGTCTCTACTAAAATTACAAAAATAAGCTGGGTGTGGTGGTGTGTGCCTGTAATCCCAGCTACTTGGGAGGCTGAGGCAGGAGAATCACTTGAACCCAGGAGGCGGAGGTTGCAGTGAGCCAAGATCGCACCACTGCACTCCAGCCTGGGTGACAGAGTGAGTCTCTGTCTCAAAAAAAAATAAAAACCTCCAAACGAAAAACAATTTACTATTAAAAATCTGCTTCAGATAATAAATGAAATATATTAGAGCATTCAAATGAGAGTAGGAGGCTTAAAAAAAAAACAAAAACGATTGCCAGGCACAGTGGCTCTAGCCCGTAATCCCAGCACTTTGGGAGGCTTAGGCAGGAGGATTGTTTGAGTCCAAGAGTTCAAGACCAGCCTAGGCAACAAAGTGAGACCTCCCATCTCTGCAAAAAAAAAAATTTTTTTTAATTAGTTGGGCATGGTGGCACCCATGTAGCCCCAACTATTTGGAAGGCTGAGGTAGGAGGATCAGTTGAACCTGGGAGTGTGAGGCTGCAGTAAGCCATGATCGCCCCATTGCACTCCAACCTAGGCAACAGAGTGAGACCTTGTAGGGAGAATAAAGAAGTTATCAAAGAAATAATACAAGAAAATTTCCTAGGACTCAAAGACATGGTTTAGATTGCAGGAAGCAAATACTGACACTAGGAAAAAATATACAAATCATACAAGAAAGGAAATGTAACCTCCATATTCTGCTTGGCTTAGGAATGAAAAGTATCAGTAAACAATATTTATATATCATACAAGTATGAATCCACATACTCATTGAACCAAAAATTCTGATGTAACCATATTGGAAAGATAGGGATAGAAGAAACATGGGACTAGGAGTGTATGAGAGCTCATTTACACTAAGAGATTATTTACTATAACAATAAGAAAATATCTAAGATCTGGCCGGGCACGGTGGCTCACACCTGTAATCCTAACACTTTGGGAGGCCAAGGCAGGTGGATTGCCTGAGCTCAGGAGTTCCAGACCAGCCTGGACAACACATTGAAACCCCATCTATATTAAAAATACAAAAATTAGGGCCAGGTGCTGTGGCTCATGCCTGTAGTCCGAATACTTTGGGAGGCTGAGGCGGGCAGATCACCTGACCTCAGGAGTTCAAGACCAGCCTGACCAATATGGTGAAACCCCATCTCTACTAAAATATACAAAAATTAGCTGGGCATGGTGGCATGCGCCTGTAGTCCCAGCTACTAGGGAGGCTGAGGCAGGAGAATCGCTGGAACCCGGGAGGCAGAGGTGGCAGTGAGCCGAGATCGTGCCACTGCGCTGCAGCCTGGGTGACTGAGTGAGACTCCATCTCAAAAAAAAAAAAAAAAAAAAAAAAAAAGAAGCCCGGGCGTGGTGGCTCACACCTGTAATCCCAGCACTCTGGGAGGCCGAGGCAGGCAGATCACCTGAGGTTTAGGTTGGGAGTTCAAGACCAGCCTGACCAACATGGAGAAAGCCTGACCAACATGGAGAAAGCCTGTCTCTACTAAAAATACAAAAATTAGCCGGGTGTGGTGGCACATGCCTGTAATCCCAGCTACCTAGGAGGCTGAGGCAGGAGAATCACTTGGGCCCAGGAGGCAGAAGTTGTGGTGAGCCGAGATTGGGCCATTGCACTCCAGCCTGGGCAACAAGAATGAAACTCCATCTCAAAAAAAAAAAAAAATTAGCTGGGCGTGACAACATGTGCCTGTAGTCCCAGCTACTCGGGAGGCTGGGACAGGAGAATCACTTGAACCCCGGAGGCAGAGGTTGTAGTGAGCCAAGATTGTGGCACTGCACTCCAGCCTGGGAGATAGAGCAAGATGCTGTCTCCAAAAAAAAGAAAGAAAGAAAAAAGAAAATATCTAATATCTAAAATTAATGGATGAAGAGGCAGCAACATATTTGTATTTTTAGGAATATGTAGCTATGAAAACAAACTACTGAAAAAGCTGAAAGTAGTTGCCTTTGGGTAGCATGACTAAAAGTGGGATCAGGCAGGGCAAAGAACTACTAGCTTTTGTTTTTTTTAATGTTTTTAAAATAATTTTTTGTACAGATAGTGTCTTATTATGTTGCTCAGACTGGTCTGGAACTCCTGGCCTCAAGCGATCCTCCTGCCTTGGACTCTCAAACTGCTGGGATTACAGGTATGAGCCACCACACCCAGAGAGAATAATTGAGGGTTTTTTTAAAGAGGGTTTAATTTAAGAGAGGGTCTCGCTCTGTTGCTCAAGCAAGAATGCAGTGGCTTGATCGTAGCTCACTGCAACCTTAATCCCTTGATCTTAAGTGATCCTCCCTGCCTTAGCCTCCCAAAGCGCTGAGATTACAAGCATGGACCGCTGTGTCTGGCTTGGTTTTTGTTAAGAGACTTTTTTTTTTTTTTGAGACAAAGTCTCGCACTGTCGCCTGGGCTGCTGTGCAGTGGTGAGATCTCAGCTCACTGTAACCTCCAACCCCTAGGTTCAAGCAGTTCTCCTGTCTCAGCCTTCCAAATAACTGGGATTACAGGCATGTGCCACCATGACCAACTAATTTTATATTTTTAGTAGAGATGGGGTTTCACCGTGTTGGTTAGGATGGTCTCGACCTCCTGACCTCAGGTGATCCACCCACCTCAGCCTCCCAAACTGCTGTGATTACAGGCGTGAGCCACCACGCCCAGCCTTACCTCGTCCTTTCAATGTCCTCACATGGCTGGAGGCAGGGGACGCAGACCCTTACAGGTTGGCAAGATAAATAAAAGTTGGTTCGTCGAAAAGGTAATGATGGATTATCCATTTGCCCTGGTTTGAGCCCCTTCTAGATTCAGGCCTGCAAAATGTGGTTAATCAACTGGGCTCCTGACTCACCTGGTGTATCCGGGAGCATGTCGCCTTTGGTAGACCTCTTTTTTAGGTGATGGGCTCCTAGTTTGGCCTGTCTCTCTCCTGTTCACCTTAGAGTTGTGCCTGTAACAGACACAGAAGGCAGAGAGGAAAAAGCCTTTTTAATCCAGGGGCTTACGTTGAATCCCTCAAACAATGCAAGATGAGCTAATGGTCTTAGAGGTATAATCTAAGCAGAGGGCACAAGTGTGAGAAAAACAAAGGTATAGGGTTTGATGTTAGACTCACCCCAGAGCTCCCAAAGCACAGAATATACCTGCAGATATGTGGCTTTGGATGTCTGAGCTTTACATTGAGGTGGGAAAAAAAAATGATGTAAAGGAAATACCAAAGCAAAGACATTTGGGAAAGTCGATGGACGGACATCACCAAAAGCAAACACAAATGCCTGCTGGGACCAGGCCCCCACAGTCACAGGTTATTTCCCAGTGAATCCCACACTCACAGTTTGCTGGGTCTTGGGGACCGTGACCTTCTGCCCAGGGATCGAGACCTCCTGTCCCGGGACCCTGCTTCCCTGGTGCTCTTCTTGCTGGCATGTCTGGGGGGTGAGTGGGAGGAGCTTCTGGATCTGGAATGGTTCTTCATCCCATGCCCTCTCTTTTGCTCTGCTGTCAGAGGACCCTGAAGACCCTGGTTACGGTCAGAGTTCCTGACCTACGTCATTAAGGAAAAGAGAAGTTATTCACATGGAAAATCCAGCTATTCAGGAGAAAACGCGGCCGGGCTCAGTGGCTCACGCCTGTAATCCCAGCACTTTGGGAGGCCGAGGCGGGGGGATCACCTGAGCTCAGGAGTTCGAGACCAGCCTGGCCAACATGGTGAAACCCTGTCTCTACTAAAAATAAAAAAATTAGCTGGGCGTGGTGGTGGGCACCTGTAATCCCAGCTACTCAGGAGGCTGAGGCAGGAGAATTGCTTGAACTCAGGAGGTGGAGGTTGCAGTGAGCTGAGATCGCACCACTGCACTCCAGCCTGGATGACAGAGCGAGACTCTGTCTCAAAAAAAAAAAAAAAAAAGAAAAGGCAGTGAAACAGGAAATGTTACATAAGGAGCTCACTGAGCACACCAATATCATCACATAGAATTATCACAGAGAACTGTATAAACTTAGTTATCTGCGGAATCCCCTAAAAGAATCTCCTTCGGTCAGCCAGGTGCAGTCGCTCACACCTTGAATCCCAACACTTTGGGAGACGGAGGCAGGAGGACTGCCTGAGATCAAGAGTTTGATACCACCCAGAGCAACTAGTGAGACCTTGTCTCTACAAAATATTTAAAAATTAGCTGGGTGTGGCAGCACACGCCTGTAGTCCCAGCTACTCAGGAGGTTGAGGCAGAAGAATCCCTTGAGCCTAAGAGGTCGAGACAGCAGTGAGCCAGGATCACACCACTGCACTCCAGCTTGGATGAGAGAGAAAGACCCTGTCTCAAAAAAAAAAAAAAAAAAGATGACTGGGTGCTGTGGCTCACACCTGTAATCCCAGCACTTTGGGAGGCTGAGGCACGCAGATCACGAGGCCAGGAGATCAAGACCATCCTAGCTAACATGGTGCAACACTGTCTCTACTAAAAATACAAAAAAATTAGCTGGGCATGGTGGGCACCTGTAGTCCCAGCTACTTGGGAAGCTGAGGCAGGAGAATGGCATGAACCCAGGAGGTGGAGCTTGCAGTGAGCCGAGACGGTGCCACTGCATTCCAGCCTAGGTGACAGAGTGAGACTCCATCTCAAAAAAAAAAAAAAAAAAAGAAAAGAAAAGAAAATAATATACCTGGCTTGGCTGGGCGCAGTGGCTCACGCCTGTAATCCCAGCACTTTGGGAGGCCAAGACGGGCAGATCACAAGGTCGAGAGTTCGAAACCAGCCTGGCCAATATGGTCAAACCCCTCTCTACTAAAAATACAAAAATTAGCCGGGTGTGGTGGTGGGTGCCCATAATCCCAGCTGCTCAAGAGGCTGAGGCAGGAGAATCACTTGAACGCAGGAGGCAGAGCTTGCAGTGAGCCGAGATCGCACCATTGCACTCCAGCCTGGGCGACAGAGCGAGACTCCCTCTCAAAAAAAAAAAAGAAAGAAAAGAATACACCTGGCTTGGCTCTTCACTATAGGTTAAGGAAGAGCGAGATGCAGAAGCATGGAGGACAGGACCTAAGGTTAAAAATACAGAAATACGAGGCCAGGCGTGGTGGCTCACGCCTATAATCCCAGCACTTTGGGAGGCCGAGACAGGTGGATAGCTTGAGGCCAGGAGTTTGAGACCAGCCTGACGAACATGGAGAAACCCTGTCTCTACTAAAAATACAAAAATTAGCCAGGCGTGATGGCAGGTGCCTGTAATCCCAGCTACTCAGGAGGCTGAGGCAGGAGAATCGCTTGAACCCAGGAGGCAGAGGTTGCAGTGAGCTGAGATTGCACCATTGCACTCCAGCCTGGGTGACATGGAGAAACCCTGTCTCTACTAAAAATACAAAATTACCCGGGCATGGTGGTGCATGCCTGTAATCCCAGCTACTTGGGAGGCTGAGGCAGGAGAATCGCTTGAACCTGGGAGGTCGAGGTTGTGGTGAGCTGAGATCGCGCCATTGCACTCTAACCTGGGCAACAAGAGCAAAACTCCATCTCAAAGAAAAAAAAAAAAATGCAGAAATACAGAAGTCAAGCCAGGTGCCTTGAACTTGTACTTCCAGCTACTCAGAAGATTGCTTAAGCTCAGGAGTTCGAGACCAGCCTAGGCAAAATAATGATGCACTGCTACTCAAAAAAAAAAAAAAAAAAAAAACCCAGCAGATTTATGTTTGTCAAAAATCATCAACCTACACACTTAGGCCAGGCACGGTGGCTCACACCTGTAATCCCAGCACTTTGGGAGGCCGAGGTGGAGGGATCACCTGAGGTCAGAAGTTCAAGACCATCCTGGCCAACATGACGAAACCCTGTCTCTACTAAAAATACAAAAATTAGCCGGGCGTGGTGGTGGGCGCCTGTAATCCCAGCTACTCGGGAGGCTAAGGCAGGAGAATAGCTTGAACCCGGAAGGCAGAGGTTGCAGTGAGCCGAGATCGCGCCACTGCACTCCAGCCTGGGTGACAAGCGAGACTCCATCTCAAAAAAAAAAACAAAAAAAAAACCTATACACTTAAAATGTGTGCATTTCATGTAAATTATTTGTAGAGGGATGGGTAGAATGTCTCAATGCCCCATTGGTGGTTTAGTCTCTCTGCTCAGAGGGTCGTCAGCCACAAGAAGGTGCTCAGCGATAAGAATGGGCCTGTTTCCCAGCAGCCCAGGCTTCACTGCCCACCTCCCCGCTATCCACACTGTCCAAGTGGCACATCCCACAGTCCCACAGTCACTCCTTTCAAGAAGCCCACATCCCTACCTGTAAGCCATATCCAGGGACTTTGGACAAAACAGGGGAGGAATTTGCCACCTTCTTCTGAGATCTAAGAGATCAAAATACACACACTCATTGAAAAAGAAAATATATATAGGTCCAATTTAAATATCTTATGCTGAACTATGCTTCTTGCTTCCAATGTGACCTTTCCGCCTCCCAGCAGTTACCTGGCAGTACGTTTCTCTATTTGGACTGTCTATGCCGAAAAATGCATCAGCACAGTCAAATTTTCCTGTGAAAAACTGTGGGCCTCGCTTCTAAGCCCCAATGCCTGAACACATTCTCCTCTCACTTCATGCTGCTATTCCAGGGACAAATAGTGACTCAGCAGCGGCGGAGCTGACTGCTCCCACAGGAAGACATGCAGAATGGGCCCACATCAGCCATCAGTCCATTAAAAAAAGCCTATATAAAGCCCACTTCAGTCTTGAAGGAATCCTAAGCTGAGATGAAACAGAGTCACCCCCAGGATGTCTGACCTACCTAAGACCTACTAGGCTAAAGTCAGCATTATTAAGGGTCTCTCTCCAGCAGCATGGCCGAGATACCCACTCACATTTAGCATCTCCAAGGAACTCTAGCATTAGATGGCAAGCTCTGTGGGCACAGGGCCCATGTTCAAGTGTTCATCACTGAATGCCCAGTACCTGGCAGCTTCCAGCACAGGGCAGGTGTTCATGTCTGTGGAATGAATGAGTGAATGAGCAAGTGAATCAACGAGAAGGGAGGCCAGTCGCCACATGCTCACCTCCCTGCACTGTGCTCATCCTCGCTGCTGGAACGATCACTACTCGAGCTTCTGTGCTTATGTTTCTTGTGCTTCTTTTTCTTCTCCTTCTTTTTCTTCTTCTCCTTTTTTTCCAGACTCATTTGCAACTGGAAAATGCCGAGAACACAAGCACACAAGATTACTGAGACCAGCCAGCGCAGTGGCTCATGCCTGTAATCCCAGCACTTTGGGAGGCTGAGTGGAGCAGATCATCACTTGAGGTCCGGAGTTCGAGACCAGCCTGGCCAACATGGCAAAACCCCGTCTCTACTAAAAATACAAAAATCAGCTGGGTGTGGTGGTGGGCACCTGTAATACCAGCTACTTGAGAGGCTGAGGTACAAGAATCACCTGAACCAGGAGGCAGAGGTTGCAGTGGGCCAAGATTGTGCCACTGCACTTCAGCCTGGGTGACAGAGTGAAACTGTGTCTCAAAAAAAAAAAAAAAAAGATTACTGGCTGGGCATGGTGGCTCACGCCTATAATCTCTCAGCACTTTGAGAGGCTGAGGTGGGAGGATCACAAGGTCAGGAGTTTGAGACCACCCTGGCCAATATGGTGAAAGACCATCTCTACTAAAAATACAAAAATTAGCTGGGTGTGGTGGTGTGTACCTGTAGTTCTAGCTACTCAGGAGGCTGAGGCAGAAGAATCGCTTGAACCCAGGAGGCAGAGGTTGCAGTGAGCTGAGATCACGCCACTGCACTCCAGCAGCCTGGGCGACAGAGTGAGACTCCATCTCATTAAAAAAAAACAAAAAGCCCAGGCGGGGTGGCTCATACCTGTAATCCCAGCACTTTGGGAGGCCAAGGCGGGTGGATCACAAGGTCAGGAGAAGGAGACCATCCTGGCTAACACGGTGAAACACCATCACTACTAAAAATACAAAAAATTAGCTGGGCATGGTAGCAGGCGCCTGTAGTCCCAGCTACTCAGGAGGCTGAGACAGGAGAATGGCATGAACCTGGGAGGCAGAGTTTGCAGTGAGCTAAGATCGTGTCACTGCCCCACTGCACTCCACCTTGGGCGACAGAGCGAGACTCTGTCTCAAAAAAAAAAAAAAAAAAAGATTACTGAGACCCCTATCAGTCTCCTTTGAGGGGCGTGGCTCATGCACAAACTGCCTGACTCCATGCCTCTGGGTCTACAGAAGTCCAGGACATTATAGGGGTTCCCTGTCAACACACCAGGGGAAGGGTCTTAACCCTGGCCGTGCACTAACACCCCCAACTACTGAACTGGTATCTGGTAGGTGAGACTAAGAATTTGTGTTTTTAAACAGTCACCAAAACCACTGCCTAGGAGTTTCCATTCTGTGTCAAAGGAACTCCAATTCCACTGAAAGCAGTCAGGAACTACAAGGTCAATCTTTAACTTTCCTTACCAACTGATCCAAGACACAATTACATAATATGTCATGTGAATGGTAAGTGGGCCCTAGAAGCCTTTTTTTTTTTTTGAGACAGAATTTCACTCTTGTTGCCCAGGCTGGAGTGCAATGGCGCAATCTTGGCTCACCGCAAACTCCATCTCCCGGGTTCAAGCAAGTCTCCTGCCTCATCCTCCCAAGTAGCTGGGATTACAGGCATACACCACCACCCCGGCTAATTTTGAATTTTTAGTAGAGACAGGGTTTCTCTGTGTTGGTCAGGCTGGTCTCGAACTCCCGACCTCAGGTGATCCACCCGCCTCGGCCTCCCAAAATGCTGGAATTACAGGCATGAGCCACCGCGCCCAGCCCCTAGAAGCTTTATACCACGACCAAGGGCATACTCCAACCTCCTGAACACACTGCATGGTAATGCTTTCCACAGGCTTAGCCCACACTCTTCTTCTGGAAAAATGACATCACATGGAGCATTCTCCCACCCAAAAGACTTTCAACCAAAATCAAGCTTAATTAAGCTTAATAAACTAAGATTACATAAAATAACCAACCTGACCAATATGAACAAACCCCGTCTCTACTAAAAATACAAAATTAGCCGGGCGTGGTGGCACATCCCTGTAATCCCAGCTACTAGGGAGGCTGAGGCAGGAGAATCACTTGAACCCGGGAGGCGGAGGTTGCGGTGAGCTGAGATCATGCCATTGCACTCCAGCCTGGGCAACAAGATTGAAACTCCGTCTCAAAAACAAAAAAATGATTACATAAAATAGCCACAACATGGTCTCTAAAAGACAAAAGTTTTAGAGGCCATTCTGTTTTTCCCCTGGTAAGCTGAGAGTAAATGGAGAGACGTTCTCACGTTATATGGCTAAAAGATGCTCTTGGTGCTTATCTGGTATACTACTTACCAATTCTTTGATTTTCTTCATTTTCACTGGATTATTTAATACCTCTCGTTTTTTCTCCTCCTCCTTCTTCCTAAAGAGAGATAATTACAAAATTCATGACTATTTCTTTTCTCCAAATTCTATGGAGTAACCTTTTCTCCAAACATATACAGACAAACTGGCCCATGTTAAAATCTACATGATTAGCTGGGTGTGGTGGTGTGCACCTGTAATCCCAGCTACTTGGGAGGAGGAGAATCGCTCCCAGCTACTTGAGGGAGGAGAATCGCTTGAACCTGGAAGGCGGAGATTGCAGTGAGCTGAGATCATGCCACTGCACTCCAGCCTGGGTGACACAGCAAGACTCTGTCTCCAAAAAAAAAAAAATCTACATGATGATGGGGCTGGGTGCAGTGGCTCATCTCATGCCTGTAATCCCAGCACTTTGGGAGGCTGGGGCAGGCAGATCACTTGAGGTCAGAAGTTCAAGACCAGCCTTGCCAACATGGTGAAACCTCGTCTCTACCAAAAAAAAAAAAAAAAAAAAAAAATTAGCCAGGCATGGTAGCAGCACGCACCTGCAGTCCTAGCTACTCAGGAGGCTGACGTGGGAGAATAACTTAAACCTAGGAGGCGGAGGTTGCAGTGAGCTGAGATTGTGCCACTGCACTCCAGTCTGGGTGACAGAGTGAGACCCTGTCTCAAAAAAAAAATAAATAAAAAACG
Organism: Gorilla gorilla gorilla; assembly: GCF_029281585.2. Classification (NCBI taxonomy): domain Eukaryota; kingdom Metazoa; phylum Chordata; class Mammalia; order Primates; family Hominidae; genus Gorilla; species Gorilla gorilla. Next base: position 53,660,837 of record NC_073228.2, on the reverse strand, counting down.
ACATGATGGTGTCAAAGCCAAAAATCTCTCACAAATATAAGAAATTGTCTCAAAAAAAAAAAAAAAAAAAAAAAGATTCATGCTCAGTCGTCCAGGCTGCAGTGCAGTGGCATGATCATGGCTCACTGCAGCCTTGACCGCCTGGGCTCAAGTGATACTCCCACATCAGCTTCCCAAGTAGCTGGGACTATAGGCCCCCACCACCATGCCTAGCTAATTTTTATATTTCTTATAGAGATGGGGTTTCACCATGTTGCTCAGGCTGGTCTCAATTTCCTGGGCTCAAGCAATCCATCCATCTCTGCCTCCCAAAGTGCTGGGATTATAGGTGTGATCCACCGCACCCGGCTGTCAGTTGTTTTTTTTGTTGTTGTTGTTGTTTTTTTGAGACGGAGTCTCGCTCTTTCGTCCAGGCTAGAGTGCAGTGGCGTGATCTCAGGTCACTGCAAACTCCTCCTCCCGGGTTCATGCCATTCTCCTGCCTCAGCCTCCTGAGTAGCTGGGACTATAGGCGCCTGCCACCACGCCTGGGTAATTTTTTGTATTTTTAGTAGAGACGGGGTTTCACCGTGTTAGCCAGGATGGTCTCGATCTCCTGACCTCGTGATCCGCCCGCCTCGGCCTCCTGAAGTGCTGGGATTACAGGCGTGAGCCACCGCTTCCAGCTGTGAGTTGTTTTTTGATGGGTATAGAGTTTCAATTCAGAATGGTGAAAGAGTTCTGGAGACAGGCTGTGGTGATGGTTGCACAACACTTTGACTGTATTTATTTATTTATTTATTTGTATTTTTTATATTTATTTTTTTTTTGAGACGGAGTCTCGCTCTGTCGCCCAGGCTGGAATGCAGTGGCGCGATCTCGGCTCACTTTAAGCTCCGCCTCAGTTCACGCCATTCTCCTGCCTCAGCCTCCCAAATAGCTGGGACTACAGGCACCCAGGGTCTCATTAATATTATCAAGAAAATAGGCCGGGCGTAGTGGCTCACGCCTGTAATCCCAGCACTTTGGGAGGCCGAGGCAGGCGGATCACAAGGTGGTCAGGAGATCGAGACCATCCTGGCTAACATAGTGAAACCCTGTCTCTGCTAAAAAATACAACAAAAATTAGCCGGGCGTGGTGGTGGGTGCCTGTAATCCCAGCTACTCAGGAGGCTGAGGCAGGAGGATGGCGTGAACCCAGCAGACAGAGCTTGTAGTGAGCAGAGATCGCGCCACTGCACTTCAGCCTGGGCGACAGAGCGAGACTCCGTCTCAAAAAAAAAAAAGCAAAGAGAAAACTATAAAGCAAGAGAATCAATGGCCTTAGCAGGGTCTCAAAGCATCTGTAACAAACCCCCTTCCTAGCCCCCCATTAGTACCTGATGATGAAGAGTGGGTCCTCCCGGATCTTGCTGGCCATGTCAAGAAGGGAATTGGCACCTGATGGGGCAAAGATAGAACCTGGGAGAAGTCCTGTTTCAGAAGAGCAGCCTGCCTCCTTCTCCTCCATCTTCTCAAAAACATATTTGTCAATGGGGCGCCCCAGCAGGTACTCATCACGGTTCACCATCCCACCAGGACCCTGGTACATCCAGTCCAACTTTTCTTCTTTTTTCCTGGTTCAAGGGAAGAAAAAGAAATACAATTTCTTTAAAAAGCAGACTTCTGCAAACCTACACATAAAACCTGGACACAAGGGAGAGAGAACCACAGCTAATCAGAGTTCATTCTACTGACACCTACCATGCAATAAACACGGCACCCCATGTGGCCGGCATAAAGAAATAGTGCGGGTTGCGTGCAGCGGCTCATGCCTGTAATCCCATCATTTTGGGAGTCCGAAGCGGGTGGATCACTTGAGGTCAGGAGTTCGAGACCAGCCTGGCCAACATGATGAAACCCCATCTCTACTAAAAATACAAAACATTAGCCAGGCGTGGTGGCAGACGCCTGTAATCCCACCTACTCGGAATGGTGAGGCAGGAAAATCACTTGAACCTGGGAGGCAGAGGTTGCAGTAAGATCACACCACTGCACTCCAGCCTGGGTGACGGAGCCAGACCTTGTCTCAAATAAATAAATAAATAAATGGTGCTTGTCCTCATGAGGCTTACGAGTGAACGGAGAGAGAATATTCACACACATAAAGCAATTTATAAGGAAAACCAGTGTTCCTCAACATGGGGTGTGGATCTTGGCTCAGAGATTCTCGAGTCTCCTTTACAGAGTCTTTATATTATGCTTTCATTTCCAAGATGACCTAAAACAATGAATAAGCACATTCTACATCACCATCTTACCATCAAGAACAATTTCAGTGACCACATACGCAGTTGCATTGATTGTGCATCTTGGTGCTTGTGGGCACACAGACACCAGCGGTAACACTACACATTTGAGGGGATGATGGGAAAAAATCAGAGGTAACTGAATAAGTGACACTTTCAAGCCAAAAGAGCCAAACACTGAATACGTGAATCATTAGGTAACTATCTGGGATTCACAAGTGAATAAACCCTGGTCTCAGCCATCTAGGGGCCAAATTAAGTCACAGCATCATGCCACACAAACATTTCCCTGCGGTTCTGGGAGAAAAAAGTGGTGAGAAAGTGGAACCCTCATACCACAGACAGTAAAGGCAGGCTAAATTCATAAGAGCATGCGTGGAAGCAGCCAATACTACATTCACACTGCAACCAGGAAAGTACTTTCATTGACAGTATTATCTATAACCTGAAATTAAATGCTTTTTGAATATGACTTTTTTGTTCTTTTTTTTTTTTAGACACAGGGTCTCACTCTGTCACCCAGGCTGGAATGCAGTGGTGCGATCATGGCTCACTGCAGCCTTGAATTCCTGGGCTCAACAAATCCTCCTGCCTCAGCCTCCCAAGTAGCTGGGACTACAGGGATGCACCACCATGCCTTGCTGATTTTTTATTTTTTCAATTTTTAAACAGATGGGACTTGCTATGTTGCCCAGGCTGGTCTCAAACTACTGGCCTCAAGTGATCCTCCTGCCTCAGCCTCCCAAAGTGCTGGGATTACAAGGGTGAGCCACCATGCCCAACCTGAATATGACTTTTTAAATGTGTATACTTGTTTTTGAGGTTATATAACAACTGTGAGCATAAAGAATGTTTTCCTAGTTGCATGCTTGGACATTTTTGGTAAGAATAATTTAAACCAACACTGCAGGGCCATGACCCTTTTTTTTTTCCCCAGACAGAGTCTCACTCTGTTGCCCAGGCTGGAGTGCAGTGGAGCGATCTTGGCTCACGGCAACCTCTGCCTCCCAGGTTCAAGTTATTCTCCTGCCTCAGCCTCCCGAATAGCTGGGACTATAGGCATGTGTCACCAAGACTGGCTAATTTTTTGTACTTTTAGTAAAGACGAGGTTTCGCTGTGTTGGCCAGGCTGGTCGATCTTCTGACCCCATGATCTGCCAGCCTTGGCCTCCCAAAGTGCTAGGATTACAGGCGTGAGCAACCGTGCCCGGCCCCAAGACCCTTTAGAATTTTTTTTCATATTAAAAAAATGAGTCTGAGAAACACTGTAGTCTACAGTTAAGAATTGATCAGCTGGGCACGGTGGCTCACACTTGTAATCCTAGAACTTTGGGAGGCCAAGACAGGCTGATCACGAGGTCAGGAGATCAAGACCAGCCTGGCTAACACAGTGAAACCCCGTCTTTACTAAAAATACAAAAAACTAGCCAGGCGTGGTGGTACACGCCTGTAGTCCCAGCTACTCGGGAGGCTGAGGGAGGAGAATCGCTTGAACCCGAGAAGTGGAGGTTGCAATGTGCTGAGATCACGCCATTGTACTCCAACACGGGTGACAGTGCAAGACTCGGTCTCAAAAAAAAAAAAGAAGAATTGATCATGGGGCCGGGCGCTGTGGCTCACACCTGTAATCCCAGCACTTTGGGAGGCCTAGGCGGGCAGATCACTTGAGGTCAGGAATTCAAGACCAGCCTGGCCAACATGGTGAAATGCCATCTCTACTAAATATACCAAAAAATTAGGCCAGGCACGGTGACTCACGCCTGTAATCCCAGCACTCTGGGAGGCCAAGATGGGTGGATCACGAGGTCAAGAGACCAAGGCCATCCAGGCCAACGTGGTGAAACCCGGTCTCTACTAAAAATACAAAAATTAGCTGGACCTGGTGGCGTGCACCTGTAGTCCCAGCTATTCGGGAGGCTGAAGCAGGAGAATCACTTGAACCCAAGAGGCGGAGGTTAGAGTGAGCTGAGATCGCACCACTGCACTGAAGCCTGGTGACAGAGCGAGACTCTGTCACACAAAAATAATAATAATAATAATAATAATTAGCCAGGCATGGTGGCACACGCCTGTAATCCCAGCTACTCAGCAGACTGAAGCAGGAGAATTGCTTGAACCTGGGAGGTGGAGGCTGCAGTGAGCTGAGATTGTGCCACGGCACTCCAGCCTGGGAGACGGAGCAAGACTCTGACTCAAAAAATAATAATAATAATAATAAATAATAGGCCGGGTACAGTGGCTCACGCCTGTAATCCTAGCACTTTGGGAGGCTGAAGCGGGCATATCACGAGGTCAGGAGTTCAAGACTAGCCTGACCAACATGGTGAAACCCCGTCTCTACTTAAAATACTAAAATTAGCCAGGCGTGGTGATGTGCGCCTGTAATCCCAGCTACTCAGGAGGCTAAGGCAAGAGACCCGCTTGAACCCAGGAGGCAGATGTTGCAGTGAGCGAAGATCGCACCACTGCACTCCAGCCTGGGCGACAGAATGAGACTCCATCTCAAAAAATAAAATAAAATAAATAACAAAAATAAAACCAGCCGGGCGCTGTGGCTCACACCTGTAATCCCAACACTTTGGGAGGCCGAGGCGGGCGGATCATGAGGTCAAAGATCGACACCATCCTGGCTAACACAGTGAAACCCCGTCTCTACTAAAAATACAAAAAATTAGCTGGGCGTGGTGGCGGGCGCCTGTAGTCCCAGCTACTCAGGAGGCTGAGGCAGGAGAATGGCATGAACCCAGGAGGCGGAGCTTGCAGTGAGCCGAGATCGTGCTGCACTCCAGCCTGGGCAACAGAGCGAGACTCCGTCTCAAAAAAAAAAAAAAAAAAAAAAAGAACTATACAAAACAAACAGATGAATACTTAAGTCATCTAAATACATTAGCAGTAAAGACCAAAAAGAGAAGGGGCAGAGAGAACCAAATGCTGATCTTAGTGTTTTACAATATTGTAGGACATGTGATAGGGCAAAACAAAACAAAGCATATAAAATCACCTTCCCCCATTCACGACAGACAAGCAGGCATGAGTCTGCAACAATGCTGGCTCCTTTCTCTACAGTTGTGCATCTGTACTCTGACCTCATTAATCAGACTCCACAAAAGCCCAAATTTCTGATAAATTGAGCACATGATGTGTAATGCTTTGGTGAATAAAAATGTCAAAACAATTTTTACCTTTGGATAGTACCTTGGCTTATGACTAATGGGTATTCAGTCTAAAATCAATTTTTACTTAATTATTTATTTATTTATTTATTTACTTACAGGCAGAGTCTCACTCTGTCACCCAGGCTGAAGTCAGTGGCAAAATCATAGCTCACTGTAGCCTCGAACTCCTGGGCTCAAGCAATCCTCCTACCTCAGCCTCCCAAGTAGCTGGGACTACAGGCACATGCCACCATGCCCAGCTAACTTTTCCTTTCTTTCTTTTTTTTTTTTTTTTTTGAGACGAAGTCTTACTCTGTCACCCAGGCTGGAGTGCAATGGCGTGATCTCAGCTCACTAAAACTTCCAACTCCTGAGTTCAAGTGATTCTCCTGCCTCAGCCTCCCGAGTAGCTGGGATTACAGGCATGTGCCACCATGCCTGGCTAATTTTTGGTTTGTTTTTTTTTGAGACGGAGTCTCGCTCTGTCGCCAGGCTGGAGTACACTGGCGCAATCTCAGCTCACTGCAACCTCCACCTTCTGGGTTCAAGTGATTCTCCTGCCTTAGCTTCCCAAGTAGCTAGGACAACAAATGCACGCTACCACGCCCAGTTAATTTTTTTTTTTTTTTAGTAGAGATGGGGTTTCACCGTGTTGGCCATGCTGGTCTCGAAATCCTGACCTCAGGTGATCCGCCCACCTCGGCCTCCCAAAGTGCTAGATTACAGGCGTGAGCCACTGCACCTGGCCTCTATTTTTTTTGTTGTTTGTTCGTTTTTTTGAGATGGAGTCTCAATCTGTCGCCCAGGCTGGAGTGCAGTGGCATGATCTCAGCTCACTGAAACTTCTGCCTCCCGGGTTCAAGCAATTCTCCTGCCTCAGCCTCCTGAGTAGCTGGGATTACCGCCACACCCAGCTAATTTTTGTATTTTAATAGAGACAGGGTTTTACCATGTTGGTCAGGCTGGTCTCGAACCCCTGACCTCAAGTGATCTGCCCGCCTCGGCCTTCCAAAGTGCTGGGATTACAGGCGTAAGCCATCGCGCCTGGCTAATTTTTTTCTATTGTTTTGTAGACATGGGTTCCTACTACAGACTGGTCTAGAACTCCTGGCCTCAAGTGATCTGCCTGCCTCAGTCTCCCAAAGTGCTGGGATTATAGGCATAAGCCGCCACACTCAGCCTATATATTTTTAAACAGAGATGGAGTCTCACTACATTACCCAGACTGGTCTCAAACTCCTGGGCTCAAGTGATTTCTCAGCCTCCCAAAATACAGCAATTACAGGCATGAACCACCGCACCTAGTCCCCAATTTTAGTCTATCTGTTATTTTATTTTATTCTGACTTAAGAATACACTGCATATTGTATGCTTTTTATTTTCTCAAACATATTTACTCCCATCTCCTTTTATGAGATGGATGGGGTAGTTATTATCTGCTACTCGTATCCTATATTATACAACAGGAAATTGAAGCAGGGTAAAATCTAGTGGGATTGGCCGTAATCACTCAGCTTTTATTGACAAGCATACCATCCACCTTCTCTCATGGGACCTCACTCCCTGCCCCCTGTCCCCGCCGACCCAAGCAAGCCTGAAATACATTAACAAAGGCAGGACTGCATCCTCAACATATACTGAGAAGCAGGGTAGAGCAACCATCCTCCATCACGGTTATCAGCCATCTACTGTGAGCTCGGCTTACAGCAAGTCCTTACGCGTTATCTCATTTGATTCTCAACAAACCTTAAGAAGGCGTTGGGTATTATTACTCCCTGGTCCTATTGAAGTAACCAAGTCTCTCAAATTTGATTACAGTTCCACAGCTAGTACATGCAAAGCCAACCTTAGAATCCAGGTGAGTCTGGCATTAAAACCCATGCCCTTAAGCACTCAGCCATTATACAACATTGGATGATGCATCTCAGGACAGCTCTGCAATTCCCTACACACAAGCGCACCCCCAGCTCCTCACTTACTTGACAGCCCCAACATCCTCTGCATAGCGCTGCATCTCTTCCCGGGCTCTCTCTTCTCGCAGCTCCCGCTGAAGCTCCTCAATCTTCTTCCGCTCAGCCTCATGCTTCTGCTCGGCCTTCCACACTTTCTCCACATTCCTGAGGGTCTGCGGGTGCCAGCTCTTCTTCAGATTCTGTGGTAAATAAAAAGAAGGTGATGATAATTCGGGGGGTGACTGAGTGGTGGGTGTAACTAGCCCTGCCTCACCCACCCTTCCATACCCAAGGCAGGCGTGTGAGGGCAAGATGTCTTCAACAATGGCAAGGTTTTCTTCCAATAATCTCTCACACATCTAGAGGGGAAGGGGAGCTTGTTCAAGTGTATAAAGCTTCAGGACAGGTCGGGCGCAGTGGCTCACACATGTAATCCCAGCACTTTGGGAGGCGGAGGCAGGCAGATCACTTGAGGTCAGGAGTTTTAGACCAGCCTGGCCAACATGATGAAACGCCTCTACTGAAAATACAAAAATTAGCTGGGCGTGGTGGCAGGTGCGCCTGTAGTCCCGGCTATTCAGCAGGCTGAGGCAGGAGAATCGCTTGAACCAAGAGGCGGAGGTTGCAGTGAGCCGAAACTGCGCTGCTGCACTACAGCCTGGGTGACAGAGCAAGACTCCATCTTAAAACAACAAGAACAAGAACAAGAAAGCTTCAGGATAGAACAGGTCCTTCCTGAATTCCCTTCAAACAGTTTTAACCTTAAAAGCATACAAGTCATACTTCCACTAGCCATACCTAAATCGGAGTTGGTGATGACAAGACAGCAGGAATGCAGTAATGAGTAGGAAGGCACATATTTTGAAAGAGAACAGAACTCATGCACTTCTGACAGTGGACATTCATTCTTTTTTTTTTTTTAAAGTCTTACTCTGTCACCCAGGCTGGAGTGCAGCGATCTCGGCTGACTGCACCCTCCGCCTCCCGGGTTCCAGCAATTCTCCTGCCTCAGCCTCCTGAGCAGCTGGGACTATAGGCACGTGCCACCATGCCTGGCTAATTTTTGTATTTTTTAGTAGAGATGGGGTTTCACCACATTGGCCAGGCTGGTCTCAAACGCCTGACCTCATGATCTGCCCGCGGTGGCCTCCCAAACTGCTGGGATTACAGGGGTGAGCCACCGTGCCCAGCCTTTTTTGTTTCTTGAGACGGAGTTTCACTCTTCTTGCCTAGGCTGGAATACAATGGCAGGATCTTGGGTCACGGCAAACTCTGCCTCCTGGGTTCAAATGATTCTCCTGCCTCAGCCTCCTGAGTAGCTGGGATTACAGGCATGCGCTACCACGCTCGGCTAATTTTGTATTTTTAGTAGAGATGGGGTTTCTCTATGTTGGTCAGGCTGGTCTCAAACTCTCGACCTCAGGTGATCCGCCTGCCTTGGCCTCTCAAAGTGCTGGGATTACAGGCATGAGCTACCGTGCCTGGCATGGACATTCATTCTTTGGAACTCAACCTACCTTAGCTTGGTCTACTTCACCTGCCCTAAACTTGCATGGTTTACAACCCACCCAGAATCTCTTTCAACTTTCCTTCCCAGGAATCTCTCCTTGGTTCCGATCTCCCCATTCACCCTCAAAGAACACTTCTCTCTCTCCTCCCCATCAGCTACTGCTTTGGTTCACTTTCCCAATAATGAAATGTTCCCCAGAGTAAGTAATATCTAAAGACAATTGTAAACTAGCCTGGTGATGTGTGAAGGGGAGATGAGGGGGCTAGATTTCCAAACAGAGGGGAACAGTACAGACAAGTGCAGTCCCGGTGGTGAGAAAGAACATAGCAATAATTCAGTGTGGCTGGAGATGTGGCAAGCTGATGGTGCAGGGACGCAAGAAGAAGCCAAGTGAGAAAGGAGCAGAGTAAGGGCCTTATAAGCCATGTAAAGGGATTACAGGCATGCGCCGCCACGCCTGGCCAATTTTTTTTTTTTTTTTTTTTTGAGATGTCGCCCAGGCTGGAGTGCAGTGGCGCAATCTCAGCTCACTGCAAGCTCCACCTTCCGGGTTCACGCCATTCTCCTGCCTCAGCCTCCTGAGTAGCTGGGACTACAGACATCCGCCACCATGCCCAGCTAATTTTTTTTGTATTTTTAGTAGAGACGGGTTTCACCGTGTTAGCCATGATGGTCTCGATCTCCTGATCTCATGATCTGCCCGCCTTGGCCTCTCAAAGTGCTAGGATTACAAGGTGTGAGCCACCACACCCAGCCTGACTCCAACTTTTTTTTTAACTTTTTTTTTTTTTTTTTTTTTTTGAGACGAGGTCTTGCTCTGTCACGCAGGCTAGAGTGCAGTGGTGCAATCTCGGCTCACTGCAACCTCCACCTCCTGGGTTCAAGCGATTCTCCTGCCTCAGCCTCCCAAGTAGCTGGGATTACAGGCGCCCACCACTGCTCCCAGCTAATTTTTGTATTTTTAGTAGAGACGGGGTTTCACCATCTTGGCCAAGCTGGTCTCAAATCCTGACCTCGTGACCCACCCGCCTCGGCCTCCCAAAGTGCTGGGATTACAGGCATGAGCCACTGCACCTGGCTGAGACTCCATCTTAAAAAAAAAAAAAAAAAAAAGAGAATGGACTGGAGAGGACCAGGAGACCAGTTAAGAAAATAAGATCATGTCCACAAGGTACTTGGCATGTGGAAAATGTTCGGTCAATGAGAGCTCCCTTTTCTTCCTTTTCTCTTCCCCTCCCTGTCCTGCCTCTCCCCTTCGTCAGGTCATTCAGTTGGTTGGTTGTGGGTCAGTCCGTCAGTTGGTTCGACCATCCGTCCAACCTTCCGTCCTTCCTCCCTCACTCCCTCCCTCTTTCTCCCTCTAACCCTTCCCATCTTGTCCTCCCTGCCTCAAGCATAGATTATTTTGCTCCCCAGGGAGAAAATCTTCTGGAGTCATTTTTGGCTGTCACAACTGGTGGAGACGGGTGTTAGTGGATAGCTCCAGTCTAGTGGCTAGAGGCCAGGGATGCTGCTAAACATTCTACAATGCACAGGACAGCCCAACTACCACCACTACCACACACCCCCAAAGAATTATCTAGGCCAAACTGTCAAGAGCGCTAATGTTGAGAAACCCTGGATTAGAGCTTTCCTGTCCTTAAAAGCAGTTATATGAAGAATACACTAAATTGGATGAAACTAGATGGAGTCCTGGCACTCACTGTGATTGAGAACACATGACAAACTAATAGGTTTACTGGGCAGGCGGCTAAGCTGATCTACTTGCTGGTTCAATTAGCTCCACTTTCGGGAGGCTAGCATTTTCCCAACCTTGCCCCATGCTCTTGTGGGTACATTTACCCTATTTGGGGCCTTAGCGCTTTACAAATGAACGTTTCAGTTTAAGAGACATTGCCACATAACTTATATTAAGTGGTATGAATTCAAAAGCAAGCTCTGCCACTACACATCAGAATCCAGCACTGAAGGAGGTGTGGAAGTCAGAAAGATGGACAGGAAGATCCCTTCAGGCTTAAAAAGGACCCCAGGGCTGGGCGCTGTGGCTAACGCTTGTAATCCCAGCACTCTGGGAGGCCGAGGCGGGCGGATCACTTGAGGTCGGCAAATCGAGACCAGCCTGACCAACATGGAGAAACGCTGTCTCTACTAAAAATACAAAATTAGCCGGGTGTGGTGGCGCATGCCTGTAATCCCAGCTACTCGGGAGGCTGAGGCAGGAGAATCGCTTGAACCCAGGAGGGAAAGGTTGCGGTCAGCCGAGATCGCGCCATGGCACTCCAGCCTGGGCAACAAGAAACTCCGTCTCAAAAAAATAAAAAATAAAAAACGACCCAGGGCATGGCTTAGGGTAGGGAGAATGGGGCACAAACCACCCCTACTTCAGTCCAGGACATGACTCTGAACTCTCACCCAAGGAAGAGAGGTGTGTGGCAAGACAAGATATACAAAACAAAGTGTGGTGACACGTCCGCCATATCTACCTCCTTTCCTAGCCATGGCTCCATCCGCCCCTTCCCCGGACTTCCCAGAATTTACAGCCGGTAGAGCCGCAGTCAACAAACACGCAAACACCACCTGTCACTGTTCGCGACACACCTCGGACTTTCCCAAATCTCAGTCCCACCCCTCCATTGCCCTAAGGATCCATCCCCTCTTCAGGGCAACGGCCTCCTCCCGGCGAAAGCAAAGCTGCGTTGCCATGGTTATCCACTCCTTCCTCTACCCCCACCCCCTGCCAATTTCCGTCCCGGCCTCAGTCCTCCCCCGCCCAGGCCTCCCTCCACTCACCAAGTCTCCGCCCCCCATGACGGTGGAGACGATTCCTCACTACGCGGATCTGGAAGATTTCGGGAGGATCAAGAGAAAACGTAGAGAAATAGTTCGGGGGCTACCTCACGGGATCTAGTCCCAGGAGCCGTCAACTGCCAGTTTCACCACCGCTCTAGAGGTCACTTCCGGGAGGGCGTCATCTCACCGCGTCGGCGTCGCGGAACGATGACGTACAGGGCTCGGTCGCGCTTTGTGACGTTGGCGTCACTTGCAGATTTTGCAAAGTTCCAGGCTCCGCTGTCGAGGCCTTTGCTGTCGAGGTCTCATTTTGGCTGCTTCGGGTCGCCACGTTGCCTGATGTCCCAAACTCCCTGTTGAAACGCCACAACTCTGTTCAGTGATGGGTTGCCGTGGGCCTGTGCCCACGGCTGTGTTGCCATGGCAGCTCACCAGGGCATTCGGCTCAAAGCTCCACGTACTCTCTGCTAGACCTAAGGTGGACCAGACTAGGCCTCCTCCCCTCACCCTGCACACACCCCCACGCTCCAGTTTTCCAAAACGGCTTTGCAAACTGGCGCTTTCCTCAGACCTTGACTCACAGCAAATCCCCTTATGCCAGGCCTATTTTACGAAGCTAAATAGAAACCATCAAATCGAAATTCCATCAGCTTCCGTTCGCCAAACTTTTAAAATCTGCCAGCTTCCACAGTGGCAGATTTTCCCATAGTGGGAAGCTGGCAGATTCCTTTCCCTTCAGTTACTATGTGTTTTTGGCATGTTTTTCTTTTTTCTTTTTCTTTTTCTTCTTCTCTCTTTGTTTTTGTTTTTTGAGAAGGAGTTTTGCTCTCCCAGGCTGCGGTCGAAGCTGACTGCAACCTCCGCCTCCCGGACAGCAATTCTCCTGCCTCAGCCTCCCAAGTCGCTGGGATTACAGGCGCCCGCCACCCGCCCGGCTAATTTTTGTATTTTTTGTAGAGACAGGGTTTCACCATGTTGCTCAGGCTTGTCTCGAATTTCGACCTCAAATGATCTCCCCGCCTCAGCCTCCCAAAGTGTTGGGATTACAGACATGAGCCACCGCGCCTGGCTATTTTTATTTTTGTAGCAACAGGGTTTTGCCATCTTGCCCAGGCTTGTCTCAAACTCCTGGACTCAAGCAATCCTCCTACCTCGGCCTCCTAAAGTGCTGGGATTACAGGTGTGAGCCACTGCGCCCGACCTGTTTTGTAATTTTCAGAATAGAAGTTTTGCGCATCTTTTGTTAAATTTATTCTAAATGTTGTATTTTTTGTGATGCTATTTTATTTATTTATTTATTTATTTATTTATTTATTTCGAGACGGAATCTCACTCTGTTGCCCAGGCTGGAGTGCTGTGGCGTGAACTCGGCTCACTGCAACCTCCGCCTCCTGGGTTCAAGCGATTCTTCTGCCTCAGCCTCCCGAGTAGCTGGGATTACAGGCATACGCCACCACGACCTACTAATTTTTGTATTTTTAGTAAAGATGGGATTTCACCGTGTTGGCCAGGCTGGTCTGGAACCCCTGACCTCAGGTGATCCGCCTACCTTGGCCTCCCAAAATGCAAGGATTACAGGCACCCGGCCTGTGATGCTATTTTAAATAAAATTTAAAAATTTTAATTTTCCAATTGTTTGCTACTAATAGATAAGAACGTGCTTTTGTATAGTAACCTTCTATTTTACAGGCTTGCTAAATTCACTTATTAGTTCTTATGCCTTTTTAAAAATACTTATTGCCGGGCGCGGTGGCTCACTCCTGTAATCCCAGCACTTTGGGAGGCCGAGGCAGGTGGGTGGATCACCTGATGTTGGGAGTTTGATACCAGCCTGGCCAACATGGCAAAACCCCATCCTACTAAAAATACAAAAATTAGCCGGGCGTGGTGGCAGGTGCCTGTAATCCCAGCTACTTGGGAGGCTGACGCAAGAGAATCACTTGACCCTAGGAGGTGGAGGTTGCTGTGAGCCAAGATGGCACCACTGCACTATAGCCTGGGCGACAAGAGTGAGACTCTGTCTCAAAAAAAACAGAAAGAAAGAAAGAAAGAAACAGGCTGGGCTCGGTGGCTCACGCCTGTAATCCCAGCACTTCTGGGAGGCTGAGGCGGGCAGATCACCTGAGGTTGGGAGTTTGAGACCAGCCTGACCAACATGGAGAAACCCCGTCTCTACTAAAAATACAAAATTAGCTGGGCGTGGTGGCACGTGCCTGTAATCCCAGCTACTCTGGAGGCTGAGGCAGGAGAATCACTTGAACCCAGGAGGCAGAGGTTGTGGTGAGCCAAGATAGCGCCATTGCACTCCAGCCTGGGCAACAAGAGCAAAACTCTGTCTCAGAAAAAAAAAAAAAAAGAAACAAAATACTTATTAAATATTTACTTAAATGTATTTGAATAAAGTTTACTTAAAAGAAAAGCAGGCTCACTCCTGTAGTCCCAGCACTTTGGGAGGCCGAGGCAGGTGGATCACTTGAGCCCAGGAGTTGGAGACCAGCCTGGGTAACGTGGTAGAACCCCGTTTCTCACAAAATACAAAAATTAGCAGGACATAGTGGCATGTGCTTGTAGTCCCAGCTACTCAGGAGGCTGAGGTGAGAGACTGCCTGAGCCCAGGAGGCAGAGGTTGCAGTGATCCAAGATCATACCACTGCACTCCAGCCTGGGCAACAGAGCGAGACCCCGTTTCAAAAAATAAAAGAGGGCCAGGCGCAGTGGCTCACGCCTGTAATCCCAGCACTTTGAGAGGCCAAGACGGGTGGATCACCTGAGGTCAGGAATCCAAGACCAGCCTGGCCAACATGGCGAAACCCCGTCTCTACTAAAAATACAAAAAAATTAGCTGGGCGTAGCGGTGCACGCCTGTAATCCCAGGTACTTAGGAGGCTAGGCAGGAGAATCGTTTGAACCCAGGAGGCAGAGGTTGCAGTGAGCTGAGATTGCACCATGGTACTCCAGCCTGGGTGACAGAGTCAGACTCCACCTCAAACTTAATTAATTAATTAATTAAATTAAATAAAAGCAAGCAGAGCACAGTGGCTCATGCCTGTAATCCCAGCACTTTGGGAGGCTGAGGTAGGAGGATTGCTTGAGCCCAGGAGTTTGAGACCAGCCTGGGCAACACAATAAGACACTGTCTGACAAAAAAATAAAAGGAAGAAAAAAGGAAAGAAAAGCAATGCTTTGGAAAATAGTCTGGCAGTTCCTCAAAAGGTTAAACTTAGTTACCATATGACCCAGCATTTCTACTCCTGGGTATATACTCCCAAGAGAAATGAAAGCATACATCAATACAAAATATTGCCCATGAATGGCTTTTTATTTTGTTTTGTTTTGAGACAGAGTCTTGCTCTGTCTTCCAGGCTGGAGTACAGTGCTGTGCTCTTGGCTCACTGCAACCTTCACCCCCCTGGTTCAAGCGATTCTCGTGCCTCAGCCTCCCAAGTAGCTGGGATTACAGGCGCACACCACCACACCCGGTTAATTTTTTTGTATTTTTAGTAGAGAGGAGGTTTCACCATGTTGGCCAGGCTGGTCTCTAACTCCTCACCTCAAGTGATCTGCCCGCCTCGGCTTCCCAAAGTGCTGGGATTACAGGTGTGAGCCACCACACCTGGCCAAAATCTTGTACGTGAATGTTCACAGTAGCCGTTATTCATACCAGTTAAAACATGGGGGAAGCTGGGCATGGTGTTTCATGCCTGTAATCCCAGGACTTTGAGAGGCCAAGGTGGCCAGATCATTTGAGGCCAAGAGTTGGAGACCAGCCTGGCCAACATTGCAAAACCCTAAAAATACAAAAATTACTAAAAGTACAAAATTAGCTGGGTGTGGTGGTGCACATCTGTAATCCCAACTATTCAGGAGGCTGAGAACCCAGGATTTGGAGGCTGCAGTAAGCCAAGATTGTACTACTGCATCCAACCTGGGCAACAGAGTGAGACTCTGTCTCAAAAAAAAAGTAGGGCAGAGAATCAAAACACATCCATTACCTGATGATGACGAATAGATAAAGTATGGTATATCCACACAGTGGAATATTGTTTGGCCATAAAAAAAGAAGTACTGGCTACACATGGTGGCTCATGCCTGTAATCCAAGCACTTTGGGAGGCTGAGGCGGGCAGATCATGAGGTCAGGAGATCGAGACCATCCTGGCTAACACAGTGAAACCCCATTTCAACTAAAAATACAAAAAATTAGCTGGGCGTGGTGGCACGTGCCTGTAGTCCCAGCTACTTGGGAGGCTGAGACAGGAGAATCGCTTGAACAGGGGGGCGGAGGTTGCAGTGAGCCAAGATAGCACCACTGCACTCCAGCCTGGGTGACAGAGTGAGACTCCATCTCCAAAAAAAAATAGAAAAGAAGTACTGTTAAGAGCTACAACATAGATAGACTTTGAAAACAGTATGCTAAGTGAAAAAAGCCAGTCACAAAAGACCACATGTATCATTCCATTTATAGGAAATTTCTATAATAGGCAAATCAATAGAGACAGAAAGTAGATTAGTGGTTGCCTAGAGATGGGTAGGTTGGGAGGAAATAGGAAGTTGAATGCCAATGGGTATGGAGTTTCAGTTTGGTGTGATGAAATTGTGCTAAAATTGATTGTATCGATGGGTGAACAACTTTGTGAATATACTAAAAATGATTGAATTGTAGGCTTTTGTTGGCTGAATTGCACGGCATGTAAATTATATCAATAAAGCTATTAAAGAGAATCAGTATTACTTGCCATAAATAGAATGGAAACTAAAATGACTTTTTTTTTTTTTTTGAGATGGGGTCTTGCTCTGTCCCCAGGCTGGAGTGCAGTGGCATGATCTCAGCTCACTGCAACCTCTACCTCCCAGGTTCAAGCGATTCCCCTGCCTCGGCCTCCCAAGTAGCTGGGATTACAGGCACGTGCCACCACGCCCGGCTAATTTTTTATATTTTTTAGTAGAGATGGGGTTTCACCACATTGGCCAAGATGGTCTCAATCTCCTGACCTCATGATCTGCCCGCCTCGGCCTCCAAAAGTGCTGGGATTATAGGCATGAGCCACCGCGCCCGGCCTAAATATGACATTATTAAACACTAACTAGATACATTTTATTTTTCTTGAAATGGGTCTAAATATATTGGTTAAGCTGATCTCGATTCCTAGACTCAAGTGATGCTCCCACTTCAGCCTCCAGAGGAGCTGGGATTACAGGCTGGAGCCACCACCGTGCCTGACAGGAGGAATTCTTATTTGGTGCCAGCTCTCTAACACTTCTAAATCTTCTAAATCCAAAGTGCTAGGATTACAGGTGTGAGCCACCACGCCTAGCCAATCTCCCTCTCTTTTATTCAAAGAGTGTACAGTGCTGGGCATGGTGGCACATACCTATAATCCCAGCTACTTGGAAGGTTGAGGCAGGAGGATCACTTGAGCCCAGAAGTTGGAAGCTACAGTGAGCCGTGATTGTGCCACTATAGTTCAGCTTGGGTGACAGAGTGAGAGTCCATCTCTTTAAAAAAAAATTTTTAAACGACTTTTTTCTTAAGTTACTGAGGATAGGAAAGGGAATAATTTTTTTAATTCTGTGATTCAGTGTTTTTGTCTATCTCCAGTCAAATTGCAAATGCCTGCAGTACACATCCCACACTTGGGACAAACAGACACAAGACGTGAAGCTGGGCACGGTGCTCACACTTGTAGTCCCAGCACTTTCAGAGGCTGAGGTGGGAGAATCACTTGAGCCCAAGAGTTGGAGACCAGCCTGAGCAACAAAGCAAGACCTCCTCTCTACTTATGTTAAAAAAAAAAAAAAAAATTAGCCAGGTGTAGTGGCATATGCCTGTAGTCCCAGTTGCTGGGGAGGCTGAGGCAGGAGGATTACTTGAGCCCATGAGTTTCAGGCTGCAGTGAGCCGTGGTCATGCTACTACACTGCAGCCTGGGTGACAGAGCGAGACCCTCTCTCAAAAAAAAAAAGAAAAGATGTAAAGCTGAAGTACACCACCCAGAATGTGACATATGCCCCTTCCATTTAAGCAATAAGCAATTCTTTTTCATCTTATTTTATTTTATTTTTTTGAGACGGAGTCTTGCTCTGTCGCCCAGACTGGAGTGCAGTCGCCTGGATTCACGCCATTCTCCTGCCTCAGCCTCCTGAGTAGCTGGGACTACAGGCATCTACCACCACACCCAGCTAATTTTTTGTATTTTTAGTAGAGACGGGGTTTCACCGTGTTAGTCAGGATGGTCTCAATCTCCTGACGTCATGATCCGCCTGCCTCGGCCTCCCAAAGTGCTGGGGTTACAGGTGTGAGCCACCGCGCCTGGCCTCCTTTTCTCTCTTTTTTCCTTCCTTCCTTCTTTCCTTCCTTTTCTTTCTTTCTTTCCTTCCTTCTTTCTCTCTCTCTCTTTCTTTTCTTTCCTTCCTTCTTTCCTTCTTTTTCTATCTTTCTTTCCTTCCTTCCTTTTTTCCTTTTCTTTCTTTCTTCCTTCTTTCTTTCCTTTCTTCCTTCTTTCCTTCTTTTCTTTCTTTCCTTCCATCTTTCTCTCCTTTTCTTTCTTTATCTTTCCTTCCTTGTTTCTCTCTCTCTCTTTCTTTTCTTTCCTTCCTTCTTTCCTTTTCTTTCTCTCTTTCTTTCCTTCCTTCCTTCTTTCTTTCCTTTTCTTTCTTCCTTCTTTCCTTCTTTTCTTTCTTTCCTTCCATCTTTCTCTCCTTTTCTTTCTTTATCTTTCCTTCCTTCTTTCCTTCTTTTCTTGCTTTCCTTTTTCCTTTCTTTTTTCCTTCTTTTCTTTTTTTTTTTTTTTTTGAGATGGAGTCTCTCTTTGTCACCCAGGCTGGAGTGCAGTGGCGGGATCTCGGCTCACTGCAAGCTCCGCCTCCCGGATTCATGCCATTCTCCTGCCTCAGCCTCCCAAGTAGCTGGGACTACAGGCACCCGCCACCACGCCTGGCTAATTTTTTTGTATTTTAAGTAGAGACGGGGTTTCACCGTGTTAGCCAGGATGGTCTTGATCTCCTGACCTCATGATCAGCCCGCCTTGGCTTCCCAAAGTGCTGGGATTACAGGCGTGAGCCACTGCGCCGGCCTCTTTTTTTTTTTTTTTTTTTTTTTAGGAGAGAGAGTCTCACTCTTTTTGCCCAGGCTGGTGCAATCTCGGCTCACACAATCTCTGCCTCCCAGATTCAAACGATTCTGGTGCCTCAGCCTCCCAAGTAGCTAGAATTACAGGTGCACGGCACCATGCCCGGCTAATTTTTATATTTTTAGTAGAGACGGAGTTTCACCATGTTGGTCAGGCTGGTCTCAAACTCCTGACCTCATGATCCACCCACCTCGGACTCCTGAAGTGCTGGGATTACAGACGTGAGCCACCGCACCCAGCATTTCTCTCTCTTTCTTTCTTTTCCTTCTCTCTCCTTTCTTCTGTCTTTCCTTCCTTCTTTTTATTTCTCTTTCTATTCTTCCTTCTTTTTTTCCTTCCTTCCTTCTTTCTTTCCTTCTTTTCTTTCTTTCTCTTTCTTTCCTTTTCTCTCTTTCTTTCTTTTTTTTTTCCCAGAGTCTCACTCTGTAGCCCAGGCTGGAGTGCAGTGGTGCGATCTCGGCTCACTGCAAGCTCCGCCTCCCAGGTTCACGCCATTCTCCTGCCTCAGCCTCCCCAGTAGCTGGGACTACAGGCGCCCACCACCATGCCCGGCTAATTTTTTGTATTTTACGTAGAGACGGGGTTTCACCGTGTTAGCCAGGATGGTCTGGATCTCCTGACCTCGTGATCCACCCACCTTGGCCTCCCAAAGTGCTGGGATTACAGGCGTGAGCCACCGCACCAAGCCTTTTTTTTTCTTTCGACAAAGTCTCGCTCTGTCGCCCAGGCTGGAGTGCAATGGCGCGATCTCAGCTCACTGCAACCTCTGCCTCCCAGGTTCAAGTGATTCTCCTGCCTCAGCCTCTCAAGTAGCTGGGATTACAGGCATGTGCCACCACGCCCGGCTAATTTTTTGTATTTTTAGTAGAGACAGGGTTTCACCATATTGGTCATGCTGGTCTCGAACTTTTTTTTTTCTTTTTGGACGGAGTCTCACTCTGTTGCCCAGGCTGTAGTGCTATGGTGCGGTCTCGGCTCACTGCAACCACTGCCTCCCGGGTTCAAGTGATTCTCCTGCCTCAGCCTCCCGAGTAGCTGGGATTACAGGTGCGTGCCACCACACTCGGCTAATTTTTTGTATTTTTAGTAGAGACGGGGGGGCGGTTCACCATTTTGGCCAGGCTGGTCTCGAACTCCTGACCTCGTGATTCACCCGCCTCGGCTTCCCAAAGCACTGGGATTATAGGCGTCAGCCACCGCGCCTGGCCCTGGCCCTTCTTTCATGTTTTAATTCGAGGCAGCTTTGCATGTACTAAGTTTTCAAAAGTACATGCATTTTTATCTATACTCTGACACACACCCAGTTACCAAATTGTGTTCACAGCTCTGTCAGACTCACTCACAGATTTAGAATCTCCTCAGGGACTTGGTCTTAATTGAAGACAAATGAGGTCCCAGATGGGCTTTTTGTCCTAAAGGTCAGCTGGAATGTGGGAGGAACAATTTCAGCACAAGAGCAAGTTGAAAGTCGTTTCATCTTTTCTGGTGATACTGCGGCTGACAGTATTTACTGTTAAATGGAATGGAAGTGAGAAAACACCACCGAAGTGGGCACCTGGATTCGAACCGGGAACCTCTTGATCTGCAGTCAAATAGCTCTACCCCTCAGCCATGCCCCCTCTATCTGTAACAAGCTTCTTCCGTGTCCACTTATGGTGACTCAATACAATCAAGTTCCACCCACACGAGTTCTGGCAAGCTTTGTGTTCTAAAGCCCCACCTTCTTAATTATCCATCATCTGCTTTGGCTTTTCCCTTGGCCACCAATAAACTGAAAGGGAACACTTGAAAAATGACATCCTGGGCCGGGCAGGTGGCTCACGCCTGTAATCCCAGCACTTTGGGAGGCCGAGGTGAGGTCAGGAGTTCGAGACTAGCCTGACCAACACGGTGAAACCCCGCCTCCGCTAAAAATACAAAAAAATTAGCTGGGCGTGGTGGCAGGCACCGGTAATCCCAGCTACTAGGGATGCTGAGGCAGGAGAATTGCTTGAACCCCGGGAGGCAGAGGTTGCAGTGAGCTGAGATCACACTACTGCACTCCAGCCTGGGGCTAACAGAGTGAGTCTCTCTCTCTCTCTCCTTCTCTCTCTCTCTCTATATGCATATATATATACATAAACATATATATATACATAAACGTGTGTATAGACACACATACACACACACACACACAAACATATATATATGTTTAGTAAAGACAGGGTTTCGTCGTGTTGCCCAGGCTGGTCTCAAGTGATCCACCTGCCTGAGGTCAAGCAATCCTCCCATCTCGGCCTCCCAAAGTGCTGGGATTACAGGCGTAAGCCACGGAGACTGGCCTTTGCTCTGTTCTTTTTTTTTTTTTTTTTTTTGAGACGGAGTCTTGCTCTGTTGCCCAGGCTAGAGTGCAGTGGCGCGATCTCGGCTCACTGCAAGCTCCGCCTCCCGAGTTCACGCCATTCTCTCGCCTCAGCCTCCCGAGTAGCTGGGACTACAGGTGCCCGCCACCAAGCCCGGCTAATTTTTTTGTATTTCTAGTAGAGACGGGGTTTTAGTGTTAGCCAGGATGGTCTCGATCTCCTGACCTTGTGATCCACCCGCCTTGGCCTCCCAAAGTGCTGAGATTACAGGCGTGAGCCACAGCGTCCGGCCCTTTGCTCTGTTCTTGATGGAAACAATAGCCAGCTCTGACCTGGGGCCCTGCTGATAGCTGGGGAAGTGCTTTATTGAGGTTGAGTAGTGTGGCTCCTTCTTATCCCACTGGTAGGGGAGAACTGAAGCCCCTCCTTTCAAACCTGGCACTCGTTGGTATGGAGTGCAAGGGCGTAGGCCTGAGAAGCCCTTTCTCCTCTCACCTCCTCTCCAGGGGGAAGAGAAGCTGAGGGTAGAACTGGCTCCTTCCTCTAATCTCAGGGAAGAAACAGCACACGTGGAGACACAAATTAATTTTTTTAACGTAAAATAACACTAAGAGTTCATCTAAACATTTGTCTTAGAAATTCAGGTCGATGGCTATGAAGGGAAAAGATGCTGTTAGAACAGAGGGAAGTGGGTGACCTCTCCGAAGACGGACGTGCTCTGACGGAGGGCTGGAGTGTTCCTGCGGTAGCCAAACCTTCCATTGAACCCATCGATCGGTTTCAGATCAGCATTGTAGTGGTCATGCCCAGTCACCTGCTGGAGAGAATGCCCTTGGGGACAAGGAGAGAGAGGCCTGAGCCTGCATTCAGCCCACCTCTTGGCTTCCCCATTCCCCTGGGTGTGGTATGGGATGCCAACCAGGCATAGTCACTTGCATTCCCCATGCTGAACACGCAATCCTCAAGTGTCCTGAGACTCTGGGCTGAAAAGCCAAGGGCTGGTGAGGTTGAGGGGCAGAAGACTTCCTAGAAATAAAACCCCGCACCAGGAATAATTGCAGGAAAACTGTGAATGGTTTGTGCTGGGACAGGAAGGGCCAGAAATTCTGGGCTTGGCAAAGCTTGCCTTTCTCCCACAAGAAACGAGAAAAATCTCACCCTTGCCTCTGACCCATGTGGAAAAAATGGATGAGATCAAGATCAATTGGGCCAAATGGCACAAAGTATCATGTGACTAGAGGAGTGGCCCAGGATGGTGGAGCTAGGCTGGGAGGAGGGTTTACCCTGTTAGAAAAATATCTCTCAACTCTTTCCCATTGTTATTAACCTGGGCCTGGAAAATGAGCAGGATGCAGCAGTGAGGGGAACAGGGGCTTCAGAGTTGGGAAGAGCAGAATCTTTTTGTTTGTTTGTTTATTTGTTTTTGAGACAGAGTCTTGCACTGTCGCCCAGGCTGGAGTGCAATGGCGCAATCTCGGATCACTGCAACCTCTGCCTCCCGGGTTCAAGAGATTCTCCTGCCTCAGCCTCCTAAGTAGCTGGGATTATAGGTGCCTGCCACCACGCCCGGCTAATTTTTTGTATTTTTAGTAGAGACGGGGTTTCACTATGTTAGCCAGGCTGGTCTCGAACTCCTGACCTCGTGACCCGCCTGCCTCGGCCTCCCAAAGTGCTGGGATTACAGGCATGAGCCACTGCACCAGGCCAGGAAGAGCAGAATATTAATCCCAGCTCAGCCCTCTTGCCAAATTACTTTAACTCAAGAAACTTGTTTTCCTACCTGTGCCACGGGGTTAGTGTGAGGGTGAAAAGTGCCCAACAAATGGCTCATGTCTGTAATGCCAGCACTTTGGGAGGCCGAGGCCAGAGGATCACTTGAGCCTAGGAGTTCAAGACCAGCGTGGGCCACATAGGGAGACTCCATCTCCACAAAAAATAAAAAATTAACTGAGTGTGGTGGTGCACACCTGTGGGCCCAACTGCTCAGGAGGCTGAGGTGGGAGGATTGTGCAAGCCCAGGAGGTCAAGACTGCAGTGAGTAGTAATTGTGCTACTGCATTTCTTTCTTTCTTTCTTTCTTTTTTTTTTTTTTTTGAGATGGAGTCTCGCTGCATCGCCCAGGCTGGAGTGCAGTGGCACGATCTTGGCACACTGCAACCTCCGCCTCCCGGGTTCAAGCAGTTCTCCTGCCTCAGCCTCCCAAGTAGCTGGGATTCCAGGTGCGAGCCACCACGCCCGGCTAATTGTTTTTTTGTATTTTTAGTAGAGACAGGGTTCAACCAGGTTGGCTAGGCTGGTTTGGAATTCCTGACCTCAAGTGATCCACCCGCCTCAGCTCCCAAAGTGCTGGGATTACAGGCGTGAGCCACTGCACCTGTCCGTGCTACTGCATTTCATGCATTCCAGTTTGGGTGATAGAGTGAGACCACGTCTCAAAAAAAAAAAAATTAAAAAATGAGGCCTGACATACAGTACTGGTGCTTATTAACTAATATTAGCGAGCACTGTGGCACCATCTGCTCATGTATGTGAAGAAAAGCTGGAAGGATGCAGTCCCTTAGCCTCTTCCCCTCAGCCAGGCCTTGCTATGGCCCAGGAACCATGATGAGGCTAGAAATGGAGGCAGCACTTGCCTGTCCCTGCCCAATTTCTCCTGTTGAGGTATCTTTGTCCTTGCCCGAAGATGTGGATGTAGTCTACTATCCAGCCATCCCTTCCTGTACCGCCATGATCCTGAAAGTGGGCAACAGAATACAGAAGACTGTCAGCCACAATGCTGAGGGGGACACAGTGCAAACTGCCCTGGGGTTTGCTGTGGGGATAGGGAAGAGGTCAGAGCCTTAGGTAACTGGTGCGGACAGATTAAATATATTTAAGAACCAGACTGGGCGCAGTGGCTCAGGCCTCTAATCCCAGCACTTTGGAAGGCCAAGGTGGGTGGATCACCTGAGGCCAGGAGTTCGAGACCAGCCTTGCCAACATGGCGAAACCCCGTCTTTACCAAAAATACAAAAAATTAGCTGGGCATGGTGGCAGGCGCCTGTAATCCCAGCTGCTCAGGAGGCTGAGGCAGTACAATTGCTTGAACCCCGGAGGCAGAAGTTGCAGTGAACCGAGATCCTGCCATTGCACTCCAGCCTGGGCAACAAGAGCCAAACTCCATCTAAAAAAAAAAAAAAAAAAAGAAAGAAAAAGAAGAACCTATTGCCTCTCCGGGAGGGGCAGTTGAGCTTGGCAGCTGAAGGCTCAGTTTCTGCTGCCAGACAGGCTGGGTTCTAACTCCAGCTCAACCATTAACAGGCTTTGTGACCTTGGGCCAATTACACAGCTTCTCTGGGCCTCAGTTTTCCCATCGGTAAAAGGAGTATTGCTGTGAGGTTTGTTTTTTGAGACACAGTCTTACTCTGTCACCCAGACTGGAGTGCAGTGTTGCCATCTCGGCTCACTGCAACCTCCGCTTCCTGGGTTCAATTATCCTGCCTCATCCTCCTGAGTAGCTGAGATTACAGGCATGCGCCACCATGCCCGGCTAATTTTTGTATTTTTAGTAGAGACAGGGTTCACATATTGGCCAGGCTGGTCTCAAACTCTTGAACTCCAGTGATCCACCCGCCTCGGCCTCCCAAAGTGCTGGGATTACAGGATTGAGCCACCGTGCCTGGCTTGCTGTGAGACTTAAGTGATTTTGTTCATATAAAGGGCCTGGCATAGTAAAGTTTAATAAATGTTATCTTTATTTAAATGAAAATAATACCTACCACAAATGGTGGTTTTGATAATTAAATAATACTTTTAAAAATTAAACAGATTGGCTGGGAGCAGTGTAATCCCAGCCGTTTGGGAGGCCGAGGCTGGAGGATCTCCTGAGGTCAAGAGTTGGAGAACAGCCTGGCCAACATGGCAAAACCCTGTGTCTACTAAAAATACAAAAATTAGCCAGGTGTAGTGGCTCATGCCTGTAATCCCAGCTACTCAGGAGGCTGAGGCAGGAGAATTACTTGAACCCAGGAGACAGAGGTTGAAGTGAGCTGAGATCGTGCCACTGCACTCCAGCCTGGGCAATAGGGCGAGACTCCACCTCAAAATAAAATAAAATAAAATAAAAGATTAGCTGCTGGGCACAGTGGCACACGCCTATAGTCCCAGCTACTCAGGAGGCTGAGACTGGAGGATTGCTTGAGCCCAGCAGTTCAAGGCTGCAGTGAGCTGTGCCACTGCACTTCCAGCCTGTGTGACAGAGTTGCACTCTGTCTCAAAAAAGAAAATTAGAAAGCCTTTTTCAAGGCTGGGTGGGGTGGCCCACGCCTGTAATCCCAGCCACTTTGGGAGGCTGAGGCAGGTGGATCAGTTGAGGTCAGGAGTTCGAGACCAGCCTGGCCAACATAGTGAAACCCCGTCTCTACTAAAAATACAAAAAATTAGCTGGGTGTGGTGGCGGGCACTTGTAATCTCAGCTATTCAGGAGGCTGAGGCAGGAGAATCGCTTGAACTTGTGAGGCAGAGGTTGCAGTGAGCCGAGATGACGCCACTGCACTCCAGCCTGGATGACAGAGTGAGACTCTGTCTCAAAAAAAAAAAAAAAAAAGGAAAGAAAGAAAGCATTTTCAAAATATGTATACCCTATCATTTTCAAGCTTTTAAATACTCAGGTTCTTCCTTTTCCCCTCCCCAGACTCTGGTTCCTTCTGTCGTAAAATTACGAAGTCGATGCCAGCATGGTGGCTCATGCCTATAGTCCCAGCACTTTGGGAGGCCGAGATGGGCAGAACACTTGAGCTCAGGAGTTCAAGACCAGCCTGGGCAACATGGTGAAACCCTGTCTCTGTAGTCCCAGCTACTAGAGTGGCTGAAGTGGGAGGATCGCTTGAACACGGAAAGCGGAGGTTGCAGTAAGCCAAAATTATGCCACTGCACTCCAGCCAGGGTGACAGAACAAGACCCTGTCTCAAAAAAAAAAAAAAAGAAAAGAAAAGAAAAGAAAAGAAAAATTGGGCCGGGCACGGTGGCTTACGCCTGTATCCCAGCACTTTTGGAGGCCGAGGCAGGCAGATCACAAGGTCAGGAGTTCGAGAACACCCTGGCTAACACGGTGAAACCCCGTCTCCACTATTTTTTGTAAAAATACAAAAAATTAGCCGGGCGGGCGTGGTGGCGGGCACCTGCAGTCCCAGCTACTTGGGAGGCTGAAGCAGGAGAATGGCGTGAACCCAGGAGGCAGAGCTTGCAGTGAGCCGAGATCCCGCCACTGCGCTCCAGCCTGGGCGACAGAGCGAGACTCTGTCTCAAAAAAAAAATTACATGAGTCAACACATGTGTGACTCATGTATGTCCATATACATGCACTGCACAGACCTATGCAAACAAACATTTGGGACTATACACACACACACACAAATCCCGAAGATTTGCTCACAGAATAACCCCATGAGTCTTCCTGTCTCTTCCCCACACCGCTTATATGTAGAAACACAAATACTGGAAGCAAAATGTTGGGGGAAAAATTGAACCATCAGCAAACAGTCTCGGAATCTTTGATCTGGGGGGTTGGTGGAGGAGAACTCTGCTGGGAAGGGGCCTAACCTAGGAGGGAAAAGGCCAGGGGGAGGAACTGAGGTCCGCAGAGGTTTGAGAGGTGTCCCTCCCATCAGACCAAAGAACCCGGAGAGCAAGCCCCATGCCCTGCCACTATGATGTCACAGGAGGAAGGCGTCTCGCCCTGCAGGTCAAGTCAATTCCCTTTGTCTTGCTCACTGAGGTCACACGGATTTTTGCGTATTTAGAGAATCTGCGGTGTGAGGTCACCCTAGAGGGCGGGTCTGTGACGTCACAAAAGACAAAGACACCGACTGGTTTGGGAGAAGCTGGCTTTGAGCCCTATCCCCTTGCCTTGCAGAAACCTGGAATGAGTCTATTCTCAAATTCAGGGCTGGAAGGCCATTCTGGGAGCTCAGGGAGCTTGCGCTCAACACCTGTCCTCCCTTTCCTCCAGTCCTCGGGCTGCGTTAAGAAAACTGGGAGGCGGTGGCGGGAGGATAGCGTGAGCCCAGGAGTTCAAGACCAGTCTGGGTAACATGGCGAGACCCCCTCTCTACAAAAAAAAAAAAAAAGCCCGGCGTGGTGGCACGAGCCTGTAGTCCCGGCTAATCGCCAGGCTGAGGTGGGAAGGTTGCTTGACCCTGGGAGGTGGAAGCTGCAGTGAGCCGTGATGGCACCACCGCACTCCAGCCTGGGCGAGAATCAGACCCTATAATTACAGGCTCACACCTGTAACATGGCGAAACCCCGTCTCTACCAAAAATAGAAAAATTAGTCTGGCGTGGTGGCGCGCCTGTAACCCCAGCTACTCGGGAGGCTGAGGCAGGAGAATCGCTTGAACCCGGGCGGCGGAGGTTGCAGTGAGCCAAGATGGTGCCACTCACTACGCTCCAGCCTGGGCGACAGAGCGAGACTCTGTCTCAAAATAATAATAATAAATAAAATTTTAAAAAAGAAAAGAAAGTAAACCGAGGAGGTGAAAGTGGCGGAGCCTTCTTTGTGGTGAGAACGCTGGAGTGAAGATTTAGGGAGGTGTGTGGGGTCTTCCGGGAAGCTCCTATACCTGATCAGTTTTCCGCAAAAGGGGCGGAACCACGTGGCTCTGGAAGTAGCTGCGGGCGTGGTAGTCCTGCTGCGCGTTGTAGGGC
The DNA here is from genome assembly GCF_029281585.2 of Gorilla gorilla gorilla. NCBI lineage: Eukaryota > Metazoa > Chordata > Mammalia > Primates > Hominidae > Gorilla > Gorilla gorilla. The sequence continues at coordinate 53,633,010 of NC_073228.2, read as the reverse complement.
GGAATCGCCGACCACAGCTTGGGCCTAGAGCGCCCATAAGCGCGGGCAGTGGTGCTCACAGCCACCCCGTCCAAGATAAAGCCTTTCTCCAGTCGCAGGCGACACTCGCTCAGGTACGCCATCCCAACCACTGTAGCCTCGGAGGGCCTTTCTGGTGGGGGATGAGGACCCTAGATGGGGACACCCCTGCGCATTCTTACGTGATGTCAACGACCCCTGCGACACAAACCCTATTGTCTCCACTCACCCCGGGTTGACCGGTGGGCCCTTAAGGCAGTGGGGGAAGTTGCTTGCTTGGCCCCAGAGGAGGTTGACCAGAGACTGACTATGCAAGAGGAGTTGGAAAGTGAAGGGGAGGAGACTGGATAACCGATTGTGGGCAGTTTGTGTGCAGTTAGGCCCCGCTCCCCCAGTTTTCCTTTAAGGTGAGTATTCTCTTTTCCCACGGTATTACATGCTATTTCCTCAGCTCAGTTTTGTTGAAAAGCTTGTACCCAGAATTGATCAGAAAGTTCAGATCGCACCTACTTCCAATTCTCATTTTACAGAGCTAGAAGTTGAAGCTTAGAAAATTTCCCTAGGCCGGGCGCGTTGGCTTACGCCAGTAATCCCAGCATTTTGGGAGAACGAGGCAGGGGGGATCGCTTGGGCCCAGGAATTCAAGACCAGCCTGGGCAATAAAGCGAAAGTCCATCTCTACTAAATAAATGAATACTTAGCCGAGTGTGGTGGCGCGCACCTGTGGACTCAGCTGCACTGCAGGCTAGGCCATGGAGGTGGAGGCTGCAGTGAGCCATGATTGCGCCACACTCCTGGATGAGAGAAGGAGGCCCTGTCTCAAAAGACAAAAAAAAAAAAAAAAAAAAAAAAAAAAAAAAAGGCCGGGCGCGGTGGCTCACGCCTGTAATCCCAGCACTTTGGGAGGCCGAGGCAGTCGGATTACGAGGTCATGAGATCGAGACCATCCTGGCTAAAACAGTGAAACCCCGTCTCTACTAAAAATACAAAAAATTAGCTGGGCGTGGTGGCGGACGCCTGTAGTCCCAGCTACTCGGAAGGCTGAGGCAGGAGAATGGCGTGAACCCGGGAGGCGGAGCTTGCAGTGAGCCGAGATCGCACCACTGCACTCCAGCCTGGGCGACAGAGCAAGACTACGTCTCAAAAAAAAAAGAGGTTCCCCAAATCCAGTTAGCTGACTTCCGGTCAGTCCACTTAACAATTCTCCTGCCCCACCCAAATTAACATTATTTATTTACTTATTCTTTTTATTTATTTATTTATTTATTTTAGAGACAAAGTCTCGCTCTGTTGCCCAGGTTGTAGTGCAGTGGCTCAATCCTGGCTCACTGCAACCTGCGCCTCCCGGCTTCAAGCAGTTCTCTGCCTCAGCCTCCCGAGTAGCTGGGATTACAGGCACCTGCCACCACGCCCGGCTAATTTTTTGTATTTTTAGTAGAGCTGGGGTTTCACCATCTTGGCCAGGCTGGTCTTGAACTCCTGATCTCGTGATCCACCCCTCTCAGCTTCCCATAGTGCTGGGATTACAGGCGTGAGCCACCGCGCCCAGCCTTTCACTTATTCTTTCTATCTATCTATCTATCTATCTATCTATCTATCTATCTATCTATGTATGTATCTATCTATTTAGAGAGGGAGTCTCCCTCTGTTGCCCAGGCCGGAGTGCAGCAGCGCGATCTTGGCTCACTGCAACCTCCGCCTCCCAGGTTCAAGTGATTATTCCGCCTCAGCCTTCCGAGTAGCTGAGATTACAGGTGCCTGACACTAAGCCCGGCTAATTTTGGTATTTTTAGTAGAAACGGGGTTTTGCCATGTTGGCCAAGCTGGTCTCGAACTCCTGACCTCAAATTAGCCCACCTCGGCCTCCCAAAGTGCTGGGATTACAGGCATAAGCCACTGTGTCTGGCCTATTATATATATTTTAATATAAATATAAAATGTATATTTTATATTTGTATTAAATATTTTATATATATATATTTTAAAAATATATATATTTTTTAGGTGTCACCCAGGCTGGAGTGCAGTGGTGCGATCTTGGCTAACTGAAACCTCTGCCTTCCGGGTTCGATCTATTCTCCTGTGTCAGCATCCTGAATAGCTGAGATTACATGCCCGTGTCACCACCCCAGACTAAATTTTTTTTTTTTTGAAATGGAGTCTCACTCTGTCACCCAGGCTGGAGTGCAGTGGCAGGATCTCAGCTCACTGCAGCCTCCCAGGTTCAAGCAATTCTCCTGCCTCAGCTTCCTGAGTAGCTGGAATTACACGCGCATGCCACCACACCTGGCTAATTTTTGTATTTTCAGTAGAGCCGGGGTTTCACCATGTTGGCCAGGCTGGTCTCGAACTTCTGATCTCACGTGATCCACCTGCCTCGGCCTACCAAAGTGCTGGGATTACTGGCGTGAGCCATCCTGCCCCGCCACCCGGCTAATTTTTTTTTTTTTTTTTTTTTGAGACGGGGATTCACTCTTGTTGCCCAGGCTGGAGTGCAATGGCGCGATCTCGGCTCACCGCAACCTCCGCCTCCCAGGTTCAAGCGATTCTCCTGCCTCAGCCTCCCTAGTAGCTGGGATTACAGGCATGTGCCACCACACCCGGCTAATTTTGTATTTTTAGTAGAGATGGGGTTTCTCCATGTTGGTCAGGCTGGTCTCGAACTCCTGACCTCAGGTGGTCTGCCCGCCTCGGCCTCCCAAAGTGCTGGAATTACAGGCATGAGTGACCACGCCCGGCCATTAATTTTTGTATTTTTATTATTATTAATTTTTATTTTTTTGAGATGGAGTCTTGCTCTATTGCCCAGGCCGGAGTGCAGTGGTGTGATCTTGGCTCACTGCAACCTCTGCCTCCTGGGTTTACAGGTGCACGCCACCACGCCCGGCTAATTTTTATATTTTTCTAGATACAGGGTTTCGCCAGGCTGGTCTTGAACTCCTGACCTCAGGTGATTCGCCTGCCTGGGTCTCCGAAAGTGCTGGGATTACAGGCATGAGTAATTTTTGTATTTTTAGTAGAGATGGAGTTTCACCATGTTGGCCAGGCTGGTCTCAAAATTCTGACCTCTAGTGATCCTTCCGCCTTGGCCTCCCAAAGTGCTGGGATTACAGGTGTGAGCCACCATGCCCAGCCCCACCCCAATTATTTTCACCCGCTATTATTTATGCTTGTTTTTTTCCCCTCGAGACATGGTTTCACTCCAGTTTCCCAGGCTGGCATGCAGTGTTGCGATCCGGAATCACTGCAACCTCTGCCTCCCAGACTCAAGCGATTCTTCTGCCTCAGCCTCCAATTAGCTGGGATTACAGGCACACGCCACCAGACCCAGCTAATTTTCGTATTTTTTGTAGAGACAGGGTTTCGCTGTGTTGGCCAGACTGGTTTTGAACTCCTGAGCTCAAGTGATCAGCCCACCTTGGCCTCCCAAGCTGGGAGGATTAGAGCCATGAGCCACCAGGACTGACCTTATCTTTCCTTTAAAATAACAAAACGGTGGGGGGACACATTACCATATTTTTCCTCCAGCTAATTTTCTTTTTCTTTTTCCTTTAGTTTCCACATACAGCATTGGATCTAGGTAATTATATAAATTACATATTTTATTATTTTATTTCTGAGACAGTGTCGCTCTGTCGCCCAGGCTGCAGTGCAGTGGAGCGATCTAGGCTCACTGCAGCTACCGCCTCCTGGGTTGAAGCCATTCTCCTGCCTCAGCCCTGAGTAGCTGGGAGTACAGATACACACAACACACCCAGCTAATTTTTTTTGTAGAGACGGAGGTGTTTGTTTGTTTTTTGGGTTTTGTTTTGTTTTTGTTTTGAGACAGAGTCTCGCTGTGTCGCCCAGGCTGGAGTGCAATTGCGCGATCTCGGCTCACTGCAACCTCCACCTCCCGGGTTCAAGTGATTCTTCTGTCTCACTCTCCCGAGTAGCTGGAGTTACAGGCACCTGCCACCACTCCCTGCTGATTTTTTAATTTTTTTTGAGACAGAGTCTCGCTCTGTTGCCCAGGCTGGAGTGCAGTGGTGCGATCTCGGCTCACTGCAAGCTCCGCCTCCCGGGTTTACGCCATTCTCCTGCCTCAGCCTCCCGAGTAGCTGGGACTACAGGCGCCCGCCACCACGCCCAGCTAATATTTTGTATTTTGTTTAGTAGAGACAGGGTTTCATTGTGTTAGCTAGGATGGTCTCGATCTCTTGACCTCGTGATCCGCCTGCCTCGGCGTCCCAAAGTGCTGGGATTACAGGCATGAGCCACCGCACCTGGCCTAATTTTTATATTTTTAGTAGAGACGGGGTTTCACCATTCTGGCCGGGCTGGTCTTAAACTCCTGACCTCGTGATCCGCCCATCTCAGCCTCCCAAAGTGCTGGGATTACAGGCGTGAGCCACCATGCCCAGCCTTGTTTTTTTGTTGTTGATGTTGTTTTTTTTGTTTTTTCTTTGAGATGGAGTTTCACTCTTCTTGCCCAGGCTGGAGTGCAATGGCGCAATCTTGGCTCACCGCAACCTCTGCCTCCTGGGTTCAAGCGATTCTCCTGCCTCAGCCTCCCAAGTAGCTGGGATTACAGGCATGTACCACCACAGCCAGCTGATTTTGTACTGTTAGTACAGACGGGGTTTCACCATGTTGATCAGGCTGGTCTTGAACTCCTGATCTCAGGTGATCTACCCGCCTCGACCTCCCAAAGTGCTGGGATTACAGGCGTGAGCCACCATGGTCGTTTTGTTTTCTGAGACAGAGTCTGGCTATTGTCGCCCAGGCTGGAGTGCAATGGTGCGATTTTGGCTCACTGCAACCTCCACCTCCTGGGTTCAAGCGATTCTCCTGCCTCAGCCTCCTGAATAGCTGGGATTACAGGCACCTACCACCACACCCAGCTAATTTTTGTATTTTTAGTAGAGATGCGTGTTTCACCATATTGGCCAGGTTGATCTGGAACTCCTGACCTCAGGTAATCCACCTGCCTTGGCCTCTCAAAGTGTTGGGATTACAGCCGTGAGCCTCCGCACCCAGCCGAGATGGAGGTTTTTAAAATTTTTTTTGAGACGGAGTCTCGCTCTGTCGCCCAGGATGGAGTGCAGTGGCACAATCTTGGTTCACTGCAAGCTCCGCCTCCTGGTTTCACACCATTCTCCTGCCTCAGTCTCCTGAGTAGCTGGGACTACAGGTGCCCGTCACCATGCCCGGCTAAATTTTTTTTGTATTTTTAGTAGAGACGGAGTTTCACCGTTAGCCAGGATGGTCTTGATCTCCTGACCTTGTGATCTGCCTGCCTCGGCCTCCCAAAGTGCTGGGATTACAGGCGTGAGCCACTGTGCCTGGCCTGTTTTGTTTTTTTCATAGAGACAGATTGCCCAGGCTGGAGTGCAGTAGTGTGATCATTGCTCACTGCAGCCTTGACCTCCTGGCCTCAAGTGATCCTCCCACCTCAGCCTCCAGAGTAGCTGAGACTAAAGATGCACACCACCACACCCGGCCAATTTTTGTGTGCCTGTAGCCAGACTTCAGAATTGCTCATCTCAGCCTCCAGAGTAGCTGGGATAATGGGCATGCTCCACTAGGTCTTGTAGTGAATTTACTATTTTTTATATTTACTACTATTTTTATTACGAAAGTACATGTATTACTGTTCAAGTTGCAAGCTACTATAAATCAGATCTGATATCTTGAATCTATTCTATTGAAACTTTTACCTAGAAAGAACTTGCAGAATATAAACAGTGACAAAGGAAAAAAAAATATAAATATATATATCTGGCTGGGCGCAGTGGCTCACACGTGTAATCTCAGCACTTCGGGAGGCCGAGGGGGGCGGATCACCTGAGGTCGGGAGGTGGAGACCAGCCTGACCAACATGGAGAAACCCGGTCTCTACTAAAAATACACAATTAGCCAGGCGTGGTGGTGCATGCCTGTAATCCCAGCTACTCAGGAGGCTGAGGCAGAAGAATCACTTGAACCCGGGAGGCGGAGGTTGCAGTGAGCCGAGATCACACCATTGCACTCCAGCCTGGGCACAAGAGCGAAACTCGGTCTCAAAATAAGAAATGCTAAAAAAAAAAAAAAAAGATACAAAAATCAGCCTAGTGTGGTGGCGGGCACCTGTAGTCACAGGTACTCGGGAGGCTGAGGCAGGAGAATCGCTAGAACCCAGGAGGCAGAGGTTGCAGTGAGCTGAGATTGCACCACTGCACTCAAGCCTGGGCAACAAGAGCCCAGGAGTGAGATGGAGTCTCCCCGGCTCACTGCAACTTCCGCCACTGCAACCCCTGCCTCTTGGGTTCAAGCAATTCTCCTGCCTCAGCCTGCGGAGTAATTGGGACTACGGGCACGCGTCACCACACCCAGCTAATTTTGTATTTTTAGTAGAGACAAGATTTCACCATGTTGGCCAGGCTGGTCTTGAACTCCTCACCTCAGGTGGTCAGCCCATCTCGGCCTCCCAAAGTGCTGGGATTACAGGTGTGAGCCACCATGCCCAGCTGACAAAGGAAAACATTTAGTGAAGTGTAAATATAAAGCTTTTAATCCAAGTCAAAAAAAATCTCCAAAGAATAAAATGTGAGGTGGGATGCAGTGGCTCACACTTGTAATTGCAGCCCTTTGAAGGCCACAGCAGGAGGATTCCGAGTCCAGCAGTTCAAGGTTACAGTGAGCTTCAGTGGTGTTACTGCACTCCAGCCTGTGTGACAGAGCAAGACTGTCTCAGAAAAGATAAAATTCAAAAATAGCAGCGATTAGTGGTAATATATAAGGATCATATATTGCCATAATATATAAAGACATAAATGGTGGGCCTAGGGGCTTGTCACACTAAAGCTGACTTGAAATTGACCATACTCAGGGATGTTATGGTGTAACTCTCTAAAACTAGAGATTTAATACATTTTTTTTCTTTCTCCCCAGACAGAGTTTCACTGGTTGCCCAGGCTGGAGCACAATCGTGCGACCTCAGCTCACTGCAACCTCCATCTCCGGGGTTCAAGCAATTCTCCTGCCTCAGCCTCCCAAGTAGCTGGGATTACAGCATGCACCACTATGCCTGGCTAATTTTGAATAGTAGAGATGGGGTTTCAACATGTTGGACAGGCTGGTCTCACTCTCCTGACCTCAGATGATCCACCCACCTCAGCCTCCCAAAGTGCTGGGATTATAGGCGTGAGCCACCGTGCCCAGCCGAGATTTAATACTTCTAAAACCAAGCCTGGTTCAGTCTAGACAGGGTACTGGTTCTCAATCTTGGGTATACCTTGACATCTCTTGGGAGCTTCACAATTCTGATGTCTGAGTCCTATTCTGCAGTCTGACTTAATTGGTCTAGGGTATGGACCGGAAACATTTTCAAAAGCTCCAGGTTAGAACAACTCCTCTCTAGGTCTGGTACATTCCATAACTAGTCATGGAAGACACTAACTAAGGGTAGTCCTTTTTGATACCAAGTGGAGCTTGTATTATACCCAGCTTACAGGTAGAAACATTTATGGCTGAGTATTTGCAGATACAGATATATAAACACAAACCTTAATCTAAAAACCCTGTTTAGTCCACTTCCCCCCAAATTATTGTTCTAAACGAACACCCATTTTTCCAAAACACTGGGTGTCACCTAAATAAACTCTTACACAGTTTAGAAAGAAATGCTAACAACCTCCTACCTTAAGGCCAAGTCCCTTATTAACAGGGCTTTATGCCTGTTCAGTTGGCAAAAATTTACCACATTCTTCCATTCTCAAACTAGAGCTTGGAACATAAATTACACGATCATCCTGTTTGTCAAAACATTTTCATAGCAAAATACCTGTAGGTACCATCAACTTAATCATCTTCCACTATGACAGTAAACCTACATGGCAATTACTGTTGTTTTATAAATATTCAGTTTACTCCAAACCTGTTAACTGCCAAAATGTACATACATAAACAAACTCACATCATTCCTCAAAATCCATGTGTGTGTCCAGGATCTAACTATACAGTCTATCTTAACTTCAATGCCTTTTTTTGGGGCGGGGGCGGGAACAGAATCTTGCTCTGTTGCCCAGGCTGGATGGAGTACAATGGTGCAATCTCGACTCGCTGCAAACTCCACCTCCCAGGTTCAAGCGATTCTCTCAGTAGCTGAGATTACAGACGGTGCGCCACCACGCCCAGCTAATTTTTGTATTTTTAGAAAAGAGGAGGTTTCACCACGTTGGTCAGCCTGGTCTTGAACTCCTGACCTCATGATCTGCCTGCCTTGGCCTCCGAAAGTGTTGGGATTACAGGCGCCAGCTACCGCACCCAGCCATTTGAATGCCTTTCTCACTCCAGGAGAAGCTACCATGTATAGCCAGTCATTGAGCAGTATCTACTATTATTTTTGGGACTCAAAACCCAAATAATACTTTTTGAGGCCAAAATTGTAAATATAGCAATTGGAAGATGCTGAAAGTCTGCAAACTCACAAAAAAGCAAGGATTGCTTTAAAAAAAAAAATGCCCAGAGTTTCCATTTCAGAAAAGTGATGGTCAGGGTATGTCAAAAACACTGTAGAAGCCTGGGTGGGCAGATCACTTGAGATCAGGAGTTTGAGTCATTTGGCAAACATGGTGAAACCCTGTCTCCACCAAAAATACAAAAACTAGCCAGGCATGACGGCAGGTGCCTGTAATCCCAGCTACTTAGGAGGCTGAGGCAGGAGAATCGCTTGAACCCTGGAAGTGAACAGGGAGACAAGCACTGCAAACAAATACTTTTTAATGGGTTTAGTTTTTTTAAATTTTTTACAAATATACTGGAGAATCATGCAATGCTGCCAGCATTGGATGCAATCCGGGGCCACAAGTCTGCACACTCCTTTGCTACTGGTCCTGTAATGGCAGAACCTGCATTAAAAATAAATAAATAAATAAAATAAAATAAAAACATGTGGGGGACAGATTAAGACATCGTCAAACACAGAAGATCCTTGGCCTGTACTTCTAGACAATCCACCCAACCTCAGAGACCTAAGGAACAAGCTGGACTGATTTCCTACCTTTCATCTCGCCTTTATTGTTCACTATGACTCCTGCATTATCTTCAAAATAAAGAAACACGCCATCTTTTCTACGGTATGACTTTCGTTGTCGAATGACCACTGCTGGATGTACTGAGAGAAGAAAAAAGGACAGCAGTCATTAACCTGTCAAGTCGCAGAGCCACCACAAAAGCAGTTTCCAACTAGACAGAATGTACACTCAGCGTTTGAGACAGTGACAGTGTAAATATCAATCTTTAAGGTGATCCTCCCACCTCAGCCTCTCTAGTATCTTGGACTACAGGTGCACACCACCATGCCCAGATTTTTTTTTTTTTTTTTTTCATAGAGACACGGTTTTGCCACGTTGGCAAGCCTGGCCTCCCAAAGTGCTGGGAGTATAGGCATGAACCACAATCATCTATTCACATCTTAAAATCAAAGCTGCCAGTATTTTCTCACAAGTGTAAAACTCTCAGGACAACTATCCTTGCCTATGCCTTTTCCAACTTCACCTCACAGGTAGGTTATTAAGATCCCAGTATCACTGAATTGGGATGTAGAAATGGGACCTGGGACCCCCAACTCCTCCCAGTCCTGGCAATGAGCAGAGACCAAGCTATTCAGATTTACACTGGAAAACAGTTTGAATTCCTGGGCCCAAGCACCAGGCTTTGTTTTACTTTTAATGAACTGTTTTCCAGTGTCCTAAGTAACTTTTATACCCATCTGTACTGAAGTGAAAAAGATGCTTTTCCCAACTTTCAAAATGAAGTATCACTACACAGTGAAATATAATGCTTGTGAAGAACTATTGTAGAGTCAGACACACCTGGATTCACAATCTTCACTGATACTAGCATGGGGTCCTTACACAGAATTTTTATAATGACAGAAAGACTACATAAAAAATAGGTAAGTCTAACCAAGTTAGTAATGGGACACACATGAGGTAGCCAGTACTTACTGACTGACCCTCCTCTACTCATAAACCATTTAATCCTCACAAATTCTTCAAATAGACCTGGCCCTTTTGCATATTTCTGTGCTTGCTATTTATTGATATTAAGTTCCAAGGGGAGGGGATGTATTCATTTAGCAGAAACAAGGACCAAAAAAGACATTAACAGAATTGGAAACTCACAACTAGTTTTAAAACTGAAGTGTTCGGAGCTCTGGTCTGTCCCACCACTGGCTGAGACCAACAATCCACCCTCCTGCCATCTCATCTACAAAGTGAAGGCCATTTGCTCTGCTCTTCTCTGACAGCTCCCTGGGCCACCAATCAGACCCAGGAAGTGTTCTGAGAAGAGGAAAAAGCCCATGCAATTGCTGAATCACAATCACAGTGCTACCCAGCCCTCAAATGGATATTAATGGTGAACAAAATACAATTTCTAACCCAAAGGCTAAAAATCTACTGGACAGCATCGTGGGGTGGATACAGGAATAGGAGTAACTGTAATACAGGGCTGACAAAACAACATCACATTGGTAAATCAAGGGATGGCCAGGAACTCTTTAGAAGAGCAAGACATCCCAGGGTAGAGACAGATTAGGCAGGCACAGGAAAAAAGTGCAAGCGCTGAAGTTAAAATGCACCAAACACCAGAAGTTCTAAAGCCAGACAGGACACAAGCTGCAAGTATTTTGAGGCCTCCCCCTTTAAATCATACACCTGACAGGAAAACTTTTGAGTGGGGAGCCTGAGATTAAGTAATGAGCAATTAGCCGGGTGTGGTGGTGCACACCTATGATCCCAGCTACTCGGGAGGCTGAGGCAGGACAATCTCTTGAGCCTGGGAGGTGGAGGTTGCAGTGAACAGATATGTGCCACTGCACTCCAGCCTGGGCAACAAGTGAGACTCCATCTCAAAAACAAATAACAATAAAATAAGCAATGGGCAGCTTGTTGTTTTCGTTTTTTAATATTTTTTTTTTTGAGAGCCCAGGAGGCGGAGGCTGCAGTGAGCCAAGATCGTGCCATTGCACTCCAGTATGGGCTGGGCGACAGAGAGAGACTCCATCTCAAAAAACAAAACAAAACAAAAAACAACAACAACAAAAAAAAAACAACTAAGGTATGGAAGTGACAAGATGATGGTCCCCCCTCCAACACAATATGAGCAAAAACTTAAGATACTTATCTCACACTGCCTCTCAATGGAAAACAAACGAGGCCTTGAAAACTGATCCATTTTCCAATAAAGGAAAGCGTCCCCCCACTACTCATCAGTATTAAGGTGGGCTCAGTGTTTACTCACCCTTTTTTCTGAGCTCTGGTTTGCCTTTCTTGACTGTGGCCATCACCATGTCACCCACACCAGCAGCGGGAAGTCTGTTCAGCCGTCCCTTGATCCCCTTCACGGAGATGATATACAGGTTTTTGGCTCCTACAAAAGAATGTAAATAAAAATAAAAAATGTTGAGGGCCAATCAGGCCGTTCCATCAGTATAACATTTCCCAAACACTTCCAAAGCCCCTCCCTCCACTCACTGCCCAAGCAGTTAGTCCGCAAGAACGCCTTGTCACACCACCGATTGAAGCAAACAACACATGTTGCCACTTCACCCAAAAGCGATGTTTTCACTCTCCCCTTTCTTGACGGCTCAATAGGTCATTAGCCACAGGCCCATTGAGTGCTTTTAAAAGGGGGAGTATAGCAACGTGCAAAGACCTCACCTGTGTTGTCAGCACAATTGATTACAGCTCCTACCGGAAGACCCAAGGAAATCCGGAATTTCGCACCAGAGGACCCACCACGTCCTGTAGATATAAAGGGAAGGGAAACAGGATAAAGAGATCACAATCTAGACATGGTTCGGAGTTCCCCCTCATACTCAAGCTGTAATTCACCGCACATGCTTTGATAGACTGTACGCTATAGGTTAGCTCGCTCGGATTTTACTTATGCCGTCCCCATGTGCCACCCGATTCTCACGGAAAGTAGCCTATTTCTTACTATTAACACTCTGACATCGAAATTAAGAAACCTAGACGACTCGGCCCTTGCTCCAACTTTCGCAAAACGCAATTACTCCTGCAAGGCATAAAACCGCAGAGGTCGCGCAAACCAGGGCCTAATCCAGTCTAACTTCAACCCCATTACGATAGCCCTATTCGCGGAGCGATCTCGCGGTATCCAGACTACATTCATGTCGGGATCCTGCCATCTCAACTCTCCAGCACCCCACTGCCACTTTCGAGGGCCCTGGCAGTGCTCTCGCGGTGGCCTGGCTCTCTCTCTCCGGCCTGAAGGAGAGCAAAGCGACCCAGCTGCCTAAGGCCACCGCTCCTGACGAATCCGCCAGCCACTGCACGACAGATGGTGGAGGATCCTCCAGAAACAAAACCTCACCTCGCTTCGACATCTTGAACGCCGGAAAAAAGAAAAAAGGAAGTTGATTCAAAGGACACTGGGATATGAACTTTAACGCCCCGCCCACCCTCCTCACGTGGCCGGAGCAAAAACCTGCCTCTTCCGCCTCTGGGCGCTGCCTTATTACGTAATAAATTTACGACGTCGCTTTTAGCCGTCTCTGCGAAGTGGGAGTTGAAGTAGAAGCGCAAGAGACAGGAGATATCTTCTCTACGAGCTTAAGCGTAGTTAGGGACATGGAAACAGTGATTTGTTAACTTGCTCACGACCTCTTTTGACCACTTAATAGTGCCAGGCACTTATCTGCACACTAGAGAATAGGAATTAAAACACGGTTTGTGCCGTGTGGGGGTTCCCCAAGGAACAAAGAAAGTGGGGGAGGGAGGGAGAACAAGCTCTAAACGGTTTCGTTGAATGTAATACAGTTGAGAAGTGCTGCAGATCATTCCATCTATGTGTTCTTGGTATCATACCATTCTGTATTTTACATATACAGTATTGCTCTATTTATTGACCCGTCCCCCACCCCACACACACACACACTTTTTTTTTCTTTTTTTGAGACCGAGTCTCACTCTGTCGCCCAGGCTGGAGTATAGTGGCGAGATCTCAGCTCACTGCAACCTCCGTCTTCCGGGTTCAAGCAATTCTCTGTCTCTGTCTCAGCCTCAGAGTAGCTGAGATCACAGGCGCCCGCCACAACGCTGGGCTAATTTTTGTATTTTTAGTAGAGACGGGGTTTCGCCATGTTATTGGCCATCCTGGTCTCGAACTTCTGATCTCAAGTGATCTGCCTGCCTTGGTCCCTCAAAGTGCTGGGATTACAGGCGTGAGCCCCCACGCCAGGCCTAATTGCTCCTTTCACAGCTTCAGCCGCCCCTTATTCTCTGGGTTTTTTCCTTCCCACGATACATTAATTCAAATACTTATTGAGCTCCTACTTTATAGCAGGTTCTGTCCAGGGCGTACAGCGGATTACATCAGAGAACAAAATAGATCAACATTCTTTTCCTTATGGAGCTTACATTCTGCTGGGGTGCAGGTGGAGGAGGATATTAGACACTAAACAAAAGATATAATAAATAATTGCAGTATGTAGTATGTTAGATGGGGATATGTATTATAAAAATATAAATAGTATCGCTTCTCGGCCTTTTGGCCAAGATCAAGTGTAAAATATAAATAGTGGCCAGGCCTTGTGGCTCACGCTTGTAATCCCAGCACTTTGGGAGGCCGAGGCGGGTGGATCACGAGGTCAGGAGATCGAGACTAGCCTGGCCAACACAGTGAAACTCCGTCTCTACTAAAAATACAAAAATTAGCTGGGCGTGGTGGCAGGCGCCTGTAATCCCAGCTACTCCGGAGGCTGAGGCAGGAGAATCGCTTGAACCCAGAAGGCAGAGGTGGCAGTGAGCCGAGATCGCTCTACTGCACTCCAGCCTGGGCGACAGAGCTAGATTCCGTCTCAAAAATGTATATAAATAAATAGCTCTTTGAGGAAGACGCGGTCGTAGGTGTTGCGGATCGCTGATCCGCACGCTCCTGCTACTGACTCACCGCTGTTCGCCCTCGCCGAGGAACCAGTCGCTCAGGAAGCCGCGCAGCAGCCATGGCTTTTAAGGATACCGGAAAAACACCCAGGGAGGCGGAGGTGGCAATTCACGAATTCGAGTCACTCTAACGAGCCGCATCGTAAAATCCCTGGAGAAGGTGTGTGCTGACTTGATCAGAGGAGCAAAGGAAAATAATCTCAAAGTGAAAGGACCAGTTCGAATGCCTGCCAAGACTTTGAGAATCACTTCAAGAAAAACTTTGTGGTGAAGGTTTTAAGACATGGGATCATTTCCAGATGAGAATCCACAAGTGACTCATTGACTTGCACAGTCCTTCTGAGATTGTTAAGCAGATTACTTCCATCAGTATTGAGCCAGGAGTTGAGGTGGAAGTCACCATTGCAGATGCTTAAGTCAACTATTTTAATAAATTGATCACCAGTTTTTTTTTTCTTTTTCTTTTTCTTTTCTTTTTTTTTTTTTTTTGAGACGGAGTTTCGCTCTTGTTGCCCAGGCTGGAGTGCAGTGGCGCGATCTTGGCTCACCGCAACCTCCACGGCCGATATCTATCTATCTATCTCTATCTATCTATCTCTATCTCTCTATCTATCTCTATATAGAGATAGATAGAGATAGATATATCTATCTCTATGTATTTATCTATATTAAAAACAACTGGTAATCGGCTGGGCGCGCTGGCTCACGCCAGTAATCCCAGCACTTTGGGAGGCCAAGGCGGGCAGATCACCTGAGGTCAGGAGTTCGAGACCAACCTGGCCAAAATGGTGAAACCTCGTTTCTACAAAAATACAAACATTAGCCAGGCGCAGTGGTTCACGCCTGTAATCCCAGCGCTTTGGGAGGCCGAGGCGGTCGGATCACCTGAGGTCGGGAGTTTGAGACGAGCCTGACGACCAACTTGGAGAAACCCCATCTCTACTAAAAATACAAAATTAGCTGGGCGTGGTGGCACATGCCTGTAATCCCAGCTACTCAGGAGGCTGAGGCAGGAGAATCTCTTGAAACCCGGGAGGTGGAGGTTTCAGTGAGCTGAGATTGCACCATTGCACTCCAGCCTGGGCAACAAGAGCGTTTGAAACTCTGTCTCAAAAAAAATAAAATAAAATAAACAAAAATGGGGCCAGGTGTGGTGGCTCATGCCTGTAATTCCATCACTTTGGGAGGCCAAGGTGGGTGTATTACTTGAGGTCAGGAGTCAGAGACCAGTTTGCAAAACTTGCAAAAAATAGCAAAACTCTGTCTCTACTAAAAATACAAAAATTAGCAAGGCATGGTGGCTCATGCCAGTAATTCTAGCACTTTGCGAGGCCGAGGCTGGTAGATTGCCTCAGCTCAGGAGCTGAAGACCCAGCCCAAGCAACATGGCGAAACCCTGTCTCTACTAAAAATACAAAAAATTAGCCAGGCGTGGTGTGTGCGTGCAGTCCCCAGCTACTCGGGAGGCTGAGGCACGAGAATCACTGGAACCCAGGAGGTGGAGGTTGCAGTGAGCCGAGATTGCGCCAGTGCACTCTAGCCTGGGTGACAGAGCGAGATTCTGTCTCAAAAAAAAAAAAAAAAAAAAGATATTGACATGAAACCAGGCACAGTGGCTCACATCTATAATCCCGAAACAATTTGGGAGGTTGAAGCAGGAGGATCCCTTGAGCCCAGGAGTCTGAGACCTGCCTGGGCAACATAGGGAGAGTCCATCTCTACAAAACATTTAAAAATTAGCTGGTGGCAGCTGGGTACAGTGGCTCATGCCTGTAATCCCAGCACTTTGGGAGGCTGAGGCAGGCAGATCATCTGAGGTCAGAAATTTGAGACCAGCCTGCCCGTCATGGTGAAACCCCGTCTCTACTAAAAATACAAAAATCAGCTGGGCATGGTGGTGGGCAACCTGTAATCCCAAGTACCCAGGAATCTGAGACAGGAGAATTGTTTGAAGCTGGGAGGCGGAGGTTGCAGTGAGCCCAGATTGCGCCACTGCACTCCAGCCTGAGCAACAGAGCGAGACTCTGTCTCAAAATAAAATAAAATAAAATAAAATGAAATAAAATAAAATAAGCTGGTGGCATGGGAATCTGAGGCAGGAGAATCACTTAAACCCAGGAATTGGGGACTGCAGTGATCTGTGATTGCACCACTGCACTCCAACCTGGGCTACAGAGAGAAACCCTTTGTCATTTTCCAATAAAAAGCCCTAAGGCAGGGGTGTGACTGAACCGAATGAGCACCAGCAAGGAAGCCAGATGTGACTGGACAGGACGAGTAAAGAGCAAAGTAGTAAGAAATGCAGTCAGAAGTAATGGAACGGTGGCTCACACCTGTAATCCCAGCACTTTAGGAGGCCAAGGCGGGTGATAACCTGAGGTCAGGAGTTCAAGACCAGCCTGGCCAACATGGTGAAACCCTGTCTCTACAAAAATACAAAAATTAACCATGCATGATGGCAGGTGCCTGTAATCCCAGCTACTCGGTGGGTTGAGGTGGGAGAATCGTGTGAACCTGGGAGGCAGAGGTTGCAGTGAGCCGAGATCACACCATTGCACTCCAGCCTAGGCGACAGAGCGAGAGTTCTGTCTCAAAAAAAAGGAAGTCATGGAATGAAACCACTGTGGACTTTGGCATTGGCTGAGTGAAATGAGGAAACATTCTTTGATTTTAAGCAGAGGAGGGACATGATTTGACTAATGTGTCAGAAGGATCACTGTGGTTGAGTTGTTGAGACTAGACTGTGGGAGAGGACACAGGGATAGAAGTAAGAAGATCCATTAGGAAGCTATTGCAGTAACCCAGGAGAGAAATGATGGTGGTTTGGACTAGAATGGTAGTAGTGGAGGTAATGTGGTCAGATTCTGGATGTGTTTTGGAGGTAGAGCCAATAAAATGTGGGGTATGAAAGATAGGAATCAAAATGTCTCCAAGGCTTTAGGCCTGAGCAGTTGGAAGATATCATTGCCATCAACCAAGATGGAGAAGGCTATGGTTACAGGAAGAACAGTGTTCTTGGTTGGTACTACCACCAGTGTCTCAACCAAAAAACAGGGACACAATTAATTCTCTTCTCCCAGGCTCCTAGATGTAGTCACCAAGGTCTATCAACTTGACTCTGTTTCCTAAATTTTTCTGCCCATGCCTTCCACGTTCTGCCTTTGTTTCAAAGCTATTGCATTGGCCTCTATATGGTCAGACCATAATTTCCCACTGCTTAAAATCATGTGCTGGCCAGGCATGGTGGCTCACACCTGTAATCCCAGCACTTTGGGAGGCCGAGGCAGGCAGATCACCCGAGGCCAGGAGTTTGAGACCAGCCTGGCCAACATGGTGAAACCCTGTCTCTAATAAAAATACAAAAATTAGTCAGGAGTGATGGCATGCACCTGTGATCCCAGCTATTCAGGAGGCTAAGCAGAAGAATTGCTTGAACCCAGGAGGCAGAGTTGCAGTGAGCCGAGGTTGCCCCACTGCACTCCAGCCTGGGCATACAGTGAGACTCCATCTCAAGAAAAACAAAAAAACAAAAAAACAAAAACAAAAAAAAAAACAAGAAAAGAAAACAAAAAACATGTGCCGACCCTCTAGTACTTATAGAATACAGTCCAAGCTGTTTAAGCATCGAAGTCACTTGAAATGGCCTACCTCTTCCCTGGCTCCATCTTCTGCCACCTTGCCTCTTACATTTCACACACCAGAAACACCAAACCACTTAGGATTTCTGGACATATAGCTTAGATTCACACTTTCTTGTATTTATGCATTCACCTGCTTTAGCCACTATGTGTTATTTATTTATTTATTTATTTATTTATTTATTTATTTTGAGACAGAGTTTCACTCTTGTTGCCCAGGCTGGGGTGTAATGGCACCATCTCAGCTCACTGCAACCTTTGCCTCCAGGATTCAAGTGATTCTCCTGCTTCGGCCTCCCAAGTAGCTGGAATTACAGGTGTACACCACCATGGCCAGCTAATTTTTTTTTTTTTTTGTATTTTTAGTAGAGATGGGGATTTCACCATGTTGGTCAGGCTAGTCTCGAACTCCTGACCTCAAATGATTCACCTGCCTCAGCCTCCCAAAGTGCTGGGATTACAGGCATGAGCCACCACGCCCGTCCAACCTGTTCCTTAAAACTCTGCTCAGATATTATTTCTTCTCTGAGCCGTTTCACAACCCCAGCAGTTTATTCTCTGAGCCACTTCTTTACTAGGAGCTGTGGTTCTCAAATATTTTCATTTTAGACCCCTTTACACTCTTTTTTTTTTTTTTTTTTGAGACAGAATCTCACTCTGTCACCCAGGCTGGAGTGCAGTGGGACCATGTTGGCTCACTGCAACCTCCATTTCCTGGGTTCAAGCAATTCTCCTGCCTTAGCCTCTTGAGTAGCTAGGATTACAGGCGCCCACTACCACGCCCGGCTAATTTTTTTATATTTTTAGTAGAGACGGGGTTTCACCATGTTGGCTAGTCTGGTCTCAAATTCCTGACCTCAGGTGATCCATCCGCCTCGGCCTCCCAAAGTGCTGGGATTACAGGCGTGAGCCACTGTGCCCGGCCCTTTTTTTTTTTTTTTTTGAGACAAAGTTTTGCTCTTGTTGCCCAGGCTGGAGTGCAATGGTGTGATCTCAGCTCAACGCAACCTCCGCTTCCCGGGTTCAAGCGATTCTCCTGCCTCAGCCTCCCGAGTAGCTGGGATTACAGACATGCGGCACCTCGCTTGGCTAATTTTGTATTTTTGTTAGAGATGAGGTTTTTCCATGTTGGTCAGGGTGATCTCTAACTCCCGACCTCAGGTGATCAGCCCACCTCGGCCTCCCAAAGTGCTGGGATTACAGGCATGAGCCTCCTTGCCCAGCCTCCTTTACACTCCTAAATTATTAAAGACCTCAAGGAGTTTTTGTTTATATAGGTTATATCTGATGACATTTACCATATTATAAATTAAAGTTAAGAAAGTTATTACTTCACGTAAGATAACAATAAACCCATTTTTTGCTAAAGTAAATAACATTTTAGAATGAGGAATAGGTCAAGTTTGGTGGCTCAGGCCTGTAATCCCAGCGGGAGGATCACTTGTCCTCAGGAGTTTGAGACCAGCCTGGACAACAAAGTGAGATCCTATTTCTACAAAATATCAAAAAATTAGCCAGGTGTGGTGGCGTGCGCCTATGTTCCTAACTACACAGGAGGCGGAGGTAGGAAGATCACTTGAGCCTGGGAGGTTGAGGCTACAGTGAGCCATGATTGCGCCACTGCACTCCAACCTGGGCAACAGAGACCCTGTCTCAAATATAAAATAAAATAAAATAAATAAATGTAACTATATTTTTCGAAACAAAAATAATTTAGTGAGAAGGGTGGCTTTGCTTTACTTATTTTTTTTTTAAATCCCTTTAATACCTGGCTTGATGAAAGAACTGGTTTTTCATGTTTTTACACTAATCTGTTGTGATTTCACACGTTTAATCTCTGGAAATCTCCACTGTATTCTCATGAAAGAGCAAGAGTAAGACAGAAAAAAAATGACATTATTATTAAAATAATTCTTTCCTCTGCACAGAAAGGGTCTCATTAATATTATCAAGAAAATAGGCCGGGCGTGGTGGCTCGCGCCTGTAATCCCAGCACTTTGGGAGGCCGAGGCGGGCGGATCACGAGGTCAGGAGATCGAGACCATCTTGGCTAACTCAGTGAAACCCCGTCTCTACTAAAAAATACGAAAAATTAGCCGGGCGTGATGGCGGGCGCCTGTAGTCCCAGCTACTCGGGAGCCTGAGGCAGGAGAATGGCGTGAACCCGGGAGGCGGAGCTTGCAGTGAGCCAAGACGCCAAGACGGCGCCACTGCACTCCAGCCTGGGTGACAAAGTGAGACTCCATCTCAAAAATAATAATAATTATTATTATTATTCTGGCTGGGTGCGGGGGCTCACCTGTAATCCCAGCGCTTTGGGAGGCCGAGGCGGGTGGATCACCTGAGGTCAGGAGTTCGAGACCAGCCTGACCAACATGGAGAAACCCTGTTTCTACTAAAAATACAAAAATTAGCCGAGTGAGGTGCCGCATGCCTGTAATCCCAGCTACTCGGGAGACTGAGGCAGAAGAATCGCTTGAACCTGGGAGGCAGAGTTTGCAGTGAGCTGAGATCAAGCCATTGCATTCCAGCTTGGGCGACAGAGTGAGACTACCTCAAAAAAAAAAAAAAAATTCTTTCTTGCACACAGAAAGGGCCCAAAGGACACCCAGGATCCCCACATCACACTTCCAACTACCAGGGATTCAGAGAACACTCCAAAGTTGCAGATAACACATCCTCCTATAACTTACCAGTTTGTATGTTGATATACTTTGTAGAAGGTGAGGTCTATGAAGGTGGTAAGGGGGTACTACGTAGTTTATTATTTTCCCAGTATCCACCACAGAATGCTCCGAGAGCTTTATCTTTCTTGCCCGTCACTGTGTTAAAACAGCAGCTGTGAGGGGGCACCCGGATTTGAACCTTTTGATCTGCAGTCAAATGCTCTACCCCTGAGCTATACCCCCTCTGCCAGAGAAAAGAAGACTGCACCTTAAATGTAGTGTTTTCTGATCAGACATTGCCTGCAGTGATTCAGAATAGTTTGGTGTCTATGATAAACTATTTCGAGTGATCTGGACCCAAGTAAAGTGGTGGGAGAGAAAAGAGAAGTCTAAGTCCTCTCTGATTCTGGCTTGAGGGTCTTGTACGGATGTGCAGTGGGATCCCTCTTTTCCATCACTATAGCGCCCCTTTTTTTTTCACTACAGCCTTTTTTACCTCTGGCATCTGGGAATTCTGTTATTTTATTATTTATTTTTATTATTTTTTTGAGATGGAGTCTCGCTCTGTTGCCCAGGCTGGAGTGCAGTGGCGCCATCTTGGCTCACTGCAAGCTCCGCCTCCCGGGTTCATGCCATTCTCCTGCCTCAGCCTCCCGAGTAGCTGGGACTACAGGAACCCGCCACCACGCCGGGCTAATTTTTGTATTTTTAGTAGTGACGTGGGTCTCACCATGTTGGTCAGGCTGGTCTCGAACGCCTGACCTCAGGATCTGCCCACCTCCGCCTCCCAAAGTGTTGGGATTACAGCCGTGAGCCACCGCGTCCGGCTGCATTTGGGAATGCTTCAAGTCAATTTTCTAGCCTCTGTGCCTGCAACGTGAGCTGCAGTGAATCCTCAGCCCCGTGCTTTGCACACAAGAGGAAGTACTTCCCTTGTCCTTCCCAAGACCATCTCTGCTTCCGGGCCAGGTGTGTCTCCGTTGTCTCCATTTTCTCCAGCATCTTCAATCACTTCCTCTTCCCCTGGCTCCTTCAAACAGCAAAAGGTTTCCATTAGGAAAGTATTCTTCTTCTTTTTTTTTTTTTGAGACGGAGTTTCCCACTTGTTGCCCAGGCTGGAATGCAATGGCGTGATCTCGGCTCACCACAACCTCCGCCTCCCGGGTTCACGCGATTCTCCTGCCTCAGCCTCCCGAGTAGCTGGGATTACAGGCATGCGCCACCACGCCCGGCTAATTTTGTATTTTTAGTAGAGACGAGGGTTCTCCATGTTGGTCAGGCTGGTCTCGAACTCCCGACCTCAGGTGATCCGCGCGCGTCGGCCTCCCAAAGTGCTGGGATTACAGGCGTGAACCACCCGGCCCGGCCAGAAAAGTCTTTTACCTGTGATTGCCTGTTCATTTTCTTCCTTCTCACTACCAATTTTTTACTTTTTTTTTTGGTATCGCTCTGTCGTCCAGGTTGGAGTGCACTGACACCATCTCGGCTCACTGCAACCTCCGCCTGTTGGGTTCAAGGGATTCTAGTGCCTCAGCCTCCTGAGTAGCTGGGATTACAGGTGCGCACCACCAGGCCCAGCTAATTTTTGTATTTTTTATAGAGACGGGGTTTCACCATGTTGGCCAGGCTAGCCTTGAACTCCTAAATTCAAGTGATCCGCCCGCCTCTGCCTCCCAAAGTTCTGGGAGTAGAGGCGTGAGCCATCACACCCGGCCAAGATTGTGCATTTTTTGAGGGTAGGGATCATGTTGCATTCTTTCTTGCATTTTCCAAAGTAGTCGGCACAGTGCCTGGTTCATGGTAATCCCTGGTCGTAATCACCAAACTACAGCCTAATTAAACTCACCGATGGGATTCCACCAAACCTGCACCCAAGCAGCTGAATGTTGCTGAAGAGAAAAGGTGCACAAGTTTGCGCCAATCAATGTAAAACATGCTTTCTGTCTAGCATTGCTTCACTATTGCCCAAATATGTTTACTTTTTCATGCTCCAAAATGACTATTTCACACGGTCTCTCCTTTCTTAAACCTTCCACACCTTCTTTCTCCTCTTGCTGTCAGATGAAGAGCTTGCCTCTTCCTTTTTTTTTTTTTTTTTTTGAGAGGGTGTCTCCTCTGTCAGCCAGGCAGGAGTGCAGTGGTGCGGTCTCGGCTCACTGCAAGCTCTGCCCCCCAGGCTCATGCCATTCTCATGCCTCAGCTTCCCAAGTAGCTGGGACTACAGGCACCCGCCACCACGCCTGGCTAATTTTTTTGTATTTTTAGTAGAGACAGGGTTTCACTCCTGACCTCGTGATCCGCCTGCCTCGGCCTCCCAAAGTGTTGGGATTACAGGCATGAGCCACCGAGCCCAGCCAGCCCAGTGAAATTGATTTTGGGATTCGACCTCCAGAACTGTGAAGATAATAAATTTCTGTTGTTTTATGCAAATAGACTGTAATTTGTTATATCAGCAATATAAAACTAATAAAACACTGTAGTCTAAGACATCACCACCATCTCTGACCCGTATTATTACAATAGATTCCCAACTGGCTTCTCTCTCTCTCTTTTTTTCTTGAGACAGAGTCTTGCTCCGTCACCCTGGCTCACTGCAGCCTTGACCTCTTGGGCACAAGCAATCCTCCTGCCTCAGCCTCCCAAGTAGCTGGGACTACAGGTACACACCACCACACCTGGCTAATTTTTAAATTTTTTTTGTAGAGATGGGAATCTCACTATGTTGTCCAAACTGGTTTCAAACTCCTGGGCTCAAGTGATCCTCCTGCCCTGGCCTCCAAAAGTGCTGGGATTATGGGCATGAGACACCATGCCTGGCAGACCCTCTTAGATTTTCAACTATACAATACAGTATTGTTAATTGAAGGCAAAATGTTGTACAGCCGATTTCTAGAGTTTTTTCATCTTGCAGAACTGACATTTTAGACCTATTGATCAGCAACTCCCTCCAGCCCCTGGCAACAATTGTTCTACTCTCTGCTTCTGGGAGTTTGACTATGTTAGAAACCTCATATAAGTGGAATCATGCAGTATTTGGTCTTCTGTAACTGGCCTGCTTCACTTAGCATAATATCCTCAAGGTTCATCCACGTTATTGCATATTGCAGGATTTCTTTCTTACTTAGTTTTTTCTTTTTTTTTTCTTTTTTGCAACGGAGTTTCGCTCTTGTTGAGAGCGAAACTTGTTGCCCAGGCTGGAGTGCAATGGCGTGTTCGTATTCTTTTTGGAGAGACCAAGGAAAAACTTTATCCAGTTTTGCAGGAGGTTGTTCTCTGACTTGTTAGCGGGGAGAGATGAGTGGGATTGTGGATAAAGAATTGAGCCTAGGCCGGGTGTGGTGGCTCACGCCTGTAATCCCAGCACTTTGGAAGGCCAAGGTGGGCAGATCACCTGAGATCGGGAGTTCGAGGCCAGCCTGTCCAACATGGAGAAACCCCGTCTCTACTAAAAATACAAAATTAGCCAGATGTGGTGGCGCATGCCTGTAATCCCAGCTACTCGGGAGGCTGAGGCAGGAGAATTGCTTGAACCTGGGGAGCACAGGTTGCGGTGAGCCGAGATCGCACTATTGCAATCCCGACTGATCAAGGAGAGCGAAATTCCGTCTCTGGGCAACATAGGGAGACGGCCTCCTTCACCCACCACCTGCCCCCATCTCCACAAAATGGAAAACAAACAAACAAACAAAAATTGAACCAAGCAGGGCGCGGTGGCTCATGCCTGTAATCCCAGCACTTTGGGAGGCCGAGGCGGGCAGATCCTGAAGTCAGAAGTTCGAGACCAGCCTAGCCAACATGGTAGAACACTCATCTCTACTAAAAATACAAAAATTAGCCGGGCGCGGTGGCGGGCGCCTGTAATCCCAGCTATTCGGGAGGCTGAGGCAGGAGAATCGCTTGAATCCGGGAGGCCGAGATTGCGCCACTGCACTCACTCCAGCCTGGGTTACAGAGGAAGACTCCGTCTGGAGAAAAAAAAAAAAAAAAAAAAAAAGAACTGAACCTAGACAAAGCAGATTGGCACCTAAATTCACATGCTTTTCAAACTGCCACCACGTCTTGGCCTAGCCTTTTTTTTTTTTTAGATGGAGTCTCGCTGTGTCGCCCAGGCTGGAGTACAGTAGCGTGATCTCGGCTCACTGCAACCCCCGCCTCCTGGGTTCTGGGTTCCAGCAATTCTCCTGTCTTAGCCTCCTGAGTAGCTGGGACTACAGGCTCCCGCCACCGCAACCGGCTAGTTTTTTGTATTTTTAGTAGAGACGGAGGTGGGGCGGGGTGGGGGGGGAGGTTTCACCATCTTGGTCAGTCTGGTCTCGAACTCCTTACCTCGTGATCCGCCCGACTCGGCCTCCCAAAGTGCTGGGGATTTACAGGCGTGAGCCACTGTGCCCGGCCTATCTTGGCCTAGTCTTTTAATTTCTCCTTCCTCATTGGTAATTTCAGTATAATCTAGCAAAGAGACACTAATTTTGAACGAATGATGAAAGTATGAAAATTTTGGGATCAATCGATGTAAAAAGAATTTACCAGAGATTCACCGGCAGAGGGGGTATAGCTCAGTGGTAGAGCATTTGACTGCAGATCAAGAGGTCCCCGGTTCAAATCCGGGTGCCCCCTCGGGTGTCCTTAACTTTTTTTCACAGCCATCCAGGAATAACCTGAGTCAGCGAGTTCTGAATGCAAAACTCACGGGAGGTGTCGTTTGTATCTTCCATCTACCTAATTTTCACCTTGAAAAGATTCCCGTACCCTAGAGGGAGAGAACAGCAACCAGAGGCTGCCTTTAGGTGGATCTGAGCCCTCATACCCCAAGTGGCGATAAGCGCACCAGTACTCTCAGTTGTAGAACAAAGGCGCGTATCGATTTCCATCTCCGATGCCCATTGGTTTAACGTTAATTATAATTTGTTTTGGGGTAAAAAATATGTCTTCGACGGGGCAGTAGTTCGTACTTGACTATGAAAACTAGGAGAAGTAATCCAAATTCAGAGGTTTTCATATACTCGCGAACTCGAACAGGACAGGGCACACAGATAGAAGGCAGACGGCGAGCAATTTTCCCCTCTTCTTCTTGACTTAGCTCATAGGCAGGGCTTTGGCTTGATAAGCTATACATGGAAAGTTCAAGGCCTAAAGGAGAGGTAAAACTGGTTCCTCCTGGGTTTTGCACGGAACCGCAACCCTGCTGATCTGTGATCTCTCTGTTCAGCCTAGCGATACAGCTCACAGTAATAGGAGCCAGGAGAAAAAAATGCGCGTTTCCCCGGGGTCCGAGGAATGACACAACCACATTCCGGGTTTAAAATATCGCAGCTGCCCTTTGACCCAGGCAGCACGCCTCTTCCTTTCTCCTTTATTTTTCCTTTTTTTGGGCAAAACCTAGTCGAGGGGGACGCCCTTGTCTCCCGTCACACTTACCATTTTCCTCCGGCCCAACAGTGACCCTGTCAGGCACGCAGCCAGCAGATACTTGTCCCCATCTTTAGGTTATGAAACTCCATGGCCTTTTATTCTTACTTCAGTGGTTCTTAAAATGTGGTCCCCACACCAGCAGCACCAGAGGCACCTGGAAACTTGGTAGAAATGCAAATTCTCGGGGACCCCTTACAGAATCAGAAACTAGCAGTGTTTTAACAAGCCCTGCAGGTAATTCTGATGAACGTTCAAGTTTGAGAAACACTGTATTCGTTTATCTCAGTTTGCACTGGGTTATAACTTTACTTTTGTACATTAATAGTCAAGGATGAACACAGCACGTCCATGTCACCATTAATACAGAAAGTTGAAGTTGGAGAAGGGCTGTGTCTATGGGTTTCCCTCGCCTGACCCACCCTCCACCCCCAAAAGGAACGCCAAGTTGAGGCGTTCTCCTGTCTCCCTACCCCCATTGGAAACATCCTGTCCCTCAAACCCGGCACCTCGAACTGTCTGACCCATCTGAGGCTGGCGGCCGTGGCCGCAGAAATCCCTACACCTCTGGCGCGAGTAATGCGGTCGCGCAGCTTTTATACCCACCCCCTCCTCCCGCTGAGCACAAAGTAAAACCGAAAGATTTCTGCTAAGGTTGAAAAATGAGGAAGATACTTTTTCATTTTTTTTTTTTTTTTAGTCAGGACCCAATGTTAAAATGTGAGTCAAGAATGAAAAACAGATGGTTAACAAGGGAAAGGAAAAGCCAAACCATTGAGGGGGCACCCGGATTTGAACCAGGGACCTCTTGATCTGCAGTCAAATGCTCTACCACTGAGCTATACCCCCGCGCCTCCACAGCGCCTGGAGGCGGCTCCTTGGGTGCTAAGCATTGTTGCAGCTGCTACACTGTGAGTAGTGGTGTAACAGACGGAGAAAGGAATGCTGGAGAAAAAGGGGTCAAGCTGAACGCAGACGGTGCCCGCATCCGGGGAACCCCGGGAAGGTGCACTGCAGGGGCTCGAGAGGGAAGCACTAGCCCGGGCCCGGCAGCGCGCAGGGTCCAAGAGGGAGGGACGGGTTCCGCCCCACAAATGTGGGAAAGGGTGTGGGCCGGAAGAGAGCTAAGAGGGGCAGGGTAGGGGGTCCCCGTTCGGTCCGCAGATTCATGCCGGGTAGAAAGTCCCCGAATGCGGTGAATCAGTTCCAGAGTTCAGGAGGATCCAACCCCACCCTCGACGGGCTTGAGGGGTTAGCCCGCCTCCCGCAGCCCGGGCGCCCCAGATGTGCAGCCTGCTCGTCTCTGCGCCGCCTCCGGCTGGGGAAGGGCCCTGGGCACCGGGCGCAGTCAGCCTGAGAGGGCTGAGGCGCTAGCATCGCGGGCCCTGCCGTCCCCCCAGGAACCCGCCCCCGCGCAGCCCCACGTCGCCCGGAGAGCGCGCCTCGCTGCGCGTGCCCTTGCCCGCGCCCGAGGCGCGTGCCCGCCCCAGTGCAGCCCCTCCTCCCCGCTGTGTTTATTAGGGGAAGGAGGGCGGAGGCGGAGGCCAGTTCCCCAGCTCCAGCCGCCGTCGCTGCTGCCTGTGTAGTTGCAGCCGCGGCCGCCTCCCGCCAGCTCGCCTCGGGGAACAGGACGCGCGTGAGCTCAGGCGTCCCCGCCCCAACCTTTCTCGGAACCATGAACCCCAACTGCGCCCGGTGCGGCAAGATCGTGTATCCCACGGAGAAGGTGAACTGTCTGGATAAGGTGAGCCCGGGACCGGGAGACGCGTCTTTGCAATCCCCCGCAGTGCTCCGAATCCAGGGAGGAGAGAAGGGCCGGGTCTTTAACGCCTTATCCCCGCGATCCCAGGAGAATGGAGGGAGGGCGAGCGGGCGGTGTCATGGGGTGTGGGGACACATCCCAGTCTGAAAACCAGGAGATCTGGGGCGAGGCGGGAAGTCCACGCATAGCGGGCAGCCGCTGCTGGAGAGGGGTGGGCTCTGTGCCCCGGGGTTGGGAGGACGGGAGAGGAGCAGGGAAGTCAGGCCCCGGGGTGTGTTGGGGGAAGGTTAGGGGTGCAGTCCCGTCCCCTACGGCCTGGAGAGTGAGAAGAGACGGCCGCTCCCTCTCCGCTCTGCGCCGAGCGCCAAGTAGGCGGAAGCGCGGGGCGCTGGTGGAGGGGGCGGGGGGGCGGGGCAGAGGCTGGGGGGCCCTGCAAAACCGTCCGCTCTGGCGGGGGTGGCCTGGCTTCCTGGCCTGGCGGGGCGGGGGCTATCAGCCTGCGAGTGTGTGGCATCTGATGCGGGGGGTTTTGGGTAAGGACCCGGGCTCTGCCGCAAGAGCCCCGTTTTTGAACGACCTGCACCCCCTTGGATTCAGTCGTTAAAGGACTCGCAGACCTCCTCCACAGCTTCCCAACCCCCACCTCCAATTAAAAGCCAACTCCCGGTGCTGGGCCGTCCAGCCTGAGCCGGGTGGGGTCGGGTGGCAGAGTAGGGTGGGTGGAGGGTGCTTAGCTGAGATCTCCTGAAACTGTGCTCAGAGCCAGGAGACCGTGTGGAAGAACAAAGAGCTAACTTTTCAAAGCAGGTTTCTCCAATGGAGGGTGGGGTTGGCTGAGTTCTGGGGAAGCCGAGGAAAGGGGGAGGTATTGGGGGGAGGGGAGGGTGGCCTTGTGGAGATTCAGTGTCCCCTGGGGGCCCTGTCTCCCCAGTGCTGGACTTGTTCATCTGGTTGCCATTAGACTTTTGGAGGGGGGTTGGAGAGTAGAACTGGGTGTTTCCCGTACAGTTTAGGGTAGGATCCTGTTCTCTTGTAAGCTCCGTAAGATCCTAAGGTAAAACCTGCCCCTCTGCATCCCCTCCCCAGTCTGGAGGGGAGGCCTCTGTGATTTTGTGCCCTTCCTCACCGCGTCTTTCATCCACCACCCAAAGCTGGCTCCAAGTCCAGGTATTCTGTCCTTTCCATCTGAACTGGGAGGGCTGGGAGGACTGGATGGAAGAGAGGTGCAAGGGTGGGAACACTGGATGAAAGAGGGGTATAGAGCCCTGGGGCCAAGTTCATTACTGACCTGGAGCCAGGTTTTGTTCAGGAGAGGATAGTTTATTGGACACCTTATCTCTCCCCTCCCCCTTGGGGTGTGAGCTTCCTCAGTGACCTTTGGCCTCTGAGTCAGCGTGAGGAGGTGGGGTTGGAGGTTCTGAAACATATTTGAACTTGCTCTTGGGGAGTGTGGGCATATGGGGCCGCTGCTGTGTCACTGTCCCTCCTGGTCCTGGGCTTGACTGGGCAGGAGGAGAGGAGGGGGTATATTGTGGGCACGAGGAAAGTTGTTGATCTCCCCATGACCATGCCAGCCTCTGTTGGGCAGGACTTGAGCTTAGAGCTATCAGATAATGAAGTCTCCCCTTGAGAATGTACCTGTCCTTGCACACTGGGGTTTCACCCGCCCCTCATGGCAGAGATTTTGGCCTCTGCATCTTGAGTTCCCTGTGGTCCCCTTCTTCTCCACAGTCATGAATTGGGAAGAGGCAGTGGGCATTTCACCCTTATAAGGAAAAAGCAAAACATGAAGGCAGGATTGCCACTCCAGGAGTTGGGAAACTGGGTCCTTGTTCCGGGTCTGCTCCCACCAG
Source organism: Gorilla gorilla gorilla (assembly GCF_029281585.2). Taxonomy (NCBI): domain Eukaryota; kingdom Metazoa; phylum Chordata; class Mammalia; order Primates; family Hominidae; genus Gorilla; species Gorilla gorilla. Next base: position 53,603,730 of record NC_073228.2, on the reverse strand, counting down.
TTTTATGAATGACTCTAGGCCTCAGTATTCACCATCTGTCAGATGGGTATGATGATGTCATTTCCTTGAAGGTGGGGCAGTGCACTAAAGTCCCTGAGTGCTGAAGAGGGTGCTGTATAGACTATGCCCTCCCTACCTCTCTGGGATGCTCTGTTCAGCTCCACACCACTCCCCTTGGAAAGACCTTCAGTGCCGTGTACCCGAGGGGAGGGGAGCAGGGATGGGCAGGGTGCCCTTCCCAGTTCTCTTATCCTAGCTGGAAGAGGACGTTCAAGTGGGGGTTGCCCAGGGAAGTGGGAGTTGGTGATTCCTTCCTCTTTTTAGAACTCTCCCTATAGGAAGTGGCCCTGGAGAGACCTCGCCCCCTGTGCTGAGCAGGAGACCTGAAATATCCAGGTATCAGACCTATTCCTCCCCACCTGCTCCAGGCAGTAAGGATAGGACCAGGAATGGGGAGCCAGTGCCTGGAGGATGCTGGGCTGTGACCAGGGAGGAGGGGGAACCTTCAGTCCCATAGGCAACTTCAGTCCCATAGTTGCTAACCAACTTCCCAAGGCCTCCCATTTACAGCAAAAGAGTCAAATTAGATTCACCCGTTTCTCTACAATCCCCCATGGTACTCAGCCCACTACATGGCCCAAAGCACAGGCTGTGTCCTTGGTTTCAGCCTTTTCTCCTCCCTGAGCCTTATCTCCCACAGGCATAGGTGGGTAAAAACCTTGTCACCTCTGAAGGCCACCCTGCCCCCAACCTGCAGTACCCAGCATGCTTTGCAAGCTGGATAAATATGTATTGCTGATGACAGTGTTTGAGGAAGGAGGTCGAGATTTTCTTCTCCAGAGGACTTCTGGGATTAGAGCTGGGGGAGAAACAGGGTGACCTCATTTGCTCATTCAACAAATATTTATTGAGCACCTACTTTGTGCACCTGCTTTGTATCTAGGGAGCTGTGTTGTCAAGAACCTCGCCACGTCCCTCTTTCCTGGCTTGCTTCCCCAGGTTTCTGAAAACAGGTGGAGGTAGAGGATTGGTCTGTTGCCAGTTCCCCTGGAATCCCCTGTTAGGGTGGGCTCTCTGCCTCTGCTTGGCTCAGCGCTCCCTCCCCACTCGAGGGGGTTGAAGTCCTCACAGCTGTGGTGCCCCGTTTTGCTAGCTGAAGCTTAGAGTACCCCACCATCATCTTGTGACCATCCCTTCATAATAGCTACTAGTTATCACGATATGCTGGGCTCAGTCTTCACAGCAGCCTCACAAAGTAGGTGTGTTCGCTCTTGTGAATGATGCACTCCATAAACGGAGGCTCAGGTAGCCCATGTGGCTCATCTCCCTCTCTTAGAGCTGAAATTCACATCCACAGTTCTTTCTGCTCAGCTCTTCTGCCAGTGTGTTTGCAGAAAGTACTTTTATTTATACATATTTATATTTTATTTACATCTCATTTGTGCCAAAAGTAGGTCCCATCCCTTCCTGACCCTATCTGGAGGAATGCTCTGGGCCTGGGGTCTTGTATGGGGGCGTGGGGCCACTGGGAATAATCCTGTCCTCGGAATTTGTGGAGGTGCAGCAAAGATCTATGCCTTTAAGCCAGCGGGTCAGGTGGCCAACCAAGCTAGGCTGGTGCCCCGGCCAGGGTGGGGCTGGCATTGCCTCTGCAGGAGGGAGAAACTGTAACCCTGGGCAACAGGAAGGGAAGAGACGGTCTCATAATCCATCCCTGAGTCATGGTCACCCCAGGTAGCCTGGGTTCAGAGGCCAAGATGCCAGGCTGCAGGCACAGTGACACGAAGCTTGCCACATCCCCCCCAACCCAGAGCCACAGAGGGACAGGCTGTCCCAAGTGAGGGGTATCCTTGCAGGCTTCTGCCCCTACCAGCCTGTTTACCTTTCTTTAGAGTGGGTTGCAGGTAGGCAAGGGAAGATCAAGATGACCCTGCCTTGGAGCCTTGGATCCACGCTGAGAGGCCTCTAACGGGCAGCAGAGGTAGGGTCTGTCTGGTTTCTGTGAACAGGGAAGCCATGGACTTTGCAGGCAGCAGGAAGGGGCAGAGGTGCATGCCTCGAGGTGCAGTTTCCTTGAGTCCTGAGGCCCAGGAATGCTTCGCTGAAATCATCTTGCCTGGGGCCTTTAAAAGAGGTGGGCTCTTGCTCTGGGACAGAGCCCATGGGGCAGGGCAGAGGCAGATAGGGTCACTGTGGGGTCCTCTGGACATATTTCCCTGACAGTGTCCTTCCCCAGACCCCATTGAGACAAGGCAGGGGTTCTTTCATCTTAGGGTCCAGGCTTGGCTCACAGCGGTTGTGGAGGGACTGGCCATTTTCTGCCTCCCGTCCCCACAATTTTCCTACCCCAAAAAGGACACGGTGGAAGGAGCTGGTGGGTTTTCTTGAACCTTGGGGCCTTCCTCCAGAGAGGGGAGGGGAGTCGCCTGAAGCTGCTGGAGGTGCCAAGCATTAGGGGTGCAACGGCCTCCTCTCCTGACCCTCCAGCACTCTGGGAGACAGTGGCTGCAGCTCCACTTGACACTTGTGCTTCATAGTAACTGGTTTCCATTTTTCTGCTCGGAGCCCCCTGCAGGGGGACAGGCGACCACCCTCCTCTGCCCCACCCTTGTGTGTCTGGATGAGAGTGTGGGGCCTGTGAGGGAGGTGGGAAGGAGCTACTGATAGAAATAGGTGCCATCCCCTAGAAGAGGGGCTCTGCTTCCTCCGCGTGGCAGCCTGGAGGGGTCTTTGGAACCACTGGGTCCACTGTTGGCCCTGTGCCCCCTGCCTGCTCAGTACACCCCACCCTCCTTCTCCAAGGGGCTTGGCTCCGGGTGCAGGCCTGGCCATCTGGAGTAGGGGTCTCTCTCCCTTTGTCTCTCCAACGTCAATCAGGAGGCAGCCTTGGAGGTCCGCGGTCCTAGGACAGTGTGTAGCCCTTCGTGTGTGTGTGTGTGTGTGTGTGAAAGTGGGTCATGGTCTGGATTCTGGAGAATGTTTTTCCCGGCAGGCCCCTGTGGGGGTAGGGGGAGGCAGGGGCCCAGGCAGGGGCGTGTGCAGCTAAGTAGGCAGAGGCCAGCAGACTGGGTGGTGACCAGGCTGGGGCACCCTGCCAATGCCTGCCAGTTACTGGGGGAGGGAGTGGGGCTGTCACTTCAGGGGCCTGTGGGGGCAGGGACCAGCCTGTCTTAGTGTCCCTGGTGGGTTCTGTGTGTTGGGGTATGCACCACTTCAGGGGCCTGTGGGGGCAGGGACCAGTCTGTCTTAGTGTCCCGGTAGGTTCTGTCTATTGGGTTATGCACCAGAAGGAGTCTTTAAGTTGCCTCATAGGGGTTTGGGGGCCCTGGGTCACTGGGATAGGCCCAGGTTGGGGAGGGGGCCAAGCTTAGACCCGCCACTTCTTTGCTTCCAGACTTCCGGCTGGCCCTCCTCCCCAAGAGTGGTTCTCCTAGCATTCTGTTTAATATTCCACCATTAGGTTTTTCCTTTGGGTCTTCTTGATAGGGAACCAGTACCTTATTAGAAGGCGATTTCCCCCTGAAATTACCCTGGGGGTCTCTGGTTGAAGTGGGCCATGGTAGGGAGGTTGAATCCCAGATTCTCAGCCTTCTTTCTGCTATCCCCTCCTCCCAGTGTCTCAGAAGCACCTCTCCAGGGGTTTGGAGACAACATTTTGAAAAGCATCGCCTTGGGGGAATTCCTTGACAAATGGCCAAGAACCAGCTCTGTGGCTGGGCTCCTTCAAAAGTCCCCCTGGGCCTGCCTCCTGGCCTCCTTCTTTCGGAATGGGGAATGTCTCCCTTGACTACTGGGAAATGGGGCAGGGACAGGCCAGCCAGGTCACTCAGGTGGCCTGGATTATTCTGGGGTCCTGGCAGTAGACCCCTGTTTGGTGGTGATCCAGCGCATCATCCTGGGCTTCTGGGGGTGAATTTAGATCCTGTTGTCATGGGTTTGCCTAAGCATCAATACTTCTCAGGGGTTCCACAAAGACCCCTCCAGGCTGCCACTTGGAGCCTGTTAGATAGTTTCTCTTTTTTTTTTTTTTTTTTTTTTTTGAGACAGAGTCTTGCTCTGTCACCCAGGCTGGAGTGCAGTGGCACAATCTTGGCTCACTGCAACCTCCACCTCCTGGGTTTAAGTGATTCTTTTGCCTCAGCCTCCCAAGTAGCTGGAATTACAGGCATGCGCCACCATACCCGGCCTATTTATTTATTTATTTATTTATTTATTTTTGAGATTAAGTCTCGCTCTGTACCCCAGGCTGGAGTGCAGTGGCATGATCTCAGCTCACCGCAATCTCCGCCTCCTGGGTTCAAGCGATTCTCCTGCCTCAGCCTCCCGAGTAGCTGGGATTACAGGCACGCCGTCACTGCACCCGGCTAATTTTTTTGTATTTTTAGTAGATACGGGGTTTCACCATGTTGGCCAGGCTGGTCTTGAACTCCCAACCTCCAGTAATCCGCCTGCCACAGCCTCCCGAAGTGCTCGGATTATAGGCGTGAGCCACCGCTCCTGGCCTAGATCTGTTCTCTTTCTGTCATCACTCTCTTCCCTCCGTCGGCCACCCTGGATGGGCCCTGTGTCCCACATTCTCTTTTTTTTTTGAGACGGAGTCTTGCTCTGTTGCCCAGACTGGAGTGCAGTGGCCTGGGTTCACGCCATTCTCCTGCCTCAGCCTCCCAAGTAGCTGGGACTACAGGCACCCGCCACCATGCCCGGCTAATTTTTTTGTCTTTTTAGTAGAGATGGGGTTTCACCGTGTTAGCCAGGATGGTCTCGATCTCTTGACCTCATGATCCGCGCGCCTCGGCCTCCCAAAGTGTGGGATTACAGGCGTGAGCCACCGTGCCCGGCCGTGTCCCACATTCTCACATGCATGAATGGATTGGAGCTGTGGTTGGCACAGTGAAGCCCCTCTGCACCCCAACACACACAGTCTCCAGTGTGATCCCTGACCCCCTCGGCTGAGGTTCACACCTGCTGTGCCCAGCACCTGACATCTGAGTGCTCAGAGGTGCCAAGTGCTGTGCTGAGGGCTTTGAAGGTGATTTCTCCTCAGTCCTGGACAATCCCAGGAGGGCCAGGTGTTATTACATCCATTGTACACACCAGGAAGTGGGCTCCTCTGAGGTGCAGGGCCCCGCCCAAGGCCATACAGTTAGTGGAGTAGAGCTTTGATGTCCACTATGGGGGTGTCCACCTTCAAGGCTTTGAAGTAGAGCCCTTCAGTGCCTCAGTGGGAGACCCGCTGCCGGGCGCTCTCCTGCCCTCCTACTGGGGTGGGAGAGGATGAGGGAAGGGTAGAAAGGATGTGGTGTGTTGACAGAGCCTGGGACACCCAGCCCACTCCTCTGGCCGGGCATCCCACAGGAAGTGGGAGGTATCGGAGCTGTAGCACCACCTGGGCCTCATGTGGGGCTGGTGGGTGGGCCCTGGTACAGGAGCTAGGAGCACCTGGGTTCTGGGCCTGGGTGTGTGGGGGCTGGGCCTTCCTCTTCTGAGGCCTTGGTGCCACCAGAGGAGCTGCTCCTTCATGTTCAGTGGCTGCTCCCTAGCAACCCAGCGCAGCTTTGCATAAGCAATGAGGCCTCTCCAGCTCTGGGCAGGAGGGGTTCCCTGGGGAGGGTGGAGCTGACTTGGGGGCTGCTGCCGCTGCTATAACTGGGCTCTTCCCCCCTGTCCTTCATGCCTGCCTGTCTCTTCCTCCTGGGTTCAAATGGCCCATTGGTGGAGGATGAGGAAGGAGAGAGGGGAGGGGCGTGCCAAAGCCTGTGACCCGAAATGCCCCCAGCTCACCTGGGATGATTCCATGTTCTCCCCACAGCCATGGGCCTAGGACAGTCCCAGCAGCTCCTGAGTGCCCCTTCCTAGGGCCTGAGCCCCTTTTTCAGAAGTCCTGGTATCTGATGTATGTCCTCCTGTCTCCATCCCCAGTTCTGGCATAAAGCATGCTTCCATTGCGAGACCTGCAAGATGACACTGAACATGAAGAACTACAAGGGCTACGAGAAGAAGCCCTACTGCAATGCGTGAGTCCTGTTCTGGGCAGGGGGCTGGGTGGGCGCCTTGGCTCCCTCCCCGAGTGAGTTCTTCCTTCCCTTCCAATAACCGCAAGGTGACATTGGCGAACACTTCCATCCCCTACTTGAACATCACAGTTCGTCCTCACAACAGCTGGATGAAGCAAGCACTTTTTATCCCCATTTAAAGTGCTTTTATCCCCCATTTAAAGTGCATTTAAAGTACAGATGAGGAAACTGGGGCTTAGGGAAGGGAAGAGACTCTCAAGATGGGATGGCTAGGGAAAGACAGGCTCTAATCCAATTTCGGGCAGTAAGGCGAGCACGTTTCTTTCCACTGTCCCCTGCTACAAAAGAGGGGGCTTTCCTCGTGGTCTTTCAAGAATGAGTGACCTGTCTGTTGTATTTGGGGTTGAGGACTTTGTTCTGTTTACCTTCCCTTATTTCTCTTCTCAAAATCGACAGTTTCCTTCTCTCACCTGGGTACTTCTAGGCTTTGGGGGCTCCTTCCTCCAGTGGTTCCTTCAAGAAAACTCTCTGGAAGCCTCATGCCAGCCCTTTTGGTGTTCATTTTTTGAGAATGGGCAGGGGTGCATAAAGGGTGTTGCCTGGGCCAGATAGATCTCTTCCCTGCCTGGTGAGGGAGGCTGTGGAGACTGTGTTTCTTTTGAATATAGTCATCTTGAGTATAGTGCAGCTCTGTTCCTTCTGCACTGGGACCTGCAGCAGCCGACGGTAGGGAGGGAGTATAGAGGTGGGGTCCCCCATCCCAGAGCCTGGAGGAATACCTTCCCTCCCATCCCATCCCATCCCATCCCATGCAATCCCAGAAAGTACACCAACTTTCCATCTTCCAATTGACCTTGTGAGTAGCAAGTACAAACTCAGTATTGGGGCCTCACAGCCGCCTCCACCTGCGAGGTGGAGGCTTTGGAAGGTCAAGTCACTTATAAGTAATGATGTAATGATAATTTCTTTTTCTTTTAATTTGCCTTTTTTTTTTTTTTTTTTGAGTCAGAGAACTCATCACCCAGGTTGGAGTGCAGTGGCGCGATCTTGGCTCACTGCAACCTCCGCCTCTTGGATTCAAGCGATTCTTGTACCTAAGCCTCCTGAGTAGCTGGGATTACAGATGCATGCTACCATGCCCAGCTAATTTTTGTATTTTTTAGTAGAGACCGGGGTTTCACCGTGTTGGCCAGGCTGGTCTCGAACTCCTGACCTCAAGTGATGCACCCGCCTCAGCCTCCCAAAGTGCTGGGATTACAGGTATAAGCCACCTCGCCCAGCCTTAATTCGATTTTTTTTTAATTTTAACTTTTTTTAACTTTTTTTTTTTTTTTTAACTTCAACCAACTCAAGTAATGGTAATTTCAGTGTTCACATGAATTTAGGATCTGACTTGGGTCCAGTTTTTTTTTTTTTCTCTTAATTCTCAGTCAGGAGGCTCTTTGCAGCTGAAGTTCACCCAGGGAAAAAAAAATTTGGGACTTGTCTAAAAAGGGGGCTTAAACCTCCAGCCTTACCCCTAACCTTACCCCAAACCTTCCCTGCTTCCTTACCCCCTCCCGTTCCCTGGCTAAGACCACTCTTTCATCTTTTTAAGGGCTCCCTCATTCAGCAGACATTTATTGCCTGCCTGCTGCTATAATACATACTAACCTGTGCCAGGTGCTGGGAAAACAGATTCCTGATAAAAATCTCAAGCCCAAGAAGCAACATGAAGTTGTCCCTTCTGGAAGAAGGAGGGCACTGGGCAGGTTATCTGGGTAGAGGAAGGGTTGCAGCTCTGTCCTGGCCCCTCCTTCAGCTGCCCCTTCTCTTCTATTAATTTCTACTGTTCCTCTTCCCCCTACCAACCCCTCCCACCCCCACAAGGGAAATGGGACATTCTTTGAATTCTTAAGGGCTCACACAAGCCCTGGTTCTCTGCCACTTCCTCCCTCCATTGGGGAGTGGGGTGGGGTTCAGAGAAGCCAGGGCAGTTAACCCCTCCGTTGCTGGACCACCTCAGGCTAGATTCTGAGCCTCTGCCCCAGCACGCAGAAGTCTGACCGAGCCTTGGAGCCCAGTGACTCAAGTAGCCTAGAATTCAGTGAGCACTGGGAGCTGGAGAAAAATCAGAGGCTTGTCCTTGTTTTCTCTGCGTTTTATCAGCCTCATCCAAAGTTCCAGCTTACTGTTTTTACTGTCTTCTTGGGAAGCTGCCACAAGGTTGGGTGGAGGGCTCCTGCAGGGACTGGGGGAGCCAGAAGAGGCAGATCAAGGTTTCTTCTCTGGGTGATGCTTCCAACTTGCAGAGGCAGAGGTTCCCCTGTCTCCCTCCTGGCCTCCAGCCAAAAGAAGCAGGTTGGCCTCTCCATGTTTCCTCCAGCTTTTGTAGCCCTAGCCTCTGCCATGCCTCATTGACCTTTGGCCCAGTTGGGATGTTTCCTGGGAAGGAGCCTAGTGAGAGAGACCTGGGGGCTTTGTGACCCAGCTGTGTTTCACTTTAGCTGTAGTAGCACCTCACCCAAGGCAGTCATTCTCCCTCCCCTGCATTCACTGGGCCAAGAAGTTACCCGTGGAGATTCTGGGATGAACCAGGTGTGGCGCCCGCTTGCAAGGAGTGCTCTCTGGATGTGTCTGAGCCTTGGTTTCCCCATGGTTAAAAATTCCTGCCCAGGAGGCCTGGCACAGTGGCTCACACCTGTAATCCCAGCACTTTGGGAGGCTGAAGCAGGTGGATCACTTAAGGTAAGGAGTTCTATCAGCCTGGCCAACATGGTGAAACTTGTCTCTACTAAAAATACAAACATTAGCCAGATGTGGTGGTGGGCACCTATAATCCCAGCTACTCAGGAGGCTGAGGCAGGAGAATTGCTTGAACCTGGGAGGCCAGGGCTGCAGTGAGCCAAGATTGCCTCTGCACTCCAGTCTGGGCGACAGAGCGAGACTCCATCTCAAAACAAACAAACAAAAGATAAAAAAAAATTCCTGCCCAGGGATGTTGGACCCTAGACCAAAGAGGATTTATTGAGCTCTTGCTATGTGCCAGACGCTAGGCCGAGTGTTTGCTGTCATTCCCTCCTGCTTTCTTACTTTTTTTGTTTTTATTTTGCTTTGGTTTTTTGGAGACAAGGTCTCCAAAAAAACTTCATCCTGCTCAGTCACCCAGGCTGGAGTGCAGTGGAGTGATCATGGCTCACTGCAGCCTCCACCTCCTGGGTTTAAGTGATCCTCCTGCCTCAGCCTCCCTAGTAGCTGGGACCACAGGCATGTGGCGCCATGCTAATTTTTAAGTTTTTTGTAGAGAGGAGGTCTTGTCATACTCTCGGCCTCAGGTGATCTACCTGCTTTAGCCCAGCCTCCTCCTGTTTTCTTCCTGCCTCTGGTCTTATCCTTGAGTGTTTACCAGGGTACAGCTTTCTGCCATTTCTGTTCTGGTCTTGCTTTGTGGACCACAGGCCTGGCTTCCTTCTCTGAAGCATCACGTGCTCCATGCTGGGCCAAGCCCAGTGCAGGACCCATAGGGGCACGTGGTTTCTTCTGGCACTTTGCCAGGGAGTTGGGCCCACCCAGTGAGTGTGTGAGTTTGGTGTGCAGGGAGGCCTCTATGTTCTGCCTGTCTCTGGCTAGTCTCTGAGCCCTGAGGGGAGCTAGGATCTTGCAGGGGGCTGGTCAAGAAAGAAGAAAGCTATCTTTCCCTGTGGTTTCTCAAGATTCAGATTTAAGCTCTAGAAAGTGACTGTAAAGTAGGCAGTGAAAAGGCCTCTTCTGTTTCTGTCCTTGCATCAGACTTGTTTGGGGGAGAGGCAGGGGAGAGAACATAGGCCAGAGCTCACTGCCAGCCCACCTGGTGTGGCGGACCCCCACGTGCGTGCAGTTACACACATGCCTGGTGTGTAGGCAGACACCCACGCCGGTGCTGGGGCGGAGGAGGAGGACTTGGGAGCTGGACCGAATGGGCTGTGTTTGTGTTTCCACCTTCAGGACTGCAGCCATGCAGCCAGTGCTGTGGCAAGGTTGAGGGTGCACTCCCGGCTTCTGCACAATAGCCAGTGGTGGAGGAAGAACTGCTAATAGAATTCTTTTTGTTTGTTTTTTTTGAGACGGAGTCTCTGTCGCTCAGGCTGGAGTGCAGTGGTGCGATCTCCGCTCACTGCAACCTCTGCCTCCCAGGTTCAAGCGATTCTCCTGCCTCAGCCTCCCAAGTAGCTGGGATTACAGGCACCTGCCAGCATGCCCGGCTAAGGGGGTTTTTCCATGTTGGCCAGGCTGATCTGGAACTCTTGACCTCAGGTGATCCACTCGCCTCGGCCTCCCAAAGTGCTGGGATTATAGGCATGAGCCACTGCCCGGCCCGAATTCTTTCTTGAAGCTTCTGGGTGGGTGGGGTGAGCCTGCTCTTGGTGAGAGAGATATTTATGCCCTCCATTACTTGTTTTGTAAACTGGATTTTCCAAAAGTGGGGCAGATCAGTCCACATGCCCAGGCTTAGCATAAACCTGCGTCGTTGTCTCCCTGCAGATAGTCTAGAGTACTGCCTGTTCCCTCCTCTTTAGGGCCCTACTGACAGGAGGCAGGGTTGCCAGCCAGGGAAACCAGCTTGTGAGGTGTCAAGTGGGAGGTGGGCATGGGCTGGGGAAGGAAAATTGGGGGACTTGGTTGCACCTTTCCCCTCTTCTCTGACTGCACATATCTGGGGTTCATTCTCCAGTTTCCTTGAGCTGTGGGGTAAGGACTGAGGAGGGTAAAGATGTCCCTGATTCTGGGGAGCCAGGGACTATGTTTCTGTCCCTTCCCCTAGGCATCAGATGGGAGTAGGGTGTGGTCTGTGTCAGACAAGGCTGGGTGCTTACGTGTCTCTGGATTCTAGCAAACTGTCTTTAATCCCAGCTGCTTTTAAAAGGTGGGGCAGGGTTGGGCGCAGTGGTTTATGCCTATAATCCCAGCACTTTGGGAGACTGAGGAGGGTGGATCGCTTGAGGCCAGGAGTTCAAGACCAGCCTCATCTCTACAAAAAATGAAATAAATTAGCCGAGTGTGGTGGTGTGGGCCTGTGGTCCCAGTTACTTGGGAGGCTGAGGCAGGAGGATTACTTGAGTCTGGGAGGTTGAGGCTGCAGTGAGCCCTGATTGCACCACAGCACTCCAGCCTGGCAACAGAGGGACACTCTGTCTCTAAAAAATGTAAAAATGAAAATAAAAATAAAAATAGGTGGAGCAGGAGTAGGCAAACCCCGCACTGGGGCCTAGGGCTTTCCCTCCTTCCCAAAATTGTCTGCCTCTAACTGGAAAAATGGGGACTAGGGATGACAGTGTGGGGGAGGGCAAGTGCAAATGGCCAGCTCAAGTAGCCAAATGTGGCCTCCAGGTAGCCCTGCCACCTCACTTACCCCCAAATCCCTGTCCTTCAGGCCTCCTGGAGCCTCAGGGATCACTTTGCTTCCTAACACCTACGTTTTACAGATGAGGAAACAGGTCCACGTTTCCATGCCTTACTCAACTTGCAGAATTGTTTCTCTTCTATATTACCGACAGGGGCAGGCTTTTTTTTGTTTTGTTTTTCTTTTCATTTTGTGTGCAATCTGAGGGCTGGTAAGTTCTTCCTCAAGTCTAGCCTTGATCTTTTTGACTGCTCTTTTTTTTCCTCTGATTGAACAATGCCTCCTTGTTGCTTCCTATCGCCACCACTTCAGCCCCTTAGGCCTGAGGGGATGGACGGGTGAGAAACTGGGTTAGCAGGGAGCCCTCCCTTCCCGCCTGTGGGCAGCCTTCCCAGCAGGGGCTTTTGGAATCAGCAGCTCTTTCTAGAGGCAGGATGTGGGGGCTGGTTTTTTTTTTTTTTTTCCTTTTGGTAAAACCAAAAGCTCCTTGTTGCTTTTGTTGATGTATTTTTGTTCCTCCTTGAACACAAAGCTGTGGTTTTTGAAGAGATCCAAGCCTGGAAGGGGCGAGGCTCTGTGTAGAAAGGGCGCTGGGCTTTCGGGTTCGCTATCCTGTTCTTCTGACCCTGGAGTGTGGCTGATGGCAGGACTGGAGAGTGAGGCTGGTGGCCGACAAGCTGTCCCTGTCACCTGTGAGCCCGGAAACCTTGCCCCTGTAGTCCCACCAAGCAGGAAGGCCACCCAGAGGTCCTCACAGATAACCCCTCTCCTGGGACACAGGGCCTCTTCAGTATCATATCCTTTTTTTTTTTTTTTTTTTAATTTTTATTTTTTGAGACAGAGTTTCGCTCTTGTTGCCCAGGCTGGAGTGCAATGGCGCAATCTCGGCTCACTGCAACCTCCGCCTCCTGGGTTCAAGCGATTCTCCTGCCTCAGCCTCCCAAGTAGCGGGGATTACAGGAGGCCACTACCATGCCTGGCTAATTTTTTTGTATTTTTAGTAGAGACGGTGTTTCACCATGTTGTCCAGGCTGGGGTCGAACTCCTGACCTCAAGTGATCCGCCCACCTCAGCCTCCTAAAGTGCTAGGATTACAGCGTGAGCCACCACGTCCGGCTTTTTTTTTTTTTTTTTTTGAGATGGGGTCTCTGTGTCCCAGATGGAAGTGCAGAGGTGTGATCTCGGCTCACTACAACCTCCGCTTCCCGGGTTCAAGGGATTTTCCTGCCTCAGCCTCCTGAGTAGCTGGGACTACAGGCATGTGCCACCACGCCCGGCTAATTTTTGTATTTTTAGTAGAGACAGGGTTTCGCCACATTGGCCAGACTGGTCTTGAACTCCTGACCTCAGATGATCCCCCCGCTTCGGCCTCCCAAAGTGCTGGCATTTCGTGCCCGACCTGTATCATACACTTTTGAAAAGTTCAGAGGGATAGGCAGCTCCTAAGCAGGTGTGGCTGAGAGGCCCCAGAATATCTCTCATAATGGTCGAGCTTGGAAACGAGTTGGGTTTGAAGGATGAAGTGCTTTGTTTTGCACCCAACCTGCCAAGCACATCTTTCCCCAGAACTGAGTGCTGGACGTGGCTGGGGTCCATCTGGCCTCCCCTTTGCTGTCTGGGCAGCTGTGGTGTAGAGGAGAATGCCTTGGGCAAGGTCTCTGTCCTTGACACTGGACCTCAGTTTCTTCATCTGTAAAACGGCACGATGAGAATGCCAGCCCAAAGCTGTGTGGTGGGTTTTGAGAGAGAATGTGCACAGGACTCAGTGTGCCAAGATGTTGCTTTGTGTCTCTGTAAATTGTCCTGAAGCCCGAGGCTGCTGCCAATAGCTGCCTGTTTGCCCTGCCCTATCCCTGTCCAGTCCCTGTTCCTGCCCCGCTTCTTCCTGTCCTACATGCCTCTCCCAGCAAACTCCCCAGAGCAGCTGATAGCAGGGAGGAAGGGTGGGTGGGGCACCTGCAGAGAGCCCACCACCCACTTGGAATGATTAACAAGGGGCCAGTACAGGCTGGCCTATGGGACAAAGGACAGCTGTGCTCTGGACTCTGCCCTGCACCCAGCTGATCACCCTGTCCCTCATTCCTCGCCATGGCCCAGTCTGTCATGGGGTTGGGTTCCAGCGGAGTCACCAGCTGGGACGGGTGGCCCCTGGTCTGTCTTAGCACCCATGTTGGCATGCACACATTTCCGACCATCCCTGCTGGGATCTGGGGGTAATGGATGGGGTGGGCAGGAAGGGAAAAGGTAGAATTCCCAAAAATTGTTTCTGGAGGGAGGTCAAATCAGTTGGAGCTTTCTTTGAAGCCCGGCATGCTGGTGGGGGGAGGGGTGCAGCACTGATGTTCTCATGCCTTTGCTTCTAGAAACAAACCCGTGACACTTGTCCTCCTCACCTAAATTATCCAGAAAGATCCTATAGACACAGTCTCCTGACTTTGCCCTCATGGGCTTCTCCTTAGTTGAGGACCCCCTTGCTGTCTGTGCCTCTTCCCCAACCCCCGTAGACCTCTCTCTCTCTCTCTCTCACTCGCTCTCTCACTCTCTCTCTCTCTCTCTCTCTCTGTCTCTCTCTCTCTCGCTCTCTCACTCTCTCTCTCGCTGTTGCTGCTCTCCTGCCTGGAGCTGAAGATGAGGTTGCCATGGAAACCTGAAGCGTAGTGAGCCGGGAGAGGGAAAGGCAGAGTCGTCTCGCCAGGGCTGGGGGCTGGGGACTGGGGACTGTGGGCTGTGGGGAGGGGACAGGGTTGACCCAGCAAGAGGAATATAGCCCAAGCTGTCTGCCTGCCTTCCTCTGCCTGGGGTTGGGCTTAGTGGGCAGGGGAAGGAGCTTGGAGGCTCTGGAGTGCCTCTTTAATCTAGTTAATCTGATGCAGGATTAAAATCCTCCCTCACTCCTGCCAAATTAAGCTGAGCTCACATCTGGGCTGGCTCACCCCCACTTCCCTTCTGATGGGATTAGCACTCCAGCTGTCGGGGGCTGAGACTGGGGGGAAGGGTGCTTCTGAAGAGGATGAAGTACCTGCCAACCCCACCCAAGGTGCCTGCTGCATGTTGGAGGGGCTCCCGAGACCTTCTGGTGGATGTAGGGTGAGCAGAGGGACACAGTGTGGGGTGCAGGGGGTGTGTGGACATGGCCTCAATGCAGCTGCTGCCTCGGTGTCTTGGAGGTGCCCATTGGGCACATCTATATATTCATCGTGTGTGAGGCACAGCGCAGTGTGTGTAGGAACTTCAAGACTGTGGAGTGGGTGGGGCACGTCAGGTGCACCTGTCTGGCGGTCTTTGGGCACTGGAGCTGGCCTCTGTTTTATTTATTTATTTAATAAAAACAGGCTCTCGCTCTGTAGCTCAGGCTGGTCTCGAACTCCTGGCTCAAGAAATCTGCCCTCCTTGGCCTCCCAAACTGCTGGGATTACAGGTGTGAGCCACTGCACCCAGCCTGGCCTGTTTTAACCCTGTGCATTCTGGCCAATGAGAAACCCCAGGGTTTTGCAGACCGGGTCTGGAGGATGTGTTTGCCCTGCTTGCCTCTACCCCTCCCCATCAAATGCTAACCAGCCTCATCTTCTCAGAATTGAGTCTTCGAGTGCTGGGCCAGAGCTGCCCAGAGGTCTCCTCTCCCCCACCCTGCTCTTGCCACATGTGCCTCTACTTCCATGTGCTCGCCTCGCCACAGCCCCTGCCCATACAGTCTGCAGAATGGCTCTGATGTTGGGGGGAGGGTCGTCTCGTCTCTAAAGTGCTCCCTCTTAGGGCCTCAGGGCCTGCCAGCCCTGCTAGAGATCTTCCCTTTCTGGTCTCTAGGAACAGACTCGTGGTTGATCGTCCCTTGCCCTGGAATTGTACAGGAACTTTGAAGGGAGCTCCTCAGCTGTGGGTGGCCCTGGCTGCATGGGGACGACCCCAGACTTGGCCACGTATTCATCACAGGCCATGTCTGTTGCCAGCTGTGGACACCTGTGTTTGCCTTTCCTCATCTTCCCTTCCTCTGCTGGAGGAACTGCGAGTCTGGGCTGACCTGGGTGGCCAGGACCCAGGTGAGGGCTGGGGGATGGGCACCGCTAGAATCATCTGGATCCGGGACAGTGAAACTGGCCCAAGGGAAAAAGGATTTGCCAAGGTCACCCAGTAAGTCAGTGGCAGGGCCAGAGCCCTGCACTGGGCCCTTTCAAGTTATGCTCCCTTGATTGAGGTCTCCAAATCCTGAGCCCTGCCCTTCACAAGTGGTGGCCTCAGGGGAAGTCGCCTGTTTACAGGTAGCTCTGATGCACGGCCATGTGGGCGGCAGGAGAATGTGCCGAGCAGAGGGGCAGCTCGTTCTTAGCTCTCGAGTGTGTCAGTTTTGGGTGGAACGTGCCTAGGAAGAGGTCCCAGGAGGCCATCTATGGCTTACCTGGGTGCAGCCTGTGAGTCAGGGATCTGCAGGGGTCATAGCTGTGGTGGGCTGTGGTCACCCAGGGCTAAAAATGACCTGACGGGCTCCGGCTTGGAGAAGCCACCCACCAGTCCCTGAAGTAATTGGGGCCCATGCAGACCCCCAGACATTTCTCATAGCAGCACATACACACAAACCACATGGCTCAGAGCTGCCTGTCTCTCCTGCAGCTGGTTTGCTAGGGGACCTTGTGATGAGAGAGGGATGGAGAAGGGCTGAGTTCTAGTCCTGCACCAGCTTCAATTCCTGGTGTGACTTTTTTTTTTTTTTTTTGAGATAGAGTCTTGCTCTCGCCCAGACTAGAGTACAGTGGCGGATCTTAGCTCACTGCAAGCTCCACCTCCCAGGTTCAAGTGATTCTCCTGCCTCAGCCTCCTGAGTAGCTGGGATTACAGCTATGCGCCATGGTGCCCGGCTAATTTTTGTATTTTTAATAGAAACAGGATTTCGCCATGTTAGCCAGGCTGGTCTCGAACTCCTGGCCTCTAGTGATCCACCTGCTTTGGCCTCCCAAAGTGTTGGGATTATAGGTGTGAGCCACCATGCCCAGCCTGACATTTGTTTATTCAACAAATATTTACTGAGCATCGCCTACTATTCTAGGAACTTGAGATAAATCAATGAACAAAAGAGACCCCAAAATCCCTCCCTTCATAGAGAAGTAGTGGAGAGAGAAGACAATACATTGATGTGATAAATAAGTTAATTATGAAGACTGCTAAGGGAGAAGTGCTTGGTGCCAGCACACCGTTTCCTCCTCTGAAATGAGGGAGTTGGACCAGAGTCTTCTGGAGGTCTCTGCAGGCTCTGAGGGTTGCCGTGGCTTCGGCTGCCTCCAAGCCAGGCCCTCTTCCTGGGGACCAGGCTGTGCTGGGCCTGGAAATTGGCGGCTAAGTTCAGCATGAACTGAAGAGATCGTCTGGGCGCAAATCTGGATCCCTGTGTGTCTTGGCCATGTTGTTTAACCTCTCTGGCCTCAGTTCTCCCATCTGTCAAAGGGGTACGCTGAATACCAGTCACACAGGTGGCTGTGAGAATTCGGTGAACTAGGGCACATAAGCCCTTAGCACAGGGGGAACATTCACTGTTTGGTTTTTTTGTTTTGTTTTGTTTTTTCTTTTTGAGACGTAGTCTGGCTCTGTCACATAGGCTGGAGTGCAATGGCAGGATCTTGGCTCAGTGCAACCTCTGCCTCCTGAGTTCAAGTGATTCTCCTGCCTCAGCCTCCCGAGTAGCTGGGACTATAGGCGCACGCCATCACACCCGGCTAATTTTTGTATTTTTAGTGGAGACCGGGGTTTCAGCATATTGACCAGGCTAGTCTTGAACTCCTGACCTCGTGATCTGCCCGCCTCAGCCTCCCAAAGTGCTGGGATTACAGGCATGAGCCACTGCGCCCGGCCTGATTCACTGTTGTTACTACAGATTGAGCAGCCCTAATCCAAAAATCCAGAGTCTGAAGAGCTCCAAGATGCAAAGCTTTGAGTGCCGACGTGATGCCACAAGGGAAAATTCCACACCTGGCCTCATGTGATAGGTCATAGGTCAAAAAGCAGTCAATAATTTTGTTTCATGCACAAAATTATTTAAAATATTGTATAAAATTACCTTCAGGCCATGCGTATGAGGTATATAGGAAATGGTCCCATCCCCAAGATGTCTCGGTATGGATATTCAAATATTCTAAAATCTGAGAAAAAATCCAAAATCTGAAACACGTCTGGTCCTGAGCATTTGCAATAAGGGATACTGAACCTGTATTTTACCTGTCACCCTCAGGTGACCTCCTTTTTTGTCCTCAAGCTGGCCTTCCCACCTACCCTCCAGTTAGGTTGGACCTTGTTAACCCTTTGAAATACCACTTTAACCGTGTGTTTTCTCTCTCACCACTTCCTCCAGGAAGTCCCCCTGGATATGTGTGTCCCTTTGTTTTTCTGTCTCCCCCTTGCTCTCCTCTGCATGGTCGGTCTCCACTTCTGGTCTTAGCTGAAAGCTTAGTCCTGACTCACCTGTGCCCATCTTCCCCCAGCCGGGCCCAGTTGCCTCGACCTCCATGTGTGCTAGGCACAAGGCATGGATTATCCCCAAACAAGGGTAACCTTCAACCCTCAGAGAGTGGCCCAGTGGCCATCCTTTCGCTCAGGACAGTTCTCCTTGGCTGGCCCATCACTGATGCCTGCTGTGTCTTCCCAGGTCAGCCAGTCCCAGCTGAGTCTGAGAAACGGTTGTCTCCCCTCGGCCTTGGTGGTGGACACTGAGGTCCTCCTGTGGGGCCGGGCCAGGGGGTGCCCAAGCATAGGACGAAGTTCCCAGGAGAGCATGCTCTGTGAGAAGCCCAGAGGCTCCTGCCCCTCCCCCAGAGTCACCCCCACTCTGTTTTTTCTGTCCTGCAGACACTACCCCAAGCAGTCCTTCACCATGGTGGCGGACACCCCGGAAAACCTTCGCCTCAAGCAACAGAGTGAGCTCCAAAGTCAGGTGAGGGGCTGGGTGGTGCCGGGGCCTGGCAGGGAGGGATGCTGGGGAGGGATGTTGTAAGGTCGGCATTTGGCAAGAGTACCTTCCCCTGCGGTTACTCTGCAAGGCCAAGGTGCTGAAATCCTAGCATTGCCTTTAATCTTGACCCCACTCCTGACTTTATCAAAGGAGCAGGGTAGAGCGTTCTCCCACTTCCTACCTAGAGGGGGTTGGAGAGGTGTGGGTGTCTATTTGAGCCCGCTCTGGGGCTCCCTAAAGCCCACCTCCTCCAGGAAGCCACTCTCCCCTCCCTCTTCCCCATTCACACTCACCCACAAAGGAGGGGTTTGGGGAGGACCAGGGAATTTGTCCCTCCAGGTCATGCCAGTCTGAGGCTGGGCAGCCAACCCTCTATAGTCACGTCCCAAACCTTCTCCACCCACTGAAGGGCAAGGTGTGAAGGGGGCCCTGCCATGGGGGTGCGGGATAGGGGGCTGTTCTGCCTCTGTCTCCTGTGGCTTGACTTGCCAGAACACTGCTGAGTGGGAGGTGTGTGCCCCTGTAGGAGGGGAGGACGGGTTCCAGGCCTAGGGAGAACTTGGTCTTTAGGGGACACGGAGGAATAAGCAAAGGGTCTGGAGTCCTGAGAACAGAACAGCTGACCCACCCTGCCTGGGGGTGCGAGGGCTCCTGGGACAAACCTGGCCAGTGATGAGGTGGGGTGGGGTGGGGCGGGGCTTCAGCCGGTGAAGGATTAGGCTTGAGAATACATGTAGGGGAATTTACCACGTGGGCAGCGCGCCCAGGACCCACTCAGCATCGGGAGAAGACTGCAGAGGTTCCACCCGGGCCACAGAGAGGGGATCTCTCCCAGTTCCTCCAGAGGGGACTCCTGCTGCTTGATCTTGATGTGACTGCCTGGGTCCATCAGGGAGAACCGACCCTGCCTTTTGTCAGGCTTTCCATGCCCCCTCTCTCAGCATCCTCCCAGCAGCCCTGTGAGGAAGGTGCTATCTTCCCCATTGTTACAGATGAGGCGACTGAGGCCCAGCGACTTTGAGGGACTGGCTGAGGTCCTGCGGGTAGGAGAGGCAATAATAATATTCACAGCTGATGATGGAGGGCTCAGTGCTCCCGGCGTGTGAGCTCGTTTAATCCTCACCCAGCCCTGTGCAGCTGTAGCATCACTTCACTTCAGAGAAGAGGAAATAGACACTGGCAGCTTTGAATGTAGGTTTGTCTAACCCAGGGACTATCCATTCCCCAAGAAACAGTCTCTACCTTAATAATAAACATGATAGTTCCTTATGCTGTTGAGAAGTTTTGTAGTTTAGGGCTGGGAGCCATGGCTCACGCCTGTAATCCCTGTGCTCTGGGAGGCCAAGGTAAGAGGATCACTTGAGCCCAGGAGTTCGAGACCAGCTGGGACAACATAGCAATACCTGGTCCCTAAAAAAAGAAAAACTAGCAGAGATGGTGGTGTGCACCTGTGGTCGTAGCTACTTGGAAGTTTGAGGTGGGAGGATCACTTGAGCTGAGGAGTTGGAGGCTGCAGTGAGCCATGATCGCACCACTACACTCCAGCCTGGGTGATGGGGTGAGACCCTGTCTCTAAAAAAAGGAAAAGAAAGAAATTGTGTAGTTTAGCAAGTGCCTTTAGTTAGTTCCCCTGTTTATCCTTGACTGGGTTCTGGGGGAAGGTAAAAGACCCATCGTCTCTGTCTTACAGATAGGGGAACCGAGTGAGTGAGTGCGGATCCAGGATTTGGGCCCTGGTCTTGTCACTCCCAAGTCTGGGGCTCTTGATGCTGCACAGCCCTGGTAGGGCCTGAGGCTCACAGAGGAAGAGAGCAGCAGCTCACACCTGCCACCCACCCACCTGCGGCACAGAAGCTGAAGTTACTAGGAAGCAGGGAACACCACAGCCTGCCTGGCCATATTTTACAGATTCTAGCCAGGCTCTGACTCCTGCCTTCAATTCCCTGCCCTGTGGAAGGGCCATGGGGGCCAGAGGTGGAGGGGCTCAGAAGGACCTGGGAGAAGAGGTGCTGGGAGCAGATGGCAGGTCTTTGGAGACACACACACACACACACACACACACACACACACACACACACACCCCCTTCTCAGGGGAGAAATTCAAACCCCTCAGCCTTTGTCAGTTCCACAAAAGCATGGCTGCAGCTCTTTTTGCCCCGGCACCCTATCCCCGAGGGGTGGGGTTTGAGGAGGAAGCACCTCCACGTTGTTCCCCCTGCCCAGGATGGGCAGCAAGTGGGCAGGGCATGCTGTTGGCAGGGGCTGCTTCTGCCCCCCACAGGGGAAGCCAGCACCACACTCTGGGTTTGGGGGCTCCTGTCCCTGGCCTGTGCCCCCTGCTTCCCAGGGTCATGGCCTGCTGGGTTCCCGGGGGGGCCTCTTGGGAGATGAAAATGGCGGTCACTCTTCATTAGGGTCTCACTGAGGGCCAGACCGTGTCCGTGTGTGTATGTGTGTGTGTGTGTGTGTGCACGCATGCACGCATGTATGTGTGTATGCCTGACTTTGTTTAATCCTTACAGCCACCTGATGAAAGAGGGGCTCTTATTATCCCCATCATACAGATAGGGACACTGAGGTTTACAGAGGCTGCCCTGCTTGTGCAGAGCCCAGGGACAGAGGCAGACATCAAGCCCCATGACCTGGCCCTGGAGCCCGTTGCTCTGAACAGTGCTGATGGCACAGGCACCGAGCCCTGTGCTCCCACCCTGCAGGATGCACCAGTCAGCAGCAAGTAGGATGGGCTTGTTGGAATGCAGATTCCTAGGCCCCACCCAAGGGACTTCTGCTTGGCAGCTCTGGGTGAGGCCCAAGAATCTGCATTTTGACTCCCCCGTGATTCTGATAAGGACTTTTGGCCCCACTTTAAGAAGCTTAGAGATGGGTCCATGGGCAGGAGTGTACCGACCCTGTTTGTATGCTCTGAGGGGTGCCACATTAGGGTAGGGCTTTGCACTAAGGGCACGGCTCTGTTCCCCTGAGGTGGGGGTCCTCGGGGGTGGGGGCTGAGGGCAGGATAGGCAGGGGAGGAAAGGGTACTGGCCTTTTTGCAGGCCTGTTCTGTCTCCCTTCCCACCGCCCACCAGCTGTGTGGTCTGAGACTGTCTTTCCTCTCATAGCTTTGCTTCCTCACCAGTAAAATGAGGACAGCAAACCCAGTTGCCTCAAGCTGGGGGCTGGGCCTGATGCTTTGAGGCTTGGAAGGGCTGAGCCGGCCAGGCTGGAGCAGTGACAGGTTCTGGTTCCTGTGGCTGCCGTGGGGGCAGAGCTGGCGAGAGCTGCCTGCGGCTGGCAGGAAGGGAAGGGGGAGCCTCTTCTGCTCACCCAGCTTCACCCCACAGGGTCAGCTGGCTTCTCTCCATGCCCCTTCTGGGCCTGCCTTGCCCTTCCCTGTCTCTGGGAAGCTGCCCAGGCTATTTCAGCTTTATTTATTTTCCCATCTCTATATTGGTCTCCAAAGTGGCACTTTGGGTGTCTGGGACACCTGGAACCTCCCCTGTGGAGGAGGTAACCACAGAACTGTCCAGAAATGACCCTCTCGCTGGTCCTGCCCAGGCCTGGCTGAGGCAGGGGGCTGGCAGCTGGACCCCCAGCCCCCCTTCTCACTTGCTGCTCCCATCCCACCCCCAGGCTGAGCAGAGGCAGTGGCTTTGGGGTGGGACTGAGCTGGAGGTGTCTGTGTGGCCCTGAACCCAGGCAGAAGTGCCAAGTGCCAGTAGACTGTTCTTCCATTTTTTCCTTCATCAACTCACCTTGATGGGGTCGTGGGAAAATACAGGGGGGTTTCTATCCTCCTCGGATCTTGTAAGCAGCACGGGTGGTAGAGTATCACTCTTACCCGAACTAGCTGGCCTGAGATTGAATCTCGCATCTGCTGCCACCAGCTGTGTGACCTTGGGCAAGTTGCTTAACCTCTGTGCACAGTGCCTTCGTCTGAGTAATGTGGATTACCGCTCTCCAGAGGGTGGTGTGAAGATAGGAGGATACGTTAAGCATTTAAAGATTCCTGGCGTGGAGTCAGCATTCAGTGTTTGCTACTACTGTTCTCCCGGAAAGGAGAGGAAATGGAACTTGGACATGAAGAAGCTGGGAAATACACACAGCAACCTTTTGACCATGACTTCCAGCCCCGGCCCTTTCCATCAGCTCTCCTCTCCATCTGTGTGTGTCTAATTTTTTTTTTTTAATTTGTATTTTTTTGAGACAGGGTCTCTCTCTGTCTCCCAGGCTGGAATGCAATGGCACGATCTTGGCTCATTGCAGCCTTGACTTCCCAGACTCAAGCGATTTTCTCACCTCCACCTCCTGAATAGCTGGGACTACAGGCGTGCATCACCATGCCCGGCTAATTTTTGTATTTTTAGTAGAGACAGGGTTTCGTCATGTTGCCCAGGCTTGTTTCAAACTCCTGACCTCAAGTGATCTGCCCACCTCAGCCTCCCAAAGTGCTGGGATTACAGGTGTCAGCCACCGCGCCCTGCCTAAATTTTAAAAACTAGTGTTTCTTTTTTGTTAGAAGGGGATGGGTTACAAAGTATGTTGGCCCAACACATAGTAGGCACATAATAGTGGAAATTGTATTTCACTCAATAAATTTTGTATTTTTTTAGAGATTTTTATTAATTTTTTTTTTTTTTTTTTAATAGAGATGGGGTACTATGTTCCCAGGCTGGTCTCGAACTCCTGGGCTCGAGCGATCCACCTGTCTTGGCCTCCTAGACTGCTGGGATTACAGACATGAGCCATTTTGTTTTTAAGTCCAGCCTAATTTTTGTGTTTTTTTTAGATGGAGTTTTACTCTGTCGCCCAGCCTGGAGTACAGTGTCACCATCTCAGCTCACTGCAACCTCCGGCTCCCAGGTTCAAGGAATTATCCTGCCTCAGCCTCCCAAGTAGCTGGGATTATGCCCACCACGCCTGGCTAACTTTTTTTGTATTTTTCTTAGTAGAGATGGGGTTTCACCATGTTAGTCAGGCTGGTCATGAACTCCTGACCTCAGGTGATCCACCCACCTCTGCCTCCCAAAGTGGTGGGATTACAGGCGTGAGCCACCGTGCCTGGCATAATTTTTGTTTTTAAGTAATGATCCTTCTTCTTATATTGGGTCATCAAGGCAGTTGTTTTCCCAATTATGCTACTTTGTTTGGAGATTCCGTGTCTGCATTCAATTCATTCATCATCCAACAAATGTTGATCTGCACCTCCTGTCTGCTGGAATGAGAAGCAAGATAGATCCAGGGAGAACAACTGAGAACTGACAGAAAAATTAGAGTTTCACGGATGGTGGTTGTTTGGGTGTCAGGAGCCTCAGATGTCAGTCAGTCCTGGGCCTGACACCAGAGTTTCCAAAATGGGAGCCCAGGTATCTCCCAGGAGTGGGGTCCTCTGGGAGCCCAGGCATCTCCCAGAAGTGGGGTCCTCTGACCGAAGCGCTGAGTTGCATCCTGGCCTGAGCAACAACTGGGTTGTGACCTTGGGCAGGTCCCTTCCTCCACAGGGACCCCCACAGCACCCTGGTGAGCCATCCTAGACAACAGGGGCAAGCACTCCTGCCAGGGCAAGAAGGGAGCCCTGAAGAGGGGCTCTGGGCTGGGCCCTCCCTACACCCCTGGCCCCCCCACCCTTCACTTCTGCCACCCCTTCCATACCCAAAGACCTTTCAAAGAGCCTTCCCTGTCTTGATTATCCATAGTCAGGGTCTGAAGGTGCTTAAAAATGGTCACAGACTCCAAATGGGAGGGATTTTAGAGATCAGCTAGCCAGCTCCCTTCAGGGGACCCAGAGAGGGGAACTGACTTGCTTAGAAACACACAGCAAGGTGGTGCTGATCCCAGGCTCCCTCCCTTCTCAGCTTCTACCCCTCAGCCCTACCCTCTGTGGGCCTCCTATGTTAGCAGTGAAACGAATGATCCTTCCCCAACAGGGAGGGGGAGGCAGAAGCAGTTCCCGATCCTGGGAACCTGCTGATGTCATTGCAGCGTCGCCATGGCGATTATTCCCCTGGATTAGGGGCCTGACCCTTGCAAAGCCAGGAAGCAGGGGACGGAGTGGGGGACTGGCACTCGTTCAGCACTTCATTGCTGACAGAGCACTTTCACACTGGCCCTCCACAATGCGCTGCTGCTTTAGAGCCACTGTCTGTATCGTGGGTTGGAGTGACTGGCGTTATGGTCCCCATTTTACAGATGTGGGAACTGAATCTTGAGATGTGAAGTCGTTGGCCCAAGATCACTCAGAAGTGGGAGACTGAGCCTGTGTTAGTGCTAGCTCCGACTGGCTTTGTGCCCAGACTTGGTGATAAGAAGCCCCCTGCCCATATTATACCTGATTTCTGTCACAACTCTTTTACAGATGAGGAAACCGAGGCCAGGGGCTTGAGATGCAGGGCTTCTGTATCTGGAGCTACATTTCTCTGTCTCTGAGTGCCCTACCTTCCCCAATGCCCGCTTCTCAAAGGGCCTCCCACTAAGAGTCACCGTGCTGGCCCAGGGCTACCAGGGCTTCCAGGGCTGAGGAAGAGCTGGTGCTAGGCAGGTTCTGGACTCTCGGGGTGGGTTGGTGCCTCTATCCACTGCATTCACTTCTGATCTAATGGGGACCAGCACATCCAAGCCCTTCTTGTCTGGATCAGAACAGAGAAGGAGAGGGAACCACATGGATGAGTGACTGGGGGCTTCAGGAGACAAACAAGGACTCTGACCCCCACAGGCATGTGCAGAGGACCTGACAGGTGTGGCCGTGGCTGCATGCGCATGTGCAGTCGCTCCAGTCCAAGCACAGCTCGGTGCTGCTGCCAGATGATTCCCTGCCAGGGAGCTGCCTGGGTTTGTGTCCTGGGCTGACCTGTGTCCAGGACCGTGCAGCCCCTGTGGAGGAAATCCAAGCAGCTGGTGGGGTCTGGAACAGATGGCTGATGAGGTGGACAGTGAAGTCTCTGGAAGCCAAGGAAGAGTTTCCTGTTCCATGAGTTTTCTCAGCCTCATTCTGTTCTTCAAAACCCCCAGGGGAGGACAAGCTGTTCCTCATATTTCAATTCCTTTCGTGCCAGGGAAGTCCTTTCTGATGTCTGACTTGAGTCCCTCTGGTACTGTGGTGGGGTGGAAGGGCTCTTCCCTGGAGCTTGGAGACCTGCTGAGATGCTGTCTGACCCCCGCTGCTTTCCTCCCCTCCTATGGCGGTGGCCTCTGAAGCCATCCCGGCAGGCTCCCAGAATCCGCGGGGCCTGTCAAAGGCGCATTGATGGAGCCTTCCCTGGGGCTGTCTCACCACCCTCCTTTCTGGGCACCAACTCTGTCCTTTGGCACAGCCCTCACTCAGCTGGTTGCTGAAAAGCTCCCCCAGGCGTAGTGGGAAGGGCCACATCCTGGCTAACATGAGGGCTGGGGCCACCCTGGGAGCTCTGGAAAGAACCTTTTTCCTATAAGCTTCCAGACAGGATGGGCAGGGAGTGAAGGGTCAGGAGTCAGGCAGATGAGGGTTTGCACTCTGGTAGTGCCGGACATTGACTGCTAAGCTCCGTGACCTTGGGCAGGGGACTTTGCCTTTCTGTGGCTCCGTTTCCTGATCCGTAAATTGGAGCTGTTAATTGCGTGGCTATATGGTGGGATCTAAATGAGATGGTTCATGTAAGGCCCTGGGCTCTGTGCCCGCCATTCACTGCGCACCGAAGACTTGGTAGTGGCTTATTATTACGAGTCTAACACCTTTTGGCTGAGGCTTCTGCTTTGAGTTGGGGACTTCTGGTCAGGGTCTTTCTCCTGACTCCCTGTCCCTGTCTCCTGACTGGTTGCTGCCTCAGAGGGGCCCCAAGCCGAGGCCCTTTCGGCTCCTGGCCTGACTCCAATCCCTCTTCCTCCCCTCCTGCAGGTGCGCTACAAGGAGGAGTTTGAGAAGAACAAGGGCAAAGGTTTCAGCGTAGTGGCAGACACGCCCGAGCTCCAGAGAATCAAGAAGACCCAGGACCAGATCAGTAACGTGAGCTCCTGCCCTGCCCTGCGGCATCCCTGCTGCCCTCTGTTTGGTCCCCTTCCTGCCAGCCTGGCAGACGCAAGCCTGGCAGATGTGAATGAGGCCAGTGCCTCCACTGCCCCTGCCCTCCAGGGTGGGCCTGGGGAAGAGCTTGGGGTTCCCAGATGCCTCTTCTCTGTGTACCCCCAGACCAGCCCGCATAGCATTTTCTTCTTGAAGGGACTGTATTCTGTGGGGGCCTGTGTGCTAAATCAGCCCCCACTCTCTCTGACTGTTGTCCTTTTTTCTGGATATCGTGGGTATCGGTGCAGACTGCACGTCTCATCTTAGCACAAAGGTCAAAACTGTGGGGGCGGGGAGCACCTGGCCTCCCCTGGTCTGCGCCTGGGTGCTGACATTGCAGTCATTTCCGCCCTTCCTTGGCCTCCTCCCCCACATCAGCCTGCTCTTCCTTCCTGTGTAAAAACCCCAGCCAGCTTCACCCGCCAGCCCTGCACCCCCTGGCTCACACCCCCCACCTCCCTGATGGTCAGTGGCATCTGGCTGTGGCAGGGGTGGGCATGGAGAGTGGGCAGGGGATCGACTGTCCCCAGCATCGTGTGCCCTCCGTGGCACCTGTGGCCAGAGAACAGGCCTCAGTTTCCTGCTTGGCAGAGCCACAGGCAAGCAGCCTGTGTGGCTTTAGGCATGTGGGGGCAGGGCACTGCGGTGAGCAGCAACCATGGGGGACGCGCACACAGAACTGCAGGGGCTGCCCAGCCAGCCTGGCCTAGGAGGTCCTGCCAGGGAGGGTTTAGGCAGGCAGCTGTCTTCGTGTCTGGAACAGGAAGGGATCAGTGAGCTGCCTGTTGTTGCTCTGGGCTGAGGAACTGGGGATAGAGATTGCGGGGGGGGCCTGGCTTTCCGGTGGTCTCAGCACCCACTCCCTGGGCTCCACATCCCTTCCCACCCTCCACCTGGCCACCTCAGCAGGGCGCTCCTTTAAGAGCTTGGCTGGGCCATGCATAGAGTGGGCTGCAGTGGTGGGTCAGGTGGATTTCAGAAGCGCAGGCAGCCCACAGACAGCAGAACCAGCCATGCCCAAAATGGTGGCTTTCAAACTCTGACTTCAGCCTACAGTAAAATATACATTGTATGTCTTGACCCATCTGACAGGCATACATTTATGTAGAGGGAAAACAGAATGGAAGCTTTCATGAATGAGTACTTCCTACTTAGAGGGCGTTCAGATCTTTTTTTTTTTTTTTTTTTTTTGAGACAGAGTCTCACTCTGTTGCTCAGGCTGGAGTGCAGTGGTGCTCTGCCTCCAGGGTTCAAGTGATTCTCCTGCCTTAGCCTCCCAAGTGGAGTAGCTGGGATTACAGGTGCACAGCACCACCTCCGGCCAATTTTTGTATTTTTGGTAGAGACAGGGTTTCACCATGTTGGCCAGGCTGGTCTTGAACACCTGACCTCAGGTGATGTGCCCGCCTTGGCCTCCCAAAGTGCTAAGATTACAGGTGTGAGCCACCGCACCCGGCCACATTCAGATCTTTTCTAAAGATGCTGGTTGCAGGCCCCTATACACCCTCAAATAATACAGCCCCTTTGAGGACTGTATTCCCAACACTTTGGGAGACTGAGGTGGGAGGATTGCTTGAGCCCAGGAGTTTGAGACTAGCCTGGGCAACACAGCAAAACTCTGTTTCTACAAAAAAAAAAAAAAAAAAATACAAAAACTAGCCAGGCATGATAGCACACGCCTGTGGTCCTAGCTATTCAGGAGGCTGAAGTGGGAGGATCACCTGAGCCCGGAGGTTTGAGGTTATAGTGAGCCGTAATTGCACCACTGCATTCCAGCCTGGGAAACCAAGTGAGACCCTGTTTCCAAAAAAAAAAAAAAAAAAAAAAAAAGGACCAGGCGCGGTGGCTCACGCCTGTAATCCCAGCACTTTGAGAGGCTGAGGTGGGCGGATCATGAGGTCAAGGGTCAAGAGATTGAGACCATCCTGGCCAACATGGTGAAACCCTATCTCTACTAAAAATACCAAAATTAGCTGGGCGTGGTGGCGTGTGCCTGTAATCCCAGCTACTTGGGAGGCTGAGACAGAAGAACCGCTTGAACTCGGGAGGCGGAGGTTGCAGTGAGTCGAGATCTGGCCATTGCACTCCAGCCTGGCGACAGAGCGAGACTCCATCTCAAAAAAAAACCAAAAAGATGCTGGTTGCAGACTTACTGTGAATGGGTTTTGCAACTGGATTGTTGACCTGCAGTTTGAAATTGGTGGCCTGAGGAAATGGCATGCTTCCCTTTGGCTAGCAGGGGATGCCTAGGGCGGGCACTCTAATCCTCCTTCCCCTCCAACTTCCAGAGGCCTGTCACAGTTGACTCTTTATATGCCAGGGCCTGGCCTCACACCCTGGAGCTTCCCTTTGGCTCAGACCCTGCAAAGGGTAAGACCCTTAGGTCTGTGTCTCAGAGCTCTCCGCTTGGAAAGTGGGGGAGGGGGAAGATGGTCTTAGATTATGGGGAAAACCCGGAATGGTTCACAGAACTGGAATGTCGGCTCTTCAGCCTCTGCGGCTTTTCATGTAGAGGCTGTAGTCTTTTATCAGTGACACTTGCTCCCAATGTGCAACCCCAGCTCCCTGGCTGTTCACTCATTGCTTCACCCTGTGGGTTTTGGAGGAGGGGAGACAAGCCCAGTCATCCCTGCTTCCCTTTCTGGAAGGCTTCCAGAACACTCCACACTCAGCCTAAGCCACATCCTCTTCTTCCCTCCCCCAGTTAGAGGTGTTAATATCCTAGTGACAAA
This sequence comes from Gorilla gorilla gorilla, assembly GCF_029281585.2. NCBI lineage: Eukaryota > Metazoa > Chordata > Mammalia > Primates > Hominidae > Gorilla > Gorilla gorilla. The sequence continues at coordinate 53,574,662 of NC_073228.2, read as the reverse complement.
ACTCACCACCCTGGCCAAGCCATCCGCATCTCAGGAGATAACCATCTTTTACCCTTCTCGCGGTGCTGCAGTGAGCTAATGGTCCTCCGCAGGAGCTGGGGGAAGGGATCGACCCTGACCTGCTAGCTGCTTTTGCAGCTTTAGCAGAGACCTGTAGGGTGTGAATGCAAAGCCTGGAGACTCTTGGTTTTAATGAAAGCAATTACAGTCTGTCGGATATGGGCCTCCAGACAGCTGTAGCACAGTCACCTGTAGGGTTGACTGAAAATGCAGACTCACAGGCCTTCTCCCCTGGCTGCCAGAATCAGCGTCTCTGGGAGTGAGGCCCAGGAATCAGCATGTTAGACACATTCCCTGGGTTTCTGTGGTGCTCTCTGAAGTTTGAGAGCCACCACCTAAAAGTCTGAAAAAGCTTCACCAACCCCTAAGTCAGAGGGTGCCAGATCAGGCTGTACCTCAGAACCCCAGGGGAGCTTTATTTTTAATTTTATTTTTTTGAGACGGAGCCTTGGTTTATCACCCAGGCTGGAGTGCAGTGGTGCGATCTCGGCTCACTGCAACCTCCGCCTCCCGGGTTCACGCCATTCTCCTGCCTCAGCCTCCTAAGTAGCTGGGACTACAGGCGCCCGCCACCACGCCCGGCTAATATTTTTTGTATTTTTAGTAGAGACGGGGTTTCGCCGTGTTAGCCAGGATGATCTCGATCTCCTGACCTTGTGATCCACCCGCCTCGGCCTCCCAAAGTGCTGGGATTACAGGCGTGAGACACCGAGCCCAGCCTATTTTTATTTTTGAGACAGGGTTTCGCTCTGTCATCTGGGCTGGAGTGCTATGGTGTGTTCACGGCTCAGTGCAGCCTGAATCTTCTGGGATCAAGCCATTCTCCCACCTTAGCCTCCGAGTAGCTGGGACCACAGGTGTGCACCACCATGCCCAGCTAATTTTTCTTTTTTTTGCAGAGACACTATCTTGCTATGTTGCCCAGGCTGGTCTCAAACTCCTAGATTCAAGTTATCCTCCCGCCTCAGCCTCCCAAAGTGCTGGGATTATAGGGGTGAGCCACCTCACCTGGCCTCCCAGGGGAGCTTTTTTTTTTTTTTTTTAATTTTATCAGAGACAGGGTCTCACTATGTTGTCTTAAACTCCTGGACTCAAGTGATCCGCCCACCTCGGCCTCCCAAAGTTCTGGGACTACAGGCATGAGCCACTGCTCCTGGGAGCTTTAAACCACATATAAAACCATTGCTAAGTTGTCCCAACCTCCTGAAGTGTTTTGGAAAATAGGGTGTTTAGAGCCACACCTTTTGTTTTGTATCCAAAATAGCATTCCTGTTCCTGTATGTAGCTTGTTGCTTTGCTTCCCAGATTAGCACCAAATGACTCCAGTTATTTATTTATTTTTAATTTTAATTTAATTTTTTTTTTGAGATAGAGTCTCGCTCTGTCGCCCAGGCTGGAGTGCAGTGGTGTGATCTTGGCTCACTGCAACCTCTGCCTCCCGGGTTGAAGCGATTCTTCTGCCTCAGCCTTCTGAGTAGCTAGGACTATAGGCACATGCCACCACGCCTGGCTAATTTTTGTATTTTTAGTAGACACAGGGTTTTGCCATATTGGCTCGGCTGGTCTCGAACTCCTGACCTCAGGTGATCCACCTGCCTTGGCCTCCCAAGGTGCTGGGATTACAGGCGTGAGCCACTGTGCCTAGCTGACTCCAGTTATTTCTAAAGGTCAGGCCATCTTATAAAAGAATGAGGATATGCTTCCCTGGAGGGATATGCTGCAGACTAGGGCTTTTTACCAGCCAGAGCATTTTAAAAACAAGTGTCTGATCTCCTCTGGGGTGTCTGCTTTGGATAAGTGCAGTCTGTCTTCAGTCTTGCTAAGTGGCGAGACAGTGAGGTAGGAAGAGATGGTAAGGGCCCAGATCCTAGCTTCTGTCATTCTGGGGCCAGGCAGGGCTCTTTGAGCCTCAGCTTCCTCATTTGTAAAAATGGGACAGTAGGCCCTACTTTGACAGGTGGTTGCAAGGAACATGCCAAGTGCTTGGCATGGGATAAATGATATCACTATTATTATCATCATTATTATTTTTGAGACAAGATTGCCCAGGCTGGAGTACAGTGGCACGATCATAGGTCACTGCAGCCTCGAACTCTTGGGCACAAGTGGTCCTCTCCCGTCAACTTCCTGAGTAGCTGGTATTACAGGCATATAGCACCATGCCCAGCTAATTGTTATATTTTTTGTAGAGATAGGGTCTTGCTATGCTGCCCAGGCTGGAGTGTAGTCACGTGATCATAGCTCACTGCAGCCTTGAACTCCTGGGTTTAAGTGAACCCTGGCCTAAGACTCCCAGGTTGCTGGGATTACAGGCACACGCCATCACACCCGGTTATGTTGTCAATGTTATCAATACTTTAAAGGCACACTTGTCTGCTTTCTACACTGTTGCCAGAGAAGGGACATAAAGTGAAGTTTGGCAGAAAAGTTTGGCCATTGTCTAGTACTGAGAATGTGTGGAAGTGAGGAAAGGGGCTAGTATATTACACATCTATGGTGAGTAGTTGTGTCATCATTAAAGGCATCTGAAGAGTTGCCTTTTGATGGGTCCATGCTGTGGGATAAAGGTTACATGTTAGGAATCCTGGCCTTTTGTCATGAGCTCTAGCAGTGTTCAAGTATGGAAAACTTTAGTCGCTTTACTGGAGCCTCGTCTTTTATTTACTTACATATTGATTTTCTGTATACAATTTTGTGTCCTTAAAACTTTTTTTATGTGTGAAATATGACACATAGTAACATATACAATAAACACCTGTTTCACCAGGCAGGTATACCATACATTGTATTACCGTATGCCTGTCAAGAGCCCAGTGTTCACAGTGTTAAAAATATAACTCCCATGTAGTGAGTACTTATCATATCTTTATTTAATTATGAGGGAACCAGCTAGAGATTAAAGCTGGGGAATATGAGAGGCAGAGGTAAATGCTAGTCTGTGAAAGAAAGTGCTGGGGCCGGGCAAGGTGGCTCATGTCTGTAACCCCAGCACTTTGGGAGGCCGAGGCGGGCAGATCACCTGAGGTCCGGAGTTCAAGACCAGCCTGGCCAGCATGGTGAAACCCTGTCTCTACTAAAAATACAAAAATTAGCCAGGTGTGGTGTTGCACACCTGTAGTCCCAGTTACTTGGGAAGCTGAGGCAGGAGAATTGCTTGAACCCGGGAAGTGGAGGTTGCAGTGAGCTGAGACTACACCACTGCACTCCAGCCTGGGCAACAGAGCAAGACTCCGTCTCAAAAATAAAAAAAAAAAAAGGAAAAAAGAGAGTACTGGATACATTTAGCTACAGAAATGGTTAAGGGCCTACCATTAGTTATACATTGGCTATCGTCCTACAGGAAAATAAAACCATAAACTTTGAAGATATCTTTGCTGCAGGCAGAAATGCTTTGCATCTCAGTTGGCCAGAAATAATGAGCATTTTATATTCTGTAATGAGCTTCAGTCTTTAGAGTCTGGGCCTAATCAATAGTAAATAGTCAAACAAAGTTTTGTCCCCAGAGTAAAATACTCTGAAGGCAGGTTTGTTGGACAGTCCTCTAGTTTGATTTTGAAAGCATGTATTTTTCATTATAATTTTAGTATGTAATTATGTATTCTTAAACACTATAGTTTTGCTTTTCCTGATTTTGAACACAGAGTAATTTTGTGTATCTTGCTTCTCTTACCATTGGGTTTAAAGATTCATCCATATGTTTGTGTGTAGCGGTAGTACATCCTTTTTCATTGCTATATAGTATTCCATTGTTTGTTTATACCACACTTTATTGATTCTGTTGCTGGTGGACATTTGTACTGTTTCCAGTTGCTATGGACATTTTTGTACATATCTCCTGAGGTCTATGTACATTGGAACTGCTGCATCTTAGAATGTGTGCTCCTTGGGCCGGGCCGTGGTGGTTCACACCTGTAATCCCAGCACTTTGGGAGGCCGAAGTGGGTGGATCATGAGGTCAAGAGATCAAGACCATCCTGGCTAACACAGTGAAACCCCGTCTCTACTAAAAATACAAAAAATTAGCCGGGCGTGGTGGCGCACTCAGTGGCGCAATCCCAGCTGCTCTGGAGGCTGAGGCAGGAGAATCACTGAACCTGGGAGGCAGAGGATGCAGTGAGTTGAGATCGCGCCGCTGCACTCCAGCCTGGGCGACAGAGTGAGACTCCATCTCAAAAAAAAAAAAAAAAAAGTGTGCTCCTTCAACTTTACGAGATAATACGGAACTATTTTCCAAGTGGCTGCACTGATTTACCCTCCCACCAGCAGAGATGAGTTTCATTTGCTCCATGTGCTCAGATATGTTCACTTTAGCATTTTGATCGTGTAGAGTGTGATAGCCGATGGTTTTAGATTGCATTTCTGTGATTACTAATGAAGTTGAGTACAGACTTTTGTTTGTTTTAAAAATAAAATACTGGGGCATGGTGGGCTCACGCCTATATCCTAACAGTTTGGGAGGCTGTGATGGGAGGATTGCTTGAGGCCAGGAGTTTAAGACTTGCCTGGGCAACATAGCAAGATACCATCTCTACAAAAAAAGAAAGAAAATTAGCCGTGCATGGTGGCATCCACCTGTAGTCCCAGCTACTCGAGCGGCTGAGGTGGTAAGATTGCTTGAGCCCAGGAGTTTGAGGCTGCAGTAAGCCATGATCATGCCACCGCACTCCAGCCTTGGTGACAGAGCGAGACCCTGTCTCTAAAAAATAAATAAATAAAATATTGTGAGTCTCTAATGGGGAGCAGTATTGCATGGTGGTTGAGAACTGAGGCTCTGATGTTAGAACTGGATTCTGACTTAACCCACTGTTTGCCCACATCTTGAGCCTTGGTTTCCCTATCTGTAAAATGGCAATATTCTCGGGCTGGCTGAGAAAAGGAAATGAGGCCAGGCGCGGTGGCTCAGGCCTGTAATCCCAGCACTTTGGCAGGCTGAGGCAGGTGGATTATTTGAGGCCAGGAGTTTGAGACCAGCCTGACCAACATGGCAAACCCCCGCGTCCACTAAAAATAGAAAAAAATAGCTGGGCATGGTGGTGCACCCCTGTAGTCTCAGCTACTTGGGAGACAGAAGCAGGAGAATTGGTTGAACTTGGAAGGTGGAGGTTGCAGTGAGCTGAGATCGCACCACTGCACTCCATCCTGGGCGACAGAGCAAGACTGTCTCAAAATAAATAAATAAATAAATAAATAAAGTAAAAAAAGAAAAGGAAATGAGTAATGCATGTAAGGGCACCCAAAAAAAGACCCTAGCTGGTGAGCTGATGATTCCACCCAGAGCCTGCTGTTCCCTCGTTCACTGTGATGTACAATCATGTGAGGAGCACCGTATGGAGAGTCAGACTTTTATTTTCCACCACAGTTGGGAGAGCAGGGGGGTCAGAAAACAGAACATCAGCTAGCAGAGCTTTGTCATGGTCCCTAACTTGTCATCCTGGAGTCCCAGCTAGTAGGATCCTGGCTGAGTTGGGAGGGTCCTTAGGCCTGGACCCCTGAACCCACATGTACTTGGACCTCATGGGCACAGGTAGAGTGTGGCCTGTGTCCACAGAGGCCCAGGACGGCTTCCAGGCTGGGGCTGTGCTGACATGTCTGGGCTTAGGGCGCTCCTCACTCAGGGCTCTCAGAAGGTCAGAACTTTGCGGAGCTTGGAGCAGGGATGAGCCAGGCCCTTGGAAGCTGGGAAATGTTTCTTTGCCTTCTGAATGTGCTAACATCCCCCTCATGTGCCTATTTGCTTAACAAAGCAGTAGGTGGGTCAGGAAAGTAATAACACAATTTCCTCATTTGCTGGCAAGGGGAGGGAGAGGAAGCTGAGGGTTTGGAAATTTTATCCAGGTGGGCCCAGGCTGGAAGGAGCTGAGCCTCACTTTTTCTCAGCCCATTTAGCCCCTCTGTGCCACCTGTCCTGAGTTGCATGCCTGGTGTCCCTCTCTCTCGAGTTAGGGTGACTTTCTGATTATCATTCTTGTTGAGAGTGAAAAGGGGTGCATTGAAATTTATCCCTGAGCAGCGGACATGAACTGGGACTTGGGCGTGTGGTCACTCTGCTCCACACCTGTTCTCAGGAAAGGGCCTGTCTAGCTGTGATTTTGTCCTTGTGTCACCAGCCTTGGCTGTTACTGAGCAATGAAAGCTCTGCCTCAGGAAGTCATTTAATTTCTGAGCCTCATGTTCCTCTTCTGTAAGATGGGAATGAAAGTGTGCGTGTCCGGCCCATTTTTTAGGGCGATGATTGTCAGGGTATGAAGAGCTTGGTCGAGCTGTGTGAAGAGCTGTACAGCTGCAGAGGTTGTTAACATTGACAGAGCCACCCAGGAAGGGTGTCCTGGGTTCAGGCAGCTACTCCTCCAGCCGTCGGGTCAGCCAGCCGTAACTTTAGATACATTTATCCATGTGTAATGACTTTTTAAGAAGCAAGATCAGTTTCCCCACCCCTTTATGGGAATACCCACGTGTCCATACTTGCTTTCAGCTTAGAGTTTGCTCAGGTTCCTAGAGCTGGTCAGGGTTCGCAGGACCGCCTGGGAGCAGATGGTACCATGGCCTTATTTACAGATGAGGAAACTGAGACCCAGAGGGGAAAGTGACTCCCAAGGTCATGTAGGTAAGCATACGGCTCCCCTAAGGATGAGGCATTGGTCTGGTAGCAGTGCAGCCCATCATAAGGGACTGAGCCTGTGGGGTCCAGACCTGCTCTCCTCCTAGAGGAAAAGGCTCCCTGTCACCCCATCACTAATGCAGATAGCGTCACGTCCAGGGAAGCTGTCACACATTCATCTGGGCCCCCAACATCAAGGACACCTGTCCCTGCAGGCCCCCTGCTGGCACTTTCGGGGGCCCAGGGCAGGCCCCTGTCCACTCCGTGTCTGCACTTCCCTCCCTGGTCACAGGTTCTCAGGGGCAGGCTCTTTTCCTTAGCAGAAAGGAAACAAGGGAAGCTGACCTTTCCCACCTCAGAACAAAAGTTGGAAGGGCAGGTGCCTCATGAGCCTGGAGGCCTCAGGAGGGGTGTCCCCTTCCCTTGTGCCCTCCCCGCCACCAACACCAGTGGACAGGGGTCACTAAGAGAGTGGGGCTCGGGAGACTCACCTTCTGCGCTGGGTCTGTGAGAACATCACCTGGAGTGCCCCTCCCAGCGGATGCTGGGGTCGGTTGGATTTTCAGCCTGGCCAGGTTTGGCTGCCTCACCTCAGGAACAGGCTTAGCCTGTGCTGCCACGTGGGTGCCGGTCCTTGCTCTGGCCTGAAGGGAGGGGGCCGGGAAAGGAGGGACTGATCCTGACCCAAACCCCTAAGTAAACTGCCCTCTGCGTCCAGACTGGACTCCCCCCAGACTCTGTCCAGACCCTCACCACTGCCCTCCTTGTGCCCCCAGCCCGGGCTGCAGGAACTATTGGCTGTTCAGCCAGCAGGAGCAGCAACCATGCAGGTGTTTCCAGCTGTTAACGTGTAAGCCCTGCCTGGCCACGTGCTTGCTCTTGCCTTTTGTGCACAGCCAGTGCCAAGGGGGAGAGGAGGCAGCAGAGACGTTGTGCGGAGGGGATGCCCAAAGGGGACTGCCCAGGCTGGGACAGCCCTGATGGGGCAGGGGCACTCCAGGAAACAGCAGGTTTTGCCTCTCCTCCTCTTCCCACCCCACTACTCCCACCCCATTTTCCCGGATCAGGAAAAGGCAGGCCAGCATTCTAGGGAACAGGAAGTGAAGTCGGCTTCCAGCTAGGTGCCTGCCAGGGCCTGGAGGAAATTCCTGCAGGCCTGAGCCCGTCTGGGAAGGACCAGTTTCTCTCCTTGTCCTGGTGTCCTGCTTTCTGAGTTTCCCCTGAGGGTGGGGGAGAGCTGTCACTCTCTTCACTCTATCTCCCGCTTCCTCCCCCATCTTCATGGAGCACTCAAACCCTGAGCCCTCACGCCTTTCTATGGTTGTACCCGTCCCCACCAGTTTCCTCTCTGGAACGTGAAGAGGAAGCTGGGCACGGTGGCTCACGGCTGTAATCCCAGCACTTTGGGAGGCCGAGGTGGGCAGATCACAAGGTCAAGAAGTTCAAGACCAGCCTGGCCAACATGGTAAAAGCCCGTCTCTACTAAAAATCCAAAAATTAGCTGGGCGTGGTGGCAGTTGCCTGTAATCCCAGGTACTCAGGAGGCTGAGGCAGGAGCATCACTTGAACCCGGGAGGCAGAGGGTGCAGTAAGCCGAGACTGTGTCACTGCACTCCAGCCTGGGCGACAGAGCGAGACTCCATCTCAAAAAAAAAAAAAGAAAAGTGAAGAGGATAGAGCCCACTAGGGGTCGTCAAGGTGTGGGACAGGCAGCATGTTCCTACAGGAAGAAAACTCTATCACTCCTGGTTCTGGTTCTTTTTCATCTCATTCATTCATTCATTCATTCATTCATTCATTCATTCATTCATTCATTTTGAGATGGACTCACTCTGTCGCCCAGGCTGGAGTACAGTGGCTTGATCTCGGCTCACTGCAATCTCCGTCTCCTGGGTTCAAGTGATTCTCATGACTCGGCTTCCCAAGTAGCTGGGATTACAGGTGCCCACCACCATGCCTGATTAAGTTTTGTATTTTTAGTAGAGACAGGGTTTCACTGTGTTGGCCAGGCTAGTCTTGAACTCCTGACCTCAAGCAATCTGCCAACCTTGGCCTCCCAAAGTGCTGGGATTAAAGGTGTGAGCCACTGCACCTGGCCATCTCATACTTTCACAATTCATTCTTTGGTGCAAGTTTTACAATATACATTCTATATTTGTCAAGTGATAACTTCCATGTAACTTATAAAATACACATAATTCAGGAAGATTGTGCTAAAATACATTTAACCAATAGGAGTATGCCATCAGAATATTTTGGCAAACAAGGGTCACTAAGTTTTTTTCTGTAAAGGGCCAGGTAGGAGGTATCTCAGGCTTTGTGGCCATATGGCCTCTGTGGCAGCAGCTCAGTTCTGCAGTTCTGCCGTGAAAGCAGCCACAGATAAGAGGTAATTGAGTGGGTGTGGCTGTGTTCCAATAAAACTTTATTTCTGGAGGCTGAAATTTGAATTTCAGAGAAATTTCATGTGTCATGAAATATTATTCCTCTTTTGGTTCTTCTTCCCCCCCCTCCACCGCCCCCTGCCAAGCATTAAAGAATGTGGAACCCGTTCTTAGCAGCCGGCTGTGGGCTGGATTTGGTCCATGGACCATAGATTCCCAGCTTCTGCTCTAGACCACCTGTTCTGAGACTTGAAGCCTGCTTCAGACTTACCTGGGGAGCTTTTTTCCAAAATGCATATTCCAGAACCCCAGCCCTGATTTTGTAGATTCTCTGGAAGGCCCCAGAACCTGCATTCTAACAAGGAGCCCAGTTGAGTCAGACACAGGTAGTCTGGAGACCACTTTTTTTTTTTTTTTTTTAAACAGAGTCTCACTCTGTTGCCCAGGATGCAGTGCAATGGTGTGATCTTGGCTCACTGCAACCTCCGCCTCCGAGGTTCAAGCAATTCTCGTGCCTCAGCCTTCCGAGTAGCTGGGATCACAGGTGCCTGCCATCATGCCCAGCTAATTTTTGTATTTTCAGTAGAGACGGCATTTCACCATGTTGGCCAGGCTGGTCTCAAACTCCTGACCTCAGGTGATCCACCAGCCTCAGCCTCCCAAAGTGCTGGGATTACAGGTGTGAGCCACCGCACCCGGCCCGGAGACCACATGTTAAGAAGCAAAGCTCAAGGGTCTCCAGGATCCTGGTCTGTTCTCTTCAGCCAGTCCTGAGGCCTGGGGTGTGCAGTGCTGTGGGAGGCCCCTGCATCAGAATAACTGGCTCCTTCACTACCTTCCAGGAGCTTCCATCCAGTGGGGGTGGGGGACACCACCCGCCAACAGCACAGCCCAGTCCCAGGTGCTATGGAAGCCCTGGGTTCAGCCTGGAGCCAGGGCCAGCGTCCCGAGGATGAGGTGCCGAGATGGACCTTGAATGATGAGAGAAGCCTGGACTGCCCTTGAGTGGCGAGGGTGGGCTGCCTCCAGGTTGACCTTAATCCCTTCCCTCCCTACCACCATGTGTCCAGATGACCTTGGGCAGGTCCCTTAGCCTCTCTGGATATCGGGATATGACATTGACTACCTCAGAGACTTGTGGGGAGGATTCGGCGAGCTGATATGCATGAAGTGTATCAACTAGGGCTGCTGGCTGGTATCTCCTTCCCTTGTCTTCCCCCACCACCCCAGCCAGGGGACAGGGTGCTGCTGAGGGAGTGGGCTGGGAGAGTCACTTCTGGCCTTGTCTTAGGGATCTGAGAACAGGGCATGGGCCCCGTGTCTGGGAGTGCCCTGGTGCCCTTCCTAGTGGGGTTGGGCGTGGTCAGTCTGGCCAGGGCTGGCTCCCTCCCCCATAAATAGGCTCACCTGGAGGTCTTTTCCCATTTGAGGCAATGAGATATGTATGTGAGGCTTTATGACTTGTCTTTTTTTTTTTCATTTTGAGACAGAGTCATGGAGTCTCACTCTGTCCCCAGGCTGGAGTATAGTGGCATGATCTTGGCTCACCACAACCTCTGCCTCCCAGGTTCAAGCTATCCTTTCGCCTCAGCCTCCCCAGTAGCTGGGATTACAGGCGCCCGTCACCACACCCAGCTAATTTTTGTAGTTTTAGTAGAGACAGGGTTTCACCAAGTTGGCCAGGCTGGTCTCGAACTCCTGACCTCAAGTGACCCACCCACCTTGGCCTCCCAAAGTTCTGGGATTACAGGCGTGATCCACCGAGCTCGGCCTCACCACCCGCCTTTCTCGTGGTGTAGTTCTTGCTGCAGGTGCGTGCAATACAGGCCTCAAAACCCACCTGATATATGCGTGCCTGGGAATAGAGACCTTGACTTTTCCCCTGTCCCATATGGGCCCAGGGGCCGGTTCTGGGCTGGCCCAGGTGGGGCTAGGGCAGCTGGATCCAGGCACGTGAAGGGTGAAGGTGTGGGCCTTATGCCGCATGGAGCGGCTGGAGGAAGGAGAGAGGGAGCAAGGGTGCCGCAGGGTCAGATTGCCACAAGGCCAGGGTGCCACAGGGTCAGGGTAGGGCCAGGGTGCCATAGGGTCAGAGTAGGGCCTGGGTGCCACAGGGTCAGGGTAGGGCCAGGGTGCCGCTGGGCCAGGGTGCCGCAGGATCTGGTTGCCACAGGGTCAGGGTGCCGCAAGCGCAGGGAGTCACCCGTGATTCTCCAGGGTCTGGCTCTTGGGCTGAGATCCAGGAGACCTTGGCAGGCCTGTCTTTGGGAGTTCTGGCACAGCCCCAGAAGGCCATCTGGACAGTTTTCAGACCTGAGAGGAGGAAAGGGCTTGTGTCTGGAGAAGGTGCCATGGGGTATGGGAGGTGGAGGAAGCCTGGGGCCAATCAGGATCTGGATCTAGCAGGGAACACCGAGGCCGGTGTTCTCGTCCCACCATGGGACTCAGCCTGAAGAGGACAAGGTGAATGAACGACCGTTTCTCTCTGACTCAGTTGGCTAAGAGGACTGAGCTGGGGCCGAGGCTCTGGACACAAATGGGCCAGTTGACCCTGAGGTTTCTTTCTGGTAGTGGAGGTGGGGCTTCCTCTGGCTGACCCTGCTTAGGTCTCTGATGGAGGTAGCAGGGGCTCTGGTTCCCCCAAACTGGCCAAGTCCTCCACCATAGCACCCAAGGGGTCTGGGCAGAGTGCAGCTTCCCTCCCCTCCCCAGCTTGGCTTGGTGGGCACCTGCCTCCCCTGCCCTCCTGACCTTGATGGCTAATGCAGCCAGCCCCAGGCAGGCACAGTCACAGCCCTCAAACAACATGAGGCCCAACTCAAGGCTCCTGGGTGGTGGTGGTGAAGGTGGGGGACTCTGTAGCCAGTAGAGCACTGTGGGGGCAAGAGACTGACTTGAAGGCTTGGAGCCTCACATGCCCGCCTAGTGGGGTGGTCCTGAGGGATATGACTTCTTTGGGCCTCTCTGCTCATTTTTGGAACCTGACCCGAGAAGGAGCCCATCCAAGACAATGTCCCGCCCTCAGGGAGGGTCTGGCAGTTTTTATCCCTAAAGGCTGGGATTCTCAGCGGAGCATCCTAGGCTGTAGCGCCCACGACATCTTGCACACAAGAGGTGGAATCGCCTGTTGATGAAGAGCAAGGCTCTGGAATCTGTGATCTTGGGCCACTCACTTCACTTACCAATCCCTTCGCTTCCTTCTTGCCTGTTACATGGGGTCTGCAATCTACCCCTCAGAGGCGCTGACGAGCTCACATGAGCCTGTGACATAAAACACCTAGCACGGCCCTGGCGCAGTAAGAGCTCAGGAAACGGGCTGCTGCTGTGGTTACTGTGGACCCAGGCGGAAACAGAGCAGCCCCGCCCCTGCCGCAGGCATATAAAAGTGACCACTTGGCCAGTCACGGTGGCTCACGCCTGTAATCCCAGCACTTTGGGAGGCCGAGGTGGGTGGATCACCTGAGGTCAGAAGTTTGAGACCAGCCTGGTCAACATGATGAAACCCTGTCTCTACTAAAAATACAAAAAATTAGCTGGGCGTAGTGGCAGGCACCTGTAATCCCAGCCGCCCAGGAGGCTGAGGCAGGAGAATCACTTGAACCCTGGAGGTGGAGGTTGCGGTGAGCCGAGATCGTACCATTGCACTCCAGCCTGGGCGACAGAGCCAAACTCCGTCTCGAAAAAAAAAAAAAAAAAGAAAAGGGACCGCTCACTTTGGTCTGATTCTTCAGTTCTCATGGTCCTTTTACATCGGTCATTTCATTGCATTCTCCAACAGTGTCTGAGGGAGACTGGTGTCCCATTTTGCAGAGGTGAAAACTGAGGCTTGGCAAGATTAGGTAGCTTGTCCAAGGACACACAGCTGGTGCTTCCAGAGCGAGACCTGGCTTTCTGTACCCAAAGCTCTTGGGGAGTCTCTCCCATCTTGGGATCTTGAGGGTCACAGGAAGGAACTGGGTGGTTTGCAGTGGGACCCTTCACCTAGTGCCTTCTGACCTTGCAGATAAAATACCACGAGGAGTTTGAGAAGAGCCGCATGGGCCCTAGCGGGGGCGAGGGCATGGAGCCAGAGCGCCGGGATTCGCAGGACAGCAGCAGCTACCGGCGGCCCCTGGAGCAGCAGCAGCCTCACCACATCCCGACCAGTGCCCCGGGTGAGCGCGGGTCCTGTTGGTGCAGACGACCTGAGGCGAGGCCAGTGAGGTGGGGAGGAAGCTAGGAGAAGACAGACAGACAGATACGCCTTCCGGAGCCTTGCTCTTAATCAACAGGCGATTCTGCCTCTTGTGTGCAAGAGGGGACCAGAGGACCTGAGGCCGGGCCAGCTGGGGTGGGGAGGAAGTCGGCGAGAGACAGACACACACACATGCACGCACGCATGCAGGCGTGGAAAGGACTGCTTCCCAAGCCCCCAAGTTCCATTCTCATCCAGAACGAGGACGTGAGCACCAGGGTCAGGCCTGTACTGGGCCAAGAGGATTGAAAGGAGAGGCCCCCAGGTCTTGGGGCTCAGAGCCCCTGCGTGGGATACAACACACAGGCAAATGTGCACACGTGGACATCAGCCTTTGAGCTGTGGGGCTTGAGCCAGGTTGGGGGCGGGGTGGAAGTGCATGGTATGGACTTCTCGGGAGCTCTGGGAGGGGCTGGGTTTGGCAGGACAGTTTCCGAGCCCTGTCTTCTCCCATATTCCAGTTTACCAGCAGCCCCAGCAGCAGCCGGTGGCCCAGTCCTATGGTGGCTACAAGGAGCCTGCAGCCCCAGTCTCCATACAGCGCAGCGCCCCAGGTGGTGGCGGGGTGAGTAACCCTGGCCGGAGGGGAGAGGCCAGAGGCAGGGGGTCCTTCGGGAAGGCTTGGACACAGCTCATGGATTCTCCTGACCTTTGCACCCACCCTCTGTTGTGTGTGATGATAAGGATCTCAGCCTTGTGAGCAGAGAGGAAATTGGTTGGCGTAGTGGGCAGAGGCTGGCTGGGACTGGGGCCCTGCATTCCAGCCCTGGTGTACCATGGGCAGGTTGCTCACCCTGCTTTGGGTGGGGTTTCCTTACCCCAGCTACCTGGGAACACACATGGGGCCTTCCAGCACTGGGCGCTGCTCTCCTCGCTTCATGAGGATGGCCCCCACATCCTTCAGCTCTCAGGCTGCCCCTGCCTCTGAGGGGCCTCCCCAGCCATGTCGTGTAAAGCGCATCACCCTGATGCTTTGCATCACTCGACTCCGCTGGCTGCCTTCAGAGTACTTTTTCCAACTAAAAAGAGCTCTTTGTGTTGGTCACCTTCTCTGTGTCCCCTGCTGGGCTGGGGACCCTGGCAGCGTCCGTCTGGTTCACCTACTCTGAGCCAGGCCTAGAGCAAGTGAATAAGCCCAGCAGCAACGGGGTGAGATCAGGCTTCCTGAGCCCTCAGAGCTGAAGTCCCGGCTCTGTAAGTCCTGCCACTCACTCCACCCATGGGTGCCGCTGAGCCACCCTTACCAAGCTCCTGGCAGGCTCAGCGCCTCCAGGCTGGGTGCCTGGGAATTCAAAGTAGCTCACGTAGGAGCAGAACAGATACTTAGAGAGATAAAATCGTCTGAGATAATGGCTGGCTGGAGTCTGATGCTCTGGGCACACAAAGGGATGTTAGGACTGCCCAGGGCACTGTGGGCGCAAGAGTTAGTCTGAAGGATAAGGTTCCAGGCAGCCCAGCCAGTCCCTCCCTCAGTGGGTCTGTCCTGGATGTGTAGGGTCCATCTCTGAATATAAAGCCACCTCTCTGCCCTCTGGGGGCTTACATTCCAGTCAGGGGGACAAACAAGAAAACAAGAAGAAAATAGGTGTATAACATAAGGTCAGCGGTGACACGCTGTGAAGAGAAAGACAGCAGGGTGAGGGATGGATAGAAAGCAGCTGGATTAAGACATTTGGCCGGGTGTGGTGGCTCACGCCTGTAATCCCAGCACTTTGGGAGGCCAAGGCGGGCAGGTCACTTGAGGTCAGGAGTTCGAGATCAGCTTGGCCAACATGGTGAAACCCCCTGTCTACCAAAAATACAAAAATTAGCCAGGTGTGGTGGCGTGTGCCTGTAATCTGTAATCCCAGCTACTCGGGAGGCTGAGGCAGTAGAATTGCTTGAACCCGAGAGGCAGAGGTTGCAGTGAGCCAAGATTGCACCATTGCACTCCAGCCTGGGTGACAGAGCAAGACTCTATCTCCAAAGAAAAAAGACATTTGGCCGGGTGCGATGGCTCACACCTGTAATCACAGCACTTTGGGAGGCCAAAGTGGGCAGATCACCTGAGGTCAGGAGTTCGAAACCAGCCTGGCCAACATGGTGAAACCCTGTCTCTACTAAAAATATAAAATTGGCTCGGCATGGTGGTGCATGTTCATAATCCCAGCTACTTGGGAGGCTGAGGCAGGAGAATTGCTTGAACCTGGGAGGTGGAGGTTGCAGTGAGCCGAGATCACGCCATTTGCACTCCAGCCTGGGCAGCAAGAGCGAAACTCCAGCTAGAAAAAAAAAAAAAAAAGACGTGACATTTGAGCAAAGTCCTCAATAAAGGAAGGAGTGAGCCGTGCAACGAGGACAGGAAGTGCCAAGGCTCTGAGGCAGGAATATTCTAGGAAAGTTCAGGGAGCAGCAGGAAGCCCGAATTGACTAGAGTGGGAGAGGGTGGGAGGTCCGATTATGCAGGGACTTGTGGGCCCCAGGAAGGCCTCTGTGACCTGTGATCTGTGCAGAGCGACATAGGTTTTTGGAAGACCACCCTGGCAGCTGTGTTGAGAAGAGGCAGTGGTTTGAGGGTAGAAGCAGGGAGACCGTCAGGAGGCTGTTGCAGGATATAGGCATGGATGGGAGTGGCTCAGCCCAAGATAGAGGCAGAATTGGTGATGAGAGAGACTGAGGTTACTTCATGGGAGGTGTGACTTCTTCTCCCATAGACCTGTTGGTTTCAAACTGTCCTGTGGAGCCTCAGAGACAAGTCAAGGGCAGTGAAGGTCAGGGGAGGTAGAATGTTGTCTATAGCTATAGGATTTATTTTTCTTTTTTTTTTTCCTCTTTCTTTTTTTAAACTCCATCCTGGTAGTAGGTGGCGCTGTAGGTTTTTGTGTGCCTTACTGAACATTACCTAGATCTAGGGCTTAAGCGGCAGATTTTGGCTGAGGCTTGGAAGGTGGAACCTGATAGACACGTCTTCTGTCCTCTGAAGATTTTTCTCCCAAGGAAAGATCTTTGTCCTGAACTTGGACAGGACTCATCATGGCTTCTAAAAGAAACTACTGGTGCTTATAATCATACAAATAATAGCATACAGGGCATGTTTTTTCTGTTTTTTTTTTTCTTTTTTGAGACAGGGTCTTGCTCTGCTGCCCAGGCTGGAGTGCAGCAGTGGTGCAATCACAGCTAGCTCACTGCAGCCTTAACCTCCTGGGTTGAAGCGATCCTCCCACCTCAGCCTCCTGAGTAGCTGAGACTACAGGCATGTACCACTAAGCCTAACTAATTTTTTATTTTTTGTTGAGATGGGCTCACGCTAGTACTTTGGGAGGCCAAGGTGAGCGGATCACTTGAGACCAGGAGTTTGAGACCATCGTAGCCAACATGGTGAAACCCTGTCTCTACAAAAAAGTACAAAAATTAGCCGGGCATGGTGGTACACACCTATAGTCCCAGCTACTTGGGAGGCTGAGGCAGGAGAATCGCTTGAACCCGGGAGGCGGATGTTGCAGTGAGCCAAGATCACACCATTGCACTCCAGCTTGGGTGACAAAGCAAGACTCCATCTCAAAAAAAAAAAAAAAAGAGGGAGTTGGGGGGTCTTACTATGTTTCCCAGGCTGATTTCAAACTTCTGGGCTCAAGCAGTTCTCCTGCCTTGGCCTCCCACAGTGCTGGGATTACAGGCGTGAGCCACTGCACCTGGCCTGCATGTCGTATTTTTAGACATTACTCTGTCATCATGGCTGGTGGACCTTACTGCAGTCCTGTTCAGGGAGGTGGGGCAGAGCTGATGTGACCCGGTCCCTGCTCTGCCTCTGGCCCTTAGTAGCTGCCAAAGGTTGTAAAAGATCGATTACTCTCAGAAAGTAAGACAAAGAGGTTAAGAATCTTTGCAGCAGAGCCTGGTGCTCCATTTCTGAGTTCACTGCTCCCCCAGGCTCTGCTCCAGGGTCGTGGAGAGTTAGAAAAAAATGCTCAGACCCAGGTGAGCCGGCATGCAGGGCCCTAGGCTGACCACACTTCCCCCACAGAAGCGGTACCGCGCGGTGTATGACTACAGCGCCGCCGACGAGGACGAGGTCTCCTTCCAGGACGGGGACACCATCGTCAACGTGCAGCAGATCGACGACGGCTGGATGTACGGGACGGTGGAGCGCACCGGCGACACGGGGATGCTGCCGGCCAACTACGTGGAGGCCATCTGAACCCGCAGCGCCCCCATCTGTCTTCAGCACATTCCACGGCATCGCATCCGTCCTGGGCGTGACCCGTCCATTCTTCAGTGTCTCTGTTTTTTAAAACCTGCGACAGCTTGTGATTCCTACCCCTCTTCCAGCTTCTTTTGCCAACTGAAGCCTTCTTCTGCCACTTCTGCGGGCTCCCTCCTCTGGCAGGCTTCCCCCTTGATCGACTTCTTGGTTTTCTCTCTGGATGGAACGGGCATGGGCCTCTCTGGGGGAGGGCAAGGCCCGTGGGGCAGGGCTGGAATGGGAGACCTGTTGGCCTGTGGGCCTCACCTGCCCCTCTGTTCTCTCCCCTCACATCCTCCTGCCCAGCTCCTCACATACCCACACATTCCAGGGCTGGGGTGAGCCTGACTGCCAGGACCCCAGGTCAGGGGCTGCCTACATTCCCCAGAGTGGGATCCACTTCTTGGTTCCTGGGATGGCGATGGGGACTCTGCCGCTGTGTAGGGACCAGTGGGATGGGCTCTACCTCTCTTTCTCAAAGAGGGGGCTCTGCCCACCTGGGGTCTCTCTCCCTACCTCCCTCCCCAAGGGCAACAACAGGAGAATGGGGTTCCTGCTGTGGGGCGAATTCATCCCCTCCCCGCGCGTTCCTTCGCACACTGTGATTTTGCCCTCCTGCCCACGCAGACCTGCAGCGGGCAAAGAGCTCCCCAGGAAGCACAGCTTGGGTCAGGTTCTTGCCTTTCTTAATTTTAGGGACAGCTACCGGAAGGAGGGGAACGAGGAGTTCTCTTCCGCAGCCCCTTTCCCCACGCCCACCCCCAGTCTCCAGGGACCCTTGCCTGCCTCCTAGGCTGGAAGCCATGGTCCCGAAGTGTAGGGCAAGGGTGCCTCAGGATCTTTTGGTCTTCAGCCTCCCTCAGCCCCCAGGATCTGGGTTAGGTGGCCGCTCCTCCCTGCTCCTCATGGGAAGATGTCTCAGAGCCTTCCATGACCTCCCCTCCCCAGCCCAATGCCAAGTGGACTTGGAGCTGCACAAAGTCAGCAGGGACCACTAAATCTCCAAGACCTGGTGTGCGGAGGCAGGAGCATGTATGTCTGCAGGTGTCTGACATGCAAGTGTGTGAGTGTGAGTGTGAGAGATGGGTCAGGGGGTGTGTCTGTAGGTGTCTCTGGGCCTGTGTGTGGGTGGGGTTATGTGAGGGTATGAAGAGCTGTCTTCCCCTGAGAGTTTCCTCAGAACCCACAGTGAGAGGGGAGGGCTCCTGGGGCAGAGAAGTTCCTTAGGTTTTCTTTGGAATGAAGTTCCTCCTTCCCCCCATCTCTGAGTGGAGGAAGCCCACCAATCTGCCCTTTGCAGTGTGCAGGGTGGAAGGTAAGAGGTTGGTGTGGAGTTGGGGCTGCCACAGGGTCTGCAGCCTGCTGGGGCTAAGGGGTGGAGGAAGGCTCTGTCACTCCAGGCATATGTTTCCCCATCTCTGTCTGGGGCTGCAGAATAGGGTGGCAGAAGTGTCACCCTGTGGGTGTCTCCCTCTGGGGCTCTTCCCCTAGACCTCCCCCTCACTTACATAAAGCTCCCTTGAAGCAAGAAAGAGGGTCCCAGGGCTGCAAAACTGGAAGCACAGCCTCGGGGATGGGGAGGGAAAGACGGTGCTATATCCAGTTCCTGCTCTCTGCTCATGGGTGGCTGTGACAACCCTGGCCTCACTTGATTCATCTCTGGTTTTCTTGCCACCCTCTGGGAGTCCCCATCCCATTTTCATCCTGAGCCCAACCAGGCCCTGCCATTGGCCTCTTGTCCCTTGGCACACTTGTACCCACAGGTGAGGGGCAGGACCTGAAGGTATTGGCCTGTTCAACAGTCAGTCATCATGGGTGTTTTTGTCAACTGCTTGTTAATTGATTTGGGGATGTTTGCCCCGAATGAGAGGTTGAGGAAAAGACTGTGGGTGGGGAGGCCCTGCCTGACCCATCCCTTTTCCTTTCTGGCCCCAGCCTAGGTGGTGGCAAGTGGAATATCTCATATTGGGCGATTTGGGGGCTCGGGGAGGCAGAGAATCTCTTGGGAGTCTTGGGTGGCGCTGGTGCATTCTGTTTCCTCTTGATCTCAAAGCACAATGTGGATTTGGGGACCAAAGGTCAGGGACACATCCCCTTAGAGGACCTGAGTTTGGGAGAGTGGTGAGTGGAAGGGAGGAGCAGCAAGAAGTAGCCTGTTTTCACTCAGCTTAATTCTCCTTCCCAGATAAGGCAAGCCAGTCATGGAATCTTGCTGCAGGCCCTCCCTCTACTCTTCCTGTCCTAAAAATAGGGGCCGTTTTCTTACACACCCCCAGAGAGAGGAGGGACTGTCACACTGGTGCTGAGTGACCGGGGGCTGCTGGGCGTCTGTTCCTTACCAAAACCATCCATCCCTAGAAGAGCACAGAGCCCTGAGGGGCTGGGCTGGGCTGGGCTGGGCTGGGCTGAGCTCTTGGTCTTCTCTACAGTTCACAGAGGTCTTTCAGCTCATTTAATCCCAGGAAAGAGGCATCAAAGCTAGAATGTGAATATAACTTTTGTGGACCAATACTAAGAATAACAAGAAGCCCAGTGGTGAGGAAAGTGCGTTCTCCCAGCACTGCCTTCTGTTTTCTCCCTCTCATGTCCCTCCAGGGAAAATGACTTTATTGCTTAATTTCTGCCTTTCCCCCCTCACACATGCACTTTTGGGCCTTTTTTTATAGCTGGAAAAAACAAAATACCACCCTACAAACCTGTATTTAAAAAGAAACAGAAATGACCACGTGAAATTTGCCTCTGTCCAAACATTTCATCCGTGTGTATGTGTATGTGTGTGAGTGTGTGAAGCCGCCAGTTCATCTTTTTATATGGGGTTTTTGTCTCATTTTGGTCTGTTTTGGTCCCCTCCCTCGTGGGCTTGTGCTCGGGATCAAACCTTTCTGGCCTGTTATGATTCTGAACATTTGACTTGAACCACAAGTGAATCTTTCTCCTGGTGACTCAAATAAAAGTATAATTTTTACCTGCGGACTTGGTTTCGTCTCTGGCTCTGAGCTGCTGTTGTGTGTGTCTGTGTGTGGGTGTGTGTCTCTAGCTGTAAGGTGCTGCTGTGTGTGTGTGTGTCTAGCTGTAAGGTGCCACTGTGTGTGTGTGTGTGTGTCCTGTCTGCTTGGGGGCACTGGCCTGTGGCCCTCCTGGGACCTCTGCTGCCCCTCAGGAAGAGAATGACTTGTCTGGATGCCAAGGGGGAGTTTGCTGCTGTCTGTCAGGCCCTTGGCCCCTACTTCCTCCTTGCTGAGAACTCCCCACCAACCTACTTCTGGCTTTCCACCCGCTCATTCCTCTCTGCCCAACTTGGTGATGCTCCCGGAAGCTTCCCTGAGCTCCGTCTCGTATTACTGTGTCACTTCCTCAGTGACATATCTGTCTTCCCACTAGCCAGAGCCCTTGGGGCAGGTGATGAGTCTAATTCATCTCTAAATCCCAGGTACCTGCCCAGGAGCGGTGCGGAGCTGTTGAATTAATGAATGAGCTTGGCTGGGGAGCAGTTCTAGCACTCTGCCGCTGCCAGGCGGAGAGCAGGACCTCCAAGCATTTGAGGAACGAGATGACAGGGCATTCCACAGTGGGACGGGACCTGGATAAAGCTGTCTGTAAGGTGGCCTGGCAACCCAAAGCACTATTCACGGTGCCTTCTGAATGTAATCTTTAATACACATCCCCTTTCTTCCTTCTTCTTCAGCCCTGTGAGAGAAGTAACTACTTATAGAGGGGCTCACTGAAACCCAGAAAGGCAAAGCAGATTGGTGGCAGTCACAGCTAGTGGCAGAGTGGGGCCTGAGACCCCCATGTGATGCTCACAGTCTGGTGCTGTGCCACCTGGCCATGGCAGGCCATGTGCCTGTGTCTGTGGCAGCTCTTAGATGTGTGTCTCCTGGGCTCCATGTTTTGCTCCAGGTGCCCAGGGTCTGTGACTGGCCAGAAGGCCAGGCGGCCTCCCCTCTTGCTCATTGGGCTTGGGAAGAGGACAGTGGTAGAGAGGGGAATCTGGCCCTGCTCAGTGCTGCCAATCAGCCTCAGGTCCAGCTGCTTGAGGGGCATTTCTCTCTTGGGGCTCAGAACTAAGGCATTCTCCAGCCTCAGAATCACAGCAGGGTGGAGAGGAGGAGGGCTCTCCTGAGCTGAGCATTTGTAATCTGGAGAATGACATGGCCAGAGTCAGCCGAGCTGGGGCAGTGTGGGGAGCATCCGAGGCAGCCCTGGGTGGTATAATTAGAGACAGCACTGACACCTGCTCCCCTCCAGGGGTGCAGGCAGCCCAATACTTTCCCAATAGAAGGGAATTAGTTGGCAAAGCTTGCCTCATGTCGGCCTGCCCCACTCCCCGGGAGGCTTCATTCACCTTCAGATCTATTTGATGGAACAGTGCTTTGGGGGACATTGCTGCCAAGTCTCCACTCCCTGCTCACAGAAAGCTCTGCCTCCTGGAAATGGGCCAATGGGAGGAGTTTCTGGATTTCCTTCTGGCAGTGGCCTAAGTTCCTGAGGTCTTGCATTATGAGGGGGTTACCAATATATCTTAACCCCAGGCCTTTAAAAAAAAAATACTATTTGGGGTGGGGGCCAAGGAGACTAGGCCTCAGAGACGTCCTAGGGAATGTTTTAATTTAATAGAAAATAATTGAGGCTTATAAAAAGGCACAAAAATCCTGGCTAACACAGTGAAACCCCGTCTCTACTAAAAATACAAAAAATAAGCTGGGCGCGGTGGCGGGTGCCTGTAGTCCCAGCTACTCGGGAGGCTGAGGCAGGAGAATGGCGTGAACCCGGGAGGCAGAGCTTGCACTGAGCTGAGATCATGCCACTGCACTCCAGCCTGGGCGACAGAGCAAGACTCCGTCTAAGAATAAATAAATAAATAAATAAATAAATAAATAAATAAATAAATAAATAAAAAAAAAAAAAGAATAAAATAATTCTCTTTTCCCCCTCAGAAGAAACCACTTGAATTTTTTAAATTTCAGGGATACCCCCGGGGAATTCTTCAGTGTCCTCTCTGTGTACAACACTATGCTGAGCTTTTGGAAGAGGATACCAAAGAAAACAAAACTAGGCCGGGTGCGGTGGTTCACACCTGCAATCCCAGCACTTTGGGAGGCTGAGGTGGGAGGATCGCTTGAGTCCAGGAGTTTGAGACCAGCCTGGGCAAAATGGCAAGACCCCGTCTCTACAAAAAAAGAAAGAAGGAAAACAAAACAGTGGGTAATGACTGCAAAGAGACGAAGGAGTGGGTGGAGGAGGGGTCTCTGGTGCTCGTCCTGTAGGTGGATCGATGTGAAAGCAGTCCACTGCAAGCTGAGCAGTGCACGTGGGGTGTAGGGGCCTTCCGGACCAACAGGGGGAGCAGTGTGGGGCAAGAGGAAGAATATGGACTTTGGTGTCAGCATGCCTAGTTTTGAATCCTGGTCTCTGACATTTTTAATTAATTAATTAATTATTTTGAGACGGAGTTTCACTCTTGTTGTCCAGGCTGGAGTGCAATGGCACAATCTCAGCTCACTGCAACCTCCACCTCCCAGGTTCAAGCGATTCTCCTGCCTCAGCCTCCTGAGTAGCTGGGATTACAGGCATGTGCCACCACGCCCAGCTAATTTTGTATTTTTAGTAGAGCTGGAGTTTCTCCATGTTGGTCAGGTTGGTCTTGAACTCCTGACCTCAGGTGATTCACCCGCCTCAGCCTCCCAAAGTGTTGGGATTACAGGCATGAGCCACCACACCCGGCCTTTGACTTTTTATTTTATTTATTAATTTATTTATTTTTGAGATGGAGTCTCGCTCTGTCACCCAGGCTGGAGTGCAGTGGCACAGTCTCAGCTCACTGCAACCTCTGCCTGCCGGGTTCAAGCAATTCTTTAGCCTCAGCCTCTTGAGCAGCTGGGATAACAGGCACCTGCCACCACGCCCGGCTAATTTTTTTTTTTTTTTTTCTTTGAGACGGAGTCTTGCTCTGTAGCCCAGGCTGGGGTGCAGTGGTGCGATCTCAGCTCTGCCTCCCGGGTTCAAGCAATTCTCTGCCTCAGCCTCCCAAGTAGCTGGGATTACAGGCATGCACCACCAAGCCTGGCTAACTTTTGTATTTTTAGTAGAGACAGGGTTTCACCATCTTGGCCAGGCTGGTCTTGAACTCCTGACCTTGTGATCCACCTGCCTCGGCCTCCCAAAGTGCTGGGATTATAGGCGTGAGCCACTGTGCCCGGCTGGTCTCTGACACATCTAAGCTATGAACCATTAGGGTAAGTTTCTGACCATCTCTGAGCCCCATCTATGAAAGACTCATAGGGAGGTTGAAATTGCACCACATGTACAATATCTGGCCCAGTGTAGGAAATGTATAAATGTTAGCTTCATCCCTCAGGGAAGCCCACTGAGATCCACATGAAACTTTTGTCTGTGTCTCCCCATAACGTGACCTTTAGAAGTTGCCAATGGCCCACCCAATACCCAACCATGATTTTTCTGAGATAATCTGCCCGAGGTGTGTGAGAGGAAACGCGAAGAAGGCAGTCAGGCGGATTCACTCTTGGGGGAGCTGGGTAGGATCCTATCTCCTCCTACCTCCAGAGCATGCAGGCTCCATTTAGATACAAAGGGGTGGGATTGGGTTCCTGGGGAGAAATGGAGCCCCTTTGATTCTGCGGTTCTGTGGGTCTAAATCCGGCAGCTCCTTGGCTATCCACCCCCAGGCTTTGTGATTGGTTGGCTGTGGTTGGTGGGGGGGCAGGAAGCTGCTGGTGGAGCTGCAGCATCCTTCAGTCTCAGGCCCTCGGGAGGGGGAGGGGAAAGAACCAGGGCTGAGCTGTGGAGGGAAGGGGAGCCATTTCTCTCCACCGACTGCAACCTCCGTGCTCACAGCTCACGGTTCACCAGAATCCAGGGGCTTGGTCGGCCTAGGAATCCACAATGCTGGATATTTTCATCCTGATGTTCTTTGCCATCATAGGCCTGGTCATTCTGTCCTACATTATCTATCTGCTCTAGTGGCCTGGAGCTGCGGCCGGAGCCTGCTGGAGAACAGCTCAGAAGGAAGGATGGAGGTGAATGGCCGAGTGCCCTGCTTGCTGACGCACCGGTGGATTTTTGCTTCTGCTGTTATCTCGGGTATTGATTCAAAAAAAAAAAAAAGAAAAGAAAAAAAGAAAGAGTTTGCGTTCCTATTTTTTTTCTCAGACCTCTCTGAAAAGAATAAGAAATGCCAGCTTCTTTCTTTGGGACCTAATTTAAAATAAGACTTTAAAAATTACAAATAAAATCCACAATGTAAACGATTTTTAGGCAGAACGGGTTGGGAATGATGGATGTGGTGGGGAGGGACTATTATTTCCTAATTTCTTCTTCAAGTTAGGTGCTCAAACTCAAGTTGTCTATTTTCTTCCAGTAATTAAAGGTAAAACACATCTTTGCATGTCAGCATACTTGCAATATAGTTGTTTACAACTATGCTTGTATAATTGCATTACTTAATTATTGACTCATTCTTATTTGAGGGTGAGACGGCAAATAAATTTTACTTGGGGTGGGGTTTTCGGGGAGATGTCCAACTGTGGGATATGGTGGAGAGGAGGGAGGAACTCCTGGTACTTTGCAGTTGTCCCCATCTGAGACTTTTTATTTCTGGGTTTCTTACAGCTCCTGGTCTCTCCAGTCCAACAAGAGGCCTGTCATCCACAGAAGCAGTCCTGCTGCCCAGCAGACCTCTTTCAGAGCCTTCCAGACATGGCTGACCCCTGGCAAGCAAGGGGCTTTTTGAGCTGAGAGGCACTTGGCTGGGACATCAGGAATTCATGGACAGGGCTGGCAGATACTGCATATGTTTGAGCTGTAGATGGGATTGAGAACAGAAAATTGAAATGGAGACTTATTAAAGTTACCGTGGAGAACTGCTCAAAAATTCATTTTGAATTAAGGAAACAAATTCATTTTAAGTTTCCTTAGATCTAAATGCAACTGCACATTACACTCAAATATGTTCCTTCCTTCTCACACACAGGACTCCCTTGTGAAACTCAAGGGGAAGTTCAAGTTGCCCATCTTCATCTATGAAGCAGTCACTTTATCACTGTCTTTACAGATTGCACAGTCTGGGGTTTTGTGGTTTCTCTTGTCTCACTCTCCAGCCAGGAAGAACTTGTCATTTGAGTTTTTAAAATGTATCATTTCTTCCCCACCTCAAACCACTTGTATCCCAGTTTCTCATTTAAAGGGAGAAATGGTTATATAGTCCTCTCTTTGCACCTGATTGAATTATAAATGATAGAAACAAGATGGGTACACTTATTTAGGAAAAATCTCTTACCCCAAAATGAGTGTGTGTGTGTGTGTGTGTGTGTGTGTGTGTGTGTGTGTGTGTGTGTGTTTTAATCAAAGATCTTTTCTGGAAAAAACTTTCCACATAGTTCTCTGACCCATTAGAGTTGAAGAAACTATATATTTTGGGATTCAGAGTAGAATTGGCCTGCAAATCTGGGGTGTTTATTCCTTTTACAAGTGTATCATAATTGTTCTACATTTAATTTTCCTTTCTTGCTTAAAAGTAAACAAGGAGAGTCAGGAGTGGTGGCTCATGCCTGTAATCCCAGCACTCTGGGAGGCCGAGGCGGATGGATCACCTGAGGTCAGGAGTTGGAGACCAGCCTGGCCAACAGGGTGAAACCCCGCCTCTACTAAAAATACAAAAATTAGTCAGGCACAGTAGTGCGCGCCTGTAGTCCCAGATACCCGGGAGGCTGAGGCCGAAGAATTGCTTGAACCCGGGAGGCAGAGGTTGTAGTGAGCCGACATCATGTCACTGCACTCCAGCCTGGGAGACATAGCGAGACTCCGTCTCAAATAAAATAAAATAAATAAATAAATAAATAAACAAGGAGAAAGATTAGTTTTTAGTAATAACATTGTGTCCAATTTCCATGTTTTAAAACAAAAATTGAGGCATTATATGTCACAATTGAAATGGAAAAGTTGTGTTTAAAAATTATGGACAAGGCCAGGCACAGTGGCTCACGCCTGGAATCCCAGCACTTTGGGAGGCTGAGGCAGGAGGATCACTTGAGGTCAGGAGTTTGAGACCAGTCTGACCAACGTGGTGAAACCCTGTCTCTACTAAAAATACAAAAATTAGCTGGTGTGGTGGCAGGTGCCTGTAATCCCAGCTACTCAGGAGGCTGAGGCAGGAGAATCGCTTGAACCTGGGAGGCGGAGGTTGCAGTGAGCTGAGATCACACCTCTGCACTCTAGCCTAGGTGACACAGCAAGACCCCATCTCAAAAAAAAAAAAATAATAAAAACATAAAAATTATGGACAAGAAAAAACACTATTCTGGAAGCTTTGTTTTGGCAACAAATTATGTGACCTTTCATAAGTCATTTAAACTTTAGGGCTAGGCCAAGTGCTATGGCGCATGCCTATAATCCCATCATTTAGGGAAGTAGAAGCAGGAGGATAGCTTGAGGCCAAGAATTCCAGACCAGCCCAGGCAATATAGCGAGACCCCAATCTCCACAAAAATAAAAAATAAAATAAAAATAAATAAATACATAAACTTTAGGTCTTCTGTTTATTCTGTCAAATGAAAGTGTTAGGCCAAGGTCGCATTATCTCTTTGGAAACTACATCGAGAACAGAATTCCCATGGAACGAACTCTTAATAGTTCACTGGTAGTCCCCCTTTTCTGAATATTCTCCCCAACATGACATTTTATAACAAAAATGTAACTGCAAAACTCTTTTTTTTTCACCAACAGCCGGATTTTGATGAGAAAATAGCCATATTTATTTACTCCAAATATATATTATGTCTGTGATAATTTGCCTAAACTGTTTAAGGAATATTAACAAGTATGATACTGCATCGTGGTATGTAGCAAAAAGATAGGTAATCTGACATACATGGATGCAAGAAGTATGGCTGTGAACCTGGATATATTTAGAAATGATCTTCAGTAGAGTCCGTGATGTGACATTTTCCACCAAAACATTCTTCTAACTCTGGTATATCTTAGTGTTTTGAACTATAATTTCCGTCTTCAAGCCAAGACAGCAGCTCTACATCCTTACCTAGGTAATTCAGGCAAGCGCCAGTGTTTTGGAGGGGTCCAAATTAGAGTTAGTTATGATGGTATAGATCTTTAAAGTATAGTCTAACCAAGCTTGCTCTGGTCTTTTGTGACATCAAGGCTTCTCAGTCTGTATTCATATAAAGTTGAAACAACTAATCAATTCAGTGAAAAAAAATCAGCAGATTTCACTCATACACTGGTGATACATACCACTGGTATTGGGTACAATGTAAGGAGAGAGGATTACCCATCTCTTCAGTTACTTGTAAAATATGATTTAAAAAAATAAATCAATACATTTTGGAAAAAATGTATGACTTTGTGCTTATATTTATGCAACAATATGCTAGCTTATAACAGGGTTTTACTGTGTTATTTTGATAGTTGTTTAAATTTTACATTTAAACTATTTGTATTTTGGCATCCCAAAACATAATAAACACTGCAAAAAGTTACTTCTGTAATATAGGATTTTGTATAAATTTTATAAATTTGTGTCATAGGGTAATTTTGTCCAATAAAATGTCAATGAGATAAAAACCACTGAATAATTATAAATTACTTAGAAAAAATCAAGTGACAATGCTAAGAATCATTACACTAATACCTGCTTTCTTGATGAAAATGGGGTTTGTGGGGAAGAATGATGTATTTTATTTATTTTATTTTTTGGTTTTTGAGACAGAGTTTCGCTCTTGTCACCCAGGCTGGAGTGCAATGGCATGATCTTGGCTCACTGCAACCTCCGCCTCCTGGGTTCAAGCGATTCTCCTGCCTCAGCCTTCTGAGTGGCTGGGAGCACAGGCGTGCATCCCCATGCCTGGCTAATTTTTGTATTTTTTAAAGTAGAGACGGGTTTTCATCATGTTGGCCAGGTTGGTTTGGAACTCCTGACCTCAGGCTATCTGCCTGCCTCAGCCTCCCAAAGTGCTGGGATTACAGGTGTGAGCCACCGTGCCTGGCCAAAATATCATTTTGATTTTAAATTACTCAAAAATAACGAGACTTTTCCTTAGTAAGGCATCGAAGCACAACTGAAGTGGAAAATTGTCTTTGTAAATTACATGCTTTGGCTTTATCAAACTATAGATATTTTCAAAGCCTAGAGTGGCCTCTTCTAAGTCAGTTTTGTGCCCATCTATTTTAAACAAAAATAAAACCAAAGTCATATATTAAGAGGGGAACAGAAAAAGCCATTGACACAACTTCCATTATAAAATCAAACACACCAAGGCAGATACATTAGAAATGTTTAAGAACATCTTTGTACTTAAAATTTAAACGGTGAGACTGCCAGGTGTGGTGGTGGCTCACGTCTGTAATCCCAGCACTTTGGAAGGCCGAAGCAGGTAGGTCACTTGAGGTCAGGAGTTCGAGACCAGACTGGCCAACATGGTGAAACCCCATCTCTACTGAAAATACAAAATTAGCCGGGCAAGGCGGCACATGCCTGTAATCCCAGCTGCTCAGGAGGCTGAGGCAGGAGCATCACTTGAACCTGGAAGGTGGAGGTTGTAGTGGGCCGAGATTGCGCCACTGCACTCCAGCCTGGGCGACAGAGAGAGATTCGGTCTTAACAAAACAAAACAAAACAAAACACAAAACACAGGCTGGGAGCAGTGGCTCATGCCTGTAATCCCAGCACTTTGGGAGGCTGAGCTGGGCGGATCACGAGGTCAGGAGTTCGAGACCAGCCTGGCCAACATGGTGAAACCCCGTCTGTACTAAAAATACAGAAAAAAAAAAAAAAAAAAAAAAACCTGGGCATGGTGGCACGTGCCTGTAAATCCCAGCTGCTCAGGAGGCTGAGGCAGAAGAATTGCTCAAACCCAGGAGGCAGAGGTTGCAGTAAGCCAAGATTGCACCATTGCACTCCAGCCAGGCGGCAGAGCAAGACTATGTCTCAAAAAAACAAACAAAACAAAAAACAAACACCGTAAGAGGCCGGGCACTGTGCTTCACGCCTATAATCTCAGCACTTTGGGTGGCCGAGGTGGGGCAGATCACCTGAAGTCAGGAGTTTGAGACCGGCCTTTCCAACAAAGTGAAACCCCAGCTCTACTAAAAATACAAAAATTAGCCAGGCATGGTGGTGTGTGCCTGTGGTCCCAGCTACTCAGGAGGCTGAGGCAGGAGAATCGCTTAAACCTGGGAGGCAGAGGTTTCAGTACGACAAGATCGCACCACTGTACTCCAGCGTGGGTGACAGACTCTGTCTCAAAAAAACACTGTAAGATCTTATAGTCATGGGAAATTGCAGGTAATCCACAATATTTAATTACATATTTTATTTTTTGAAACTGATATTAAGCTATGATAATTGTAGCATTTCTAGTTTAGCAGCAATTGGAATATTCATTGCTTACGGATTTAATCACTGAATTAAATAGCAGAACAGTGCAGAATACTGTTCTATAGATTATTGTTTATGAGTTATTGCTAGTAAATGAAATTATTTAATTTTATATGTTAATATTAAGTGTAAGTATACACATACATAAATATACAGCTAACTACAATATTAATTTGTATTAAGACATTTCATTTTTTTGATCATGGTAGAGCTATAATTAACAGCTTAAATGAAGGTAAGTTCCCCCACAAAAAGCTCAATGACTTGCATAATGACAAACTCTGAACAAGATGGAATGTTTTCAATTTTAACATAGTTTTATTAATATAGTAAATAAACAAAATTTAGCAAATATCAAATATTTAGTATCAAAGAAAATTTACCATAAAAACAATACTTCTGAAATAGCAATGCATATTTTCGTTATACGCACCTTTAAGAAAGCAGTGATCTCAGAATGTCTACAAGTATTACTATTATTATCTTAATTTAAGAGTCTTTCAAAGGCCAAATTGTTGCCGTTTGTGGGGTTCTTTTTTTAGTCTCTAGTTATTTGAGGAATTTTCTGGAGTTATATTTTTCTTCTTTTTTTTTTTTTCAATCTTGCCCTTAAATGCAATATATTTGTTTTCTTGATGAAAAGAATGCAATCTTAGTCCTTTGGAATTTTTTTTCTTTTTTAACCTGGAGAAGACTGTTCAATGCAGCTATCTTTCAGGTCACCTTTCCTAGCTCAGTAATGCCTCAAAAACCAAGGAGCGTATGTCTATATCCTGATTTCTTACAGGTTTCACAGTTACCTGCTAGTGGAAGTGCTACAGAAGTCACATTGTTAGTAAGATATCCAACAACCAAAGAGGCTTTTGTAATAGCCTTATTTTTACCCTTCACAATATTTATTGACATAAAAATCTGTAATCATACAATTGAGTACTATTTGCATAAGGAGGTTAACCTTTTAGTAATAATCACAAAGAGGTTAGTGTTTGCTATTCATTGACATAAGATGGTATTTCCAGCTGCACCTTCTGTTGGGTATCTCATAATTGGCATGAGAAGGAGTCCTCCAAAAAAGTGTTAAAGTTTCATAGCTTCACAAGATACAGAGAGCTTATCACAAGTTGTACATTTTCAATTAGTTTCTAAGGAAGATAGCATCATTAGTTTGTTAGTACTATTATGGTGCATGGTGTGTGTAGACATAATAATAAAGATAAAGATAATACTGTGTTACTGAACTTGCCTTCTACAGGGAGTAAAAAATCATTCTACAAATCAAAGTCAAAGGAGGCTGAGGAAATCATTACAAAAACGAAAAAGGAGCTGGGCCCCCAGGTCTGCTAATTTAGGCCAATCTTTTTTTTTTTTTGAGTCGGAGTCTTGCTCTGTCGCCCAGGCTGGAGTGCAATGGCGTGATCTCAGCTCACTGTAACCTCCGCCTCCTGGGTTCAAGCAATTCTCCTGCCTCAGCCTCCCAACTAGCTGGGATTACAGGCGCCCGCCACCATGCTGGACTAATTTTTGTATTTTTAGTAGAGACAGAGTTTCACCACGTTGGCCAGGCTGGTCTCTTGGCCAGGCTTGTCTCGAACTCCTGATCTTGTGATCTGCCGCCTCGGCCTCCCAAAGTGCTAGGATTACAGGCGTGAGTCACCGCGCCCAGCAGCCAATCTTCTACTTTAAAAAACAGTACAGGCTAAATTATCTGACTTGTTAGTACTTTACATAGTTATGTTGTTATGACTGTTCCAGAGTTAGTGAGAAATTGACAGTCTCCTAATGTTTTTAAACTATTCATTTTCCAAATGCTCTTTTTTTGTGACAATGACTGCCTATACCATCACTTAAACATTGATAATAATGGTAATAACAACATATGCTTTTAAAAGTTAATTTCCCCTTTAAAATTTGACATTACACTTTATTCTTCATGACAAAGGTATTCGGCAAAAAAGAATGGACCACTGAATTGAAAAAACTCCAAATTTGGTCATAAATGTTATTTGTATGTTTTAACAATTGAATGGACAATTTGTCAGCTTGCTTTTTATTGGTGGCAGAATGACACAGTTTATTTCCTGCACCCAAAGAATGAATCAAACTTTTTATGTTCCAAATTTTTGGTAAGATGATATAATAATCTCACAATTATTGAGAATAATGAAATAAATAATGTGAGGTTTTTTTTTTAATTACAGCAGCAGTCATGTCAGTTCAAGTGAATAAAGAAGATTCAAAACCCAGACCAAATATGTTTTACATGCTTCTTTTGTAAACTTGCTAAAAATAATTGCTGTGGAGACGGATAATTCAAGGAATTCAAGGAAACTTTACAATGCCAAATTTCTTTCTCTAAGGAAATGAAATCTAGAATCCATTTAGTAAAATATTAAAAATATTCACTATTGCTGGGCATGGTGACTTACACCTGTAATCCTAGCACTTTGGGAGGCTGAGGCAGGTGGATAACCTGAGGTCAGGAGTTTGAGACCAGCCTGGCCAACATGGCAAAACCCTGTCTCTGCTAATGATACAAAAAAATTAACCGGGTGTGGTGGCACACACCTGTAGTCCCAGCTACTGGGGAGGCTGAGGCAGGAGAATCGCATGAAGCAGAGAGGCAGAAGTTGCAGTGAGCCA